>NC_059278.1:9881721-9887811 GCF_017591435.1 Portunus trituberculatus | reverse complement strand
AATAGGAGCGTTCGCGTTAGGTGAATGCTTAGTACATACCATCGGAATCTTCATTTCAGATTCGGAAAAAAATCACTTTGCGGGCAATCATATAGAATCCCTTTCTGCTAGTGTTTTCATTGATTAAGATAAGGAAATAATTCGATCATACATTTTTCGTTAAAAAATCATAGATTGAGTTTCCATTAAGAATTTCAACCAAAGCTTGTGACGATCCATCAAATACATATTATTTGAATGAAGGCTAAGAAATGCACGTATTTTACCGTATATATATAGTTTCCTTGATTTTTAAATGTATTTAAAAGCACTATGAAGTACTCTTACACGAATTAAAAAGAAAAAAAGTGTATTGAAATATTATGTTGTTGCCTGCAGTACGACACTTTCGACGACCAAAACAAACACGGGTGTTTGGCTGCTCCTCAGACCTCCAAGTAGAGCCAGCTTTCTTTTTATCATAACGAGGACACTCAAGTATGGAGAAGGACATAAAGAAGTGGACGGTGGCTAGTCTCAAGCACTACTTGAAGGCACGGGCAATACCACACTCGGGATATTCAAAAGATGCCCTTGTGCACATGGTGGAGAAGGCTACTAACAACCCGCAGCTGACCAGCATCACAGAAGATAATGATGGAGAAGAAACCAACATAAGGAGGAGGACAGTAGAAGTAAATGGGACGTGCATAACTTTTCCTGATCCATATACACTGACTGAATGGGACACTAATCTCATAACATTACCACCTGTGACATCAGCACAATGCCTCAAATATCTACTCTCCAAAATGAGGTGGACATCAGAACGTGCTATAGCGTATGAGAAGGAGAGAGGATACCAACTATTTCTGGATAAGCATGTTACTGATGTCATTCTGAAGCATGGGTTTTTGAGGGTCGACCGGTCAACTCGAGTCCTTGTTTATGGTCCTTCGGTGATTTCGGCGGATCACGATTCGGAAATAAAGTATTGTTTCTCTGTTTTATTACACAAACAATTTCTAAACAACGTAAATGAAATATAAATTAACATAAAGTTTACATGAATCAAATGCATTACTTTTTGTCGAAAAGAAATGCTTACGGATTAAGTTAAGAATATAATGCAAAACTACTGGTACGGCTAATGGCGTTTTCGGCGATCTGGTGCACCGCATTGGTTCGTACGCCTGGCAGGGTGTTTTCAGAATAAAGAAACCACTCTCAGTAGAAATATAATACATGTCAATTGTATCTCTTATTTTCTTGTATTATTGCTACATAGACTACTCACTATTAATGCATCCCCCAATTTTTTACGTTCCTTATAATGATGTGGGAAGCAAATACGTGTACTATGGATTTCACTTTATATATGGCATATTAGTGCATCACATGCGTTTTGATATATATAAACTACTTTTTGAGTTATTTAATATGTTATAAAATTGGTTTCTTGACTAAGAGATTGCATCATACGTAGTATTAATTAAATAAAAAGTAAATAGCCACCCATGATGCCCGCAAAAGAAAACGGAAAATGACTCATTGGTAACTGAATCGCCTTAACGCGAACGCTCCTATAGATCACGAAGTATTTGTATAAGTACATACATACATACATACATACATACATACATATAAACATACACGCACTTATACATACCCGCGCGCCCACACACACACACACACACACACACACACACACACACACACACGTACACACACACACACACACACACACACACACACACACACACACACACACACACACACACACGCACACACAGACACACACACACACACACACACACACACACACACACACACACACACACACACACACACACACACACACACTTAATTAATTCACTACATCGAGAGAGAGAGAGAGAGAGAGAGAGAGAGAGAGAGAGAGAGAGAGAGAGAGAGAGAGAGAGAGAGAGAGAGAGAGAGAGAGAGAATTTTCACTGAAATAAAAATAAAAAAAAAAAACAGAAAAAGACAGAAAAACAACAGAAAAAGAAAATAACAGAAACAAAACGAGAAAACAGAAAAGACAAAACAACAACAACAACATGCCTTTCACAAATTCAAGACAAGCACACAAGCGGTACAAACAGAGCTAACTGTCACTTTCACACCCAACCTGTGCACTGACTGACCCTATCTCTACCCACGCCCACGTAACAACCTGCACCTACGTCACCTCGCAGTTCCAGGCCACCTAACAGACGCAGGAAGACAGGAGGAGCAGCAGAACTAGACACGACTTGGATTTGATTGGAAACTGGCGACGTGACGCGTGAGAGGTGAGTGTTCAATGTGTGAAGAGAGAGAGAGAGAGAGAGAGAGAGAGAGAGAGAGAGAGAGAGAGAGAGAGAGAGAGAGAGAGAGAGAGATCTAGTTGTGACAATTTGGCTTTTTGATGTAGTTTTGTCTGTGTGTGTGTGTGTGTGTGTGTGTGTGTGTGTGTGTGTGTGTGTGTGTGTGTGTGTGTGTGTGTGTGTGTGTGTGTGTGTGTGTGTGTGTGTGTGTGTGTGTGACGTAAAGTTTTTGAGCAGACTTATACACACACACGCACACATGCATACGCGCGCGCAAACAGGCACAGGAGCACGCACGCGCGCACACACACACACACACACACACACACACACACACACACACACACACACACACACACAGAAATTCTCCAGGGTTATTGATATTCAAGTGGCGGTAGACACAGGCGTTAACAGACTTGGCTTGAATTTGACGGATTTTTGCTTATTCCTCTCTCTCTCTCTCTCTCTCTCTCTCTCTCTCTCTCTCTCTCATTCTTAGGGGTTTTTTTTCATTACACGAGTATCTTAACTTTTTTTCAGTTCAGTTTTTTTTCTTTTCTATCTTTCCATTTCCACAGTTTTCTGTTTTCCTGCACCATCCAACACCATTTTCTTTTTCCAGCTAAAAACACATTGTGAAGAAACGTATCCAAACTTCAATTTTAAAAACGGGGAAGAGAAATTCTTTTCAGCCGCGAGGAAGCAAACCAGACGGGAGTCGGTGGGGAAGATGAAAACAACACCATAGAAAACTTATGAAACCTCTGGACCATGTTAATGATGGGTGACTCAGCCAAATAGTTAGCAAATCTATGATTAGCTCCCCTCCTGAAGTAATCAATTAGTGTAATTAAAGCTGGTGGAACTAAATGGTCTTTATATCCCTTTGCGCTGTGGACCTCCTGATGCTCCTCGTTGCCTGATGAACAGCTGGGAATATTTCAGTCACGAAATATCATAAGTGAAAAAACTGGATTTAATTTTTTTACTTTAAAACATAACAAAATAAGAAAGATGAAAATTTCAAGGAGTTCCGAAGTATCATAAGTGAAATAATTGGCTTTATAAGTTTTTTTTTTTTAAGAGCATCACAAAAAAAAAAAAAAAAAAAAGGAGGTTCGATGTATTTACATTTGGTTTCTAAACCAAGTTTTTTTTTCCTACTTTGTGTTACTAAAGAAACCTGAGAAAGATGAGACGTTTAACATTGTTATTTATATTTGGTTTTGTAGATCTATAACATATTCTTGCTTCTGACGTGTATCTTTTATTCACTTATTTATTTTGTTAAGACATTTTATATACAAGGTAGTAAATTTTCCTTTTATATCTCTGATGGACAATACCTAAGCATCAGGTGAATAACGAAAGTCTGATTGCAATCTGTATTAAGCTTTTCATTTATATCATGAAGACACACTCAGAAGAAAGACAAGACACACACTATAAAGCTGTTACGCATCACTTGATTCTTTCCAGTGTGAGATCGCTTATCTCCAGGCTTCGAACTTGGCTTCACACGCGCGGCATTATAGTTCATAATGACCCACTGAGATTGTCATTACGATACAAGAAGCTTTAGGATACGCTGGAGGTTCGAAGTCATAATGAACCGCAGATGGTTGGTGTGTGTGTGTGTGTGTGTGTGTGTGTGTGTGTGTTAAATGATGCACAAGTTTCATTTGATACGTTAGAATCCCATTAGTTCTGGGAAAACAAAATTTTATGAAAAATAAAATATTGTCAACATTCGTTCTAGTAGTAGTAGAAGTATTAGTAGTAGTAATGACACTTCTATGAATAAGGCGCTCACAAAGTCATTACCAATTAAATATTCTAATGAATCTAAAATCAAATATTGCCTCAGTGTCTAAACCTGAGGAAGCGTGGAGTTGGTAACACTGTCCGCTCCTCGCCACATAATATATTGCATTCCACAAAAACTCATCTGGCGAGACGGCATCACCAAGGTGGCCGCTTCTCCCTCCTCTCGCAGCATAACAGCCGCCCTTGACATTAATGCTGGCTATTGTTGACGCCGTGCGATTATAAATAACGACAAAAATATTCTGCAAAATTGCACCTCTTCTGCAGTGGTAGTAGAAGCAGCAACAAGAACTGCCGCTACTACTAACACTAAACCTGTTACTACAAGCAAACTTATTAAAGGCGCTACATTATTTACAATTTGCCAGCTTGTTCCAACGCACGCCGCTGCCTGCTGTACGGATATCCTCCCTGCTGTTCTTTATTCCAATGTGGCGCTGCATCCTACCCGTTTATTCTTTATATGCTTATTTATTTATCTACTTTCATCCGGGTCGCTCTTTCCGTCTTCCTGGTACAAAGGCGCGTGTTTCTGGTTATTATCATATACTTTTATCTGACACACACACACACACACACACACACACACACACACACACACACACACACACACACACACACACACACAGTCCCTCCCATGAAACTTGACTTTCCCGTCCCCTCATCCAGCGAAGCACACACGGGTCTATAAACTTCATTAAACTGGTACAAATTTCTCCCAAACCCCGCCATCCCACTTGGTTACGCCGTCCAATTAAGTTCTCCCTTTCTGATATCTGAAACCCTTTAGCGGCGGCGGTGGCGGCGGTGAGGGAAGTGGAGGCGGTTTCCCTTTACTAGTGCACCTGAAGTTAATAGAAACTCTCATATCCTCGATGAAGCCGGAAAAGAACGCTTCAGAAGTTGTCAGCCAATAGGACGAGACTGGAGTGTGTGTGTGTGTGTGTGTGTGTGTGTGTGTGTGTGTGTGTGTGTGTGTGTGTGTGTGTGTGTGTGACCGAGCAGGAAGCCACAGGGCACTACAACTTATTTTTAGTACTGATTGAGGTTCCCAAGGTCTGTCTGTCTGTCTGTCTCTCTCTCTCTCTCTCTCTCTCTCTCTCTCTCTCTCTCTCTCTCTCTCTCTCTCTCTCTCTCTCTCTCTCTCTCTCTCTCTCGTCATGTCAAGTAGATGTCAATATCTACCAAACAGACATGCAGCGCGGCCAGCCAGCCAGACAGTTTCACCCAGCAACCAATACGGGTGCTTCCTGACTTCCTCTTCAGCCTCCTGACCTTCGTGTTCCTCGGATCCAATTGAAGGATTCGAACCTGGAGCGAGAAATCCCCAAACGAGCGTAACAACGGGAGGGAGCGAGTTGAACAAAAATCCTTGGTAATGTGAAAAGGGACGGCATTAATGGCGCAATAAATAAGACAAATGTAGTGTACTAAGCGCCACCTCTCGTGAGTAGCAAGCATTACATTTGCCTAACGGGGCTCCAGCAATTGTATGGTGCCCCGCCTTATTTTGTGGCTCGCTTGGGCAGACCTCCATTTACAAGACAAACACGCTTAATCATCAAATAAATTGCAGGCTTTTTTCTTATTTATACTTAAACACATTGCGGTAATCAAGTTTCTGCGTAAAATCCTGCAGCGCTTCGTCTTTTTTTAAATAATTTTCAGACACAAATTTAGTAGATTGACTGGTGTTATCATGGGAAGGAAAAAATCGTATTATAGCTTTCCATTATTAACTTTTTATATCTGCTTCCCTCTCGCACAGCAGAACATCGGTGTCACTTTCAGGATCATATTCAACTATATACGAGAACACGCGAGTGTGCTAACAATAAGGTTTTACAGAAAATGGCACTCACACCACCATTTCGAAACGTGGTAATATTTTTTCCTCTTTTTTTTTTCTTTCGAGTCATCAAGGCTAAACGACGTAAGGGAAAGAAATGTGTAT
>NC_059278.1:9871721-9876721 GCF_017591435.1 Portunus trituberculatus | reverse complement strand
TGGGAGGAGATAGGAGTTGGAGTAGGGAGCAGACGAGAAAGAGAAGATAAAATAACACGTACGGAAAGAGAAACAAACGTCTATTGGTTTCTCAGTTTTGACTTTCTGAATGGAAGACACGCCTCTTGTCTTTCTCTTTGGGCCAACTAAGCCCGTTCCTACCTCCCCTCTGCCCCTTCCTTCCTTCTCCAAGTCTAACAAGAGTTCTAAGCGCGTCTTACCCTATTCATGTGCCGCGCCTGCTTCAAATGACAAATATTCCCCACAAACACTACTTAAGTGACCCATCATGAATTAGAGATCCTACTTATTCATTATTTGTGTTTATATAGTATGTACGGTGTGTGTGTGTGTGTGTGTGTGTGTGTGTGTGTGTGTGTGTGTGTGTGTGTGTGTGTGTGTGTGTGTGTGTGTGTGTGTGTGTGTGTACTCGTATACAAATAAGATGTTACACATGTTTTATTTGTGTGATTGTGTAGATGAGTTAGGAAAATACTAATTATGGTTTCATTTATTTACAAAGGATGAAGAGAGAGAGAGAGAGAGAGAGAGAGAGAGAGAGAGAGAGAGAGAGAGAGAGAGAGAGAGAGAGAGAGAGAGAGAGAGAGAGAGAGAGAGAGAGAGAGAGAGAGAGAGAGAGAGAGAGAGATGCACAAAAACACTCGTACGCATACAAAAAAAGATTTCACTAGGAAAAAATACTATATAGAAAAACAAGGAAAGCCAGCCACTGTATGTCAAAACACACACACACACACACACACACACACACACACACACACACACACACACACACACACACACCTCAAGGTCATGACGTCAACAGGTAACACGGCCAACGCTCTTCACTGTCACCACTAGACACAAGGGTTAGTGCTGCCGTCAGCGTGTTGGAGTCAGGAATGTAGTGGCCTGCTGCTCCCTGTCCCTCTCCCTTCCCGGCACACCCTCCATTTCTCACTCTCCCTTTCTCTCTCCCTCACTCCAGTTCACCACCATACACAGTTCGGTGTTTCAATACTTTTTTCCTTTATATTTTTAGAACGAGTATTTTTTTTTTTTTTTTTAGTAATTTTTTTTGGACGACTTATTTTATTTTATTTCATTTTTGTTCATGTTCTGGCTTTCTAATTGTCACTTCCCATCATGACCAGCTTGTAATTACGGCGTCCATATATAATCACTGTCATGTTGCTGACTGTAAATTAATTGGGATCCGAAATTCATTCCACACAACACACAACTCTCTCTCTCTCTCTCTCTCTGGATTAAAAAAAAATACATATTTGCAAAGTCGCGGGGCGAGAGGACAGCGCCGTGCAGAGCAAAGCTTCACATGGATTGTTGGTGAGTACCGAGGCGGACTGAAGCACCGGGCCAAGCAACTCTGGCAAAAATGTATCGTGTCTGATGTTTCGAAGTACAGTAATGCTCAGATCGAGGCGCGTGTGGATTTCCATTGAGGATTTATTGATTTGTCTAAATTTCTGTGTTATTATGTACGAAGACTTGTATGTTTAGTGTCTGACTGTCTGTTACGGTTTCCCTGTTTGGTTTTGTCTGTCTCCCCGTCTGTTTGTGACGTTAAGGAACATTTTTTTTGTGTTTGTTATTTTACGCTCTATACGGATGTACCTTAAAAATCTCGCTTTCCTTTTTATCTTTCTATTTGTCTTTTCTCCGGTTTATCTGTCTGTCTTTCCTTCTGGTTTCCTGCTTATCTGCCTGTCGTTTTGTCTTTTCTCTTGTCTGTCTTTCCCGTCTGTCTGTCTTTCCCTCTGGTTTCCTGCTTATCTGCCTGTCGTTTTGTCTTTTCTCTTGTCTGTCTTTCCCGTCTGTCTGTCTTTTCCGTCTATCTGTCTATCTGTCTGTCTGTTTCTTCTGTCTGTCTGTCTTTTCCCGTCTGTGTCTGTCTGTCTTTCTCGTCTGTGTCTGTCTGTGTCTGTCTTTCCGTCTGTCTGTCTGTCCGTCTATCTGTCTTTCCCGTCTGTCTGTCTGTCTGTCTGTCTGTCTGTCTGTCTGTCTCTCTCTCTCTCTCTCTCTCTCTCTCTCTCTCTCTCTCTCTCTCTCTCTCTCTCTCTTTTATCATACATATATGAGTTGTGTACAGTATTCTAGTTCTTTGCTAAAGTTACATTTGCCTTTTGCAACTATCTTAAAGCATGTACATTATAATGAGGCTGGGTGTGTAACCATCTGTGTGTGGTCTCCATTTGCTGTGTGGACAGACGTCGCACGTCCACCACAGCAGTGAAAGCATTCTACCACACTACAGTGGCGGAAGAGAAGGCCCGTTTGTGGGTGCTGGAGCGAGACCTTGGTGCCTCAAGGAGGAGGTCGTTGCTCAATACCGTTCTTGTATTTCGCTCAGATCTCCTCCAGGTAGCTCTCAGGTCCGCTAGGTGAGGAACATTCTGGATCTGCGCTTTATGCAGCACTGTCAGCGCCGCCGCTTTCCGGCGGTGATCCAGTGTGTCCCTCAGCACCTGCCTGTCCTCCTGTCTCTGCTGTTGCTGCTGCTGTTGTTGTTGTCGCTGCCGCCACGGTTGTCGGGGAAGGTGCTGCTGTCTGGCGTTACTGATAAGGCGCTCTGCCCTCTGCACTTACTCTCTCTCTCTCTCTCTCTCTCTCTCTCTCTCTCTCTCTCTCTCTCTCTCTCTCTCTCTCTCTTTTATCAAAAATACAAAATAAATTCTTCTGAAGTCAAGTGCATACTTTACGGACAACATGCCGTGCAGACACGCACGAAAAACACTGCCAAACACAAGAATTTTCCTGTTAAATATTCCTCATCGCTTATTTTCTAACATCGTAAAAAAAATATTAAACATACGAAAAAGATCAGAAAAGGAGGCAGACATCAAATACAGAAAAAAATCAAATTATGAATATACAGTTTCATAATGAGTGACCAGAGAGAGAGAGAGAGAGAGAGAGAGAGAGAGAGAGAGAGAGAGAGAGAGAGAGAGAGAGAGAGAGAGAGAGTGACATTGTCTAAGGAATATGTGCAAGTCAAACACCACGAAGTAGGAAAGCGACATTCTATTAAAGAAAGCAATGAAAATAAGACAAAATAAACACTAGTGCAAACACAGGATGCGAGGTGAGGGGGAATGAAAATAAGTGAAAGGACAAATAAAAAAAAAAAAAAAAAAAACAAAGAAGAAGAAGGAGACAGCAGGGAAAATTACGCACTTCCGGTCTTTCTTTCGTAGACCTGAGCATTGGGTTCATAAATAAGAAAGGACAGGAAGAGAAAGTGAAGAAGGAAGTGTGATACGTCTGCTTTATCATTTTCGAAGTAGGTAGATGAAGGAAAGGAAAGTGCTAGGTAAGATCATGTCATGCATATTATCTTGTGTTATACATAGGTTAGGTTAGATATGGTAAGGTCAGGTCAGGGTAGGTTGTTAGATTAGGTTAGGTTAGGTTTAGATAGGTTTGATCACGTAAGGTATAGCAAGGTGACGTGATGTTAAGGTCTGGTTATTTCAGTATGGGTTTAGATATGGTAGGATAGTTTTGGTCAGTTTAGGTAAAGTAAGGCGGCGTTATCTCTGAGTTAGGTTAGGTTTGGTTAGGTTATATTCTAAAAAGGTACAGGAAGGTTAGGTTAGGTTAGGTTAGGTTAGGTTATATTCTAAAAAGGTACAGGAAGGTTAGGTAAGGTTGGGTTAGGTTAGGTTAGGTTAGGTTATATTCTAAAAAGGTACAGGAAGGTTAGGTTGGGTTGGGTTGGGTTGGGTTAGGTTAGGTTATATTCTAAATAGGTACAGGAAGGTTAGGTTGCGTTGGGTTGGGTTGGGTTAGGTTAGGTTAGGTTATATTCTAAAAAGGTACAGGAAGGTTGGGTTAGGTTAGGTTAGGTTATATTCTAAAAAGGTACAGGAAGAGCTAAAGGAAAAAAATACATGTTAGGTAAGATCACGGTAAGTCGTTAGATCAAATAAGTTAAGATTTTGGTTAAGTAGGAAGAGATAGGGGGAGTATGTTAGCTGTAATGTTAGGATGAAACAGTTCTGGAGACAACTTGGGCCTCAAAAAAATAAAGGGATGGAAATTTTTAAAAGCAGTATATATATCTATTGGAAAGATTATTAATGCTGAACCACAAAAAAGGTAAAAATATTGGCGTCCTAGGGTTTAGCTCCACGGTCTAAATTCCTCAGGCTGAAGCTTAATATTTCCTCTTTTTTTGGAGGGGTGGGTCATGCGAAAACTTCTCTTATACACTTCGGCTTTTCATTCTCTATTTTGCGAGTTTGTTTTTCACTTTCCATATCAGTTTTATTTTTCGAATTCTGGGTAATGTAAGGCGATGACTTTTTTCTATTTCCTTTTCTCCTTTCTATATAATATTTGTACGGAAGAAAATATCAATTTTCAGAAGTTAATTATTACTGTTACTTTACATTTTTCTATTCGTCGTCTCATCTCTACACATAAATCAAAGATAAAACGATGAAACCGGAAAAAAAGTTGTGTGTGTGTGTGTGTGTGTGTGTGTGTGTGTGTGTGTGTGTGTGTGTGTGTGTGTGTGTGTGTGTGTGTGTGTGTGTGTGTGTGTGTGTGTGAGAGAGAGAGAGAGAGAGAGAGAGAGAGAGAGAGAGAGAGAGAGAGAGAGAGAGAGAGAGAGAGAGAGAGAGAGAGAGAGAGAGAGAGAGAGAGAGAGAGAGAGAGAGAGAGAGAGAGAGAGAGAGAGAGAGAAATAGACATTCTTAATGTAGGGGAAATGAAGGAAAAAAAAAAAAAGACAGCAAGGAAGATGAGATGGGTTCGCAGAAGGGTAAGACGAAGAGACAGGCGAAGAGACAGACGCACAGACAGGAAGATAGAGAGAAAAAAAATATTGACATGAAATAAAGGTGAAAGAAGGAGGGAAAAATTTAAATAAGAATAATACACATTGACCAATAACATGAACGCTGAAAAAAGGCGTTAACCAAAAAAAGGGCGCTGGACGAGGATTACTTAACATTCCCTGACGGACAGTCTTCTGC
>NC_059278.1:9806721-9856721 GCF_017591435.1 Portunus trituberculatus | reverse complement strand
AAATTCTATAATTTAGTTTATAATTTGCAAACGAAATTCTGAAGAAATTCAGGTACCATTAGTTGAAAAAAAAAAAAAAGTTCTAGAGCTCAAACCATAAATAACTATTTTCTAGTAATTAACCTTGAAAAAATTTAAGCAACGCTTCCAACACTACCTTCAACAAACATTGATTGTCTTTCAATAGAGAAATATCAGAAATCTTGCTAACTCAACTGTCCCTCTCTTCTTTACTGAATATCCTCGGCCTGTTCTTTATTCTTAATCTAATCTAGAAACTTCACATCTCATCTCCTGCTAAAACAGCTTCTATAAAGTTAGGGCTTCTGAGGCGTCTCCGCGTGTTTTTCTCACCCTCCCAACTGCTAACTCTGTCCAAGGGCCTCATCCCCCATGTATGGAGTACTCTTCGCATGTATGGAAGGGGTTCCACTCACACAGTTCTATTATGTAAGGTGGAATCAAAAGCTTTTCGTCTCAACTTGTCTCCTCTGACTCCTTTCAGCCTCTTTTTTACCGCCAAGATGTTGAATCTCTTGCTATCTTCTACCGCTATTTTCGTACTAACTGCTCTTCTGATCTTGCTAACTCCCCTCCTCCTGTGACCTCGTTGCATAAGGCTTTCTTCATCCTCTTACCCCTATTCTGTCCAACTCCGTAATGCAAGAGTTAACTTGTATTCTCAGTCATTCATATCTTTCTCTGGTAAACTCTGGAATTCCTTATCTGTGTCTATATTTCCAAATTCCTATGACTTAACTTAATTTACGAGAGAGGTTTCAAGACTGTCTTTTGGCCAACCCTGTCGGATCTGTAAAGGGATTGGCAACTGAGTGGGCCTTTTTAAAATTTTTTTTGCCCTTGGCCAATTTTCTCCTCATGCATAAAAAATAAACTAAATTGACCATTGTTTTGGATACACCATGTTCTTTTTCTTTTCGGAGTGGGAAATAGCGATTTTTTATTTTGCAATGTATTTTTTATCCTTGGCCGCCATCACTGATGTAAGAAACTACTATTACTATTACTATTACTACTACTACTACTACTACTACTGCAACTGAACATGGTTTTGTCATCAGAATTACTTTCCTTGAATTAAAAGAAAGGATGTCGATAGAAATTTTGAAATCTTCATTGGGGATTGACAAGCTAAAAAGTGTGAGAACCACTGGCTTAGGTTACCGTATCTTCTCCGTCTGACTCCTCCGATCACAACCTCATACTTATATCTTATCCCATTTCTCCAATACCTCGTCAAGATCCCCCAAAGCGAGGTGCCTCTGGCGTTTTACCTTTGAAATTTGAGTGGACCTGAGAAGGTACTATGTTGATTTTCCTAGAATGATTACTGTTTCCTTGTCCAGAGAGCCATCTCTTTGTGCTGAACTTATAACAAAGGTGATAATGTCTGCCATGGAGGCGTACATTCCTCTCTCGTTTTCTCAACAAAACCTTCTAAAACTTGGTTCTTCGTGCTATACTTGACAGAGAGGTTGGCAAAAAAAGATACCTGTACCTGCCATCACCTGAATCTCATGCACTTTATATTTCTGCCCGGAATCATGCAAAGTCTGTTCTTCAACTTACCAAACACTCTTTCATATATAGAAAATGTCAAAATCTTTCAAACTCCAGCTCCCCTCGTGACTGACATCTGGCCAAAATCATCTCCAATAACTTTACTTCCTCTTTCCCTCTACTTATGGACCTGATAGATGGATGGATGGATGGATTTGCCTTAGGCGCCTTAACATCAAAGGTCATCTGGCGCCGCTACAATGTTTAAAAAACCCATCGTAAAAAAAATAAATAAATAAAATAACTAAAAGGGATTAAAAACTATAAAAAAGACACCGTAAAAAAACAACTAAAAGCAAATAAAAACTCTGAAATTAAAAGTATCTAAAATTCGTGAATAAAACATTAAAATACACAATGTAAAATAAAATTCACAGATTGGGGAGAAGGCCAGCTTCCCCCAAGAACCTAAAAAACATCATGGCCAGGGGCTAGGCACGCTGGTCCGAGGACCCTAGAGAGGTAGCGGTGCCGAAGTCAATCAAACTAGGGCACTCCACCAGCAGGTGCCGTACGGTAAGTGGCACCAGACAATCATCACAGTAGGGTTGAGGGTCCCTGGTAAACAAATATCTTTGTGTAAGATATGTGTGACCGATACGTAGCCACGCTAATACAATCTGTGTACGGCGGTCGCGGATATGGGTGTATGTCCAGTCATGGCGAACGGAAGTGGTGATCTCTCCCATTTTCGAGGTGGCAACTCCCGTTTGCCACCTCCTCTGCCATCTTGCAACAATCAACAGGTGAATGTACTGGAATACATCTCGAAACGTGACAGGGGCAGGGGATGGAATACGACTTGCAGCCTTTTTAGCAAGGCGATCTGCGTGTTCATTCCCGGGAACACCAACGTGACCAGGGACCCAGCAGAACCCAACACGATATCCTCTTTTGGTAAGCAGATATAGCCACTCCAAGGCTGATAAAACCAATGGGTTAAGGGAAATAATGGAGGAGAGAGCAGTAAGAGCACTGCGAGTCACTAAAAATTGTAAAAGACGAAACTGGAAGAGTACAAATTATCTATAAAGGAAGGACTATGGCAGACAGCTCCACAGTAAAGACTGATGCCACTAAAGGAAGACTGCATGGACCTGACAGAGTCCTTCCTGTTGTTTTAAAAAAAAGTGTATCTCTGTGCTTGCACTTTGCTTGGCCAAACATTTTCAACTCTGTCTATCGACTTATATCTTTCCTTCTTGCTGGAAGTTTGCTACATTCAGCCTGTTCCTAAAAAGGGTGACCGTTCAAATCCTTCAAACTATCGCCCAATAAGTTTAATCTCTTCCTTGTCTAAAGCCTTTAAATCTATCCTTAATAGGATGATTCTTAAGGATCTGTCACTTCACAATCTTCTACCTTCTATATGACATCCGTCAAGGTCGCTCTACTGGTGATCTTCTGGCTTTCGTACTGAGTCTTGGTCCTCTTTTCGAGATTTTAGTGAAACTTTTGCTGTCGCATTAGACATATCAAAAACTTCTGATAGAGTCTGGAACAAAGCTTTGATCTGAAAACTACGGTTTCTATCCTTTTCTCTGCAACTTTATCTAAAGTTGCCTCTCCGACCGTTCTATTGCTGCTGTGGTAAACAGCCACTGTTCTCCTAAATCTAATAGTCCTGTCACCCACTCTTCCTATTATTCATTAATGATCTTAACCAAACTTTTTGCCCTATCCTCTCCTACGCTGATGATACCATCCCACACCTTTCCACATCTTTTCATAGACGACCAATCCATCTGGAAGTTAACAGTTCCTGCAGAGATGCTACAAACGCCTGACTTCTGATCTCTAAGATTTCTGATTGAGGCAGAAAAAACTTGGTAGTGTTCAGTGCCTCAAAAACTCGATTCTTTCATATATCAGCTCGACACAACCTTCCGGACGACTATCTGCTCTTCTTCAATGACACTCAACTGTGCCCCTCTTCTGCATTGAATATCTTCGGTCTGTCTTATAATCTAAACTTGAAATTTCATGTCTCATCTCTTGCTAAAATAGCTTCTATGAATTTAGGCATTCTGGGACGTCTCATCTAGTTTTTCTCGCTCCCCCAACTGGTAACTCTGTACAAGGATCTCATCTGCCCATTGAGATTCTCTAGCAGTTCTGTCAAGAATAAGGCATGGTTGTGAATAACAGCAAGACTAAGTTTTTTTTTAATGAACGGTGAGGACGGGGACGCTGAGCCGATCCGTGTGGAGGGACTAGTAATGGAACGCTGTGCTAATTATGTTTACTACGGGTCGCTCTTCAAAAGTAACTGCACGGTATCCTCGTCCGTCAGTGTTCATGCTAAGAATAAGTTATGTCATGTTTTAAAATAAGTGGCTTTTTCTTATAAAGAACAACGATGTGCCTTTCATTGTCAAGTGGCGGATGTTTGATGCCGCATTAATGTCATTCCTCATGTATGTATGTATGGTTGTGTGCCGATGTTAAGCCCGTCATCAAGTTTTGTAATTGGTCTTTAAAGCAACTCTTAGGAGTTAGAAGGAAAGCATCAAACCAAGTAAGCTTCGCTGAAGTAGGCTATTCGTCTCTCCCAGATTTGATCATACATATACAACACAGGTTTTTCCTGCTATATGCTAACTGCTCTTCTGATCTTGCTAACTACATGCCTCCCTTCCTCCTACTGCCTCGCGTCACAAGGCTTTTTATCTTCTTCTCAGCCCTATTCTGTTCAACTCTCTAATGCAAGAGTTAACTAGTAATTTCAGTCATTCATACCTTCCTCTGGTAAACTCTGGAAATCCCGACCTGTTTCTGTATTTCCAACTTCCTATGACTTGACTTCATTTAAGAGGAAGCTTTCAAGACATTTATCCCTTACTTTCGGATAATTCTACCGGACCTGCAAGGGCTTCTTTCTTTCATTTTTTTTGTTGCCCTTGGCTAGCTTTCTCCTCTTATTTAAAAAAAAGTTTTTATCTCATTTTTAGCAATACCGAATAGTATAAATTCCTGGTATCACTATTTACAGAAATTATGAAATTTAACTTTGTAAAATTTCTTGAAACCGATATGGACCCTTTCTTATTTTATTATGAATAACAAAACATTCTTTATCGCTCTCGGTAACTTTACATTCTTTGTCACATTTTGAACACAATTTAGAAAAAAAACTTTTTGTTAATATGTTCAGATTACAAAGAATATAAAATAAATTAACATATAAGATCAACAACTTCTGTATTTAATTCCCGAAATTTTTATCAACTCTATGGAAAGTAGAAAAAAAAACTAACTTGCATTGTCTCTCTTCCCGCTCTTTAATCCCTCATACAATTTCAATTAAAAATAATTTCATCATACAAAACCTCCGCGTACATCACTGCTTAATTTCTCGGGGGTATTTTGTATTATAAATGAAAAAAAAGGGGAATAATCAAAAGTGTACCAGTATAAAGAATCACGTATTGAATCAAACAACTACCGCGCGCTAAAAAAAAAAAAAAAAAATCATTAATAGATTCCATTCCTTGAAAAGATCATCATTTTTTAATCTCATGAAAACGACACGCACGATGAATGCATGAATAAATGAATGTATGATACCAGGCACTAACCAAAAACTAATGATGATCATGATGAGGATGAGGATGATAATAATAATAATAATAATAATAATAATAATAATAATAATAGAAATAATAATAATGACAACAGAAATAATGATAATAATAATGAGAGAGAGAGAGAGAGAGAGAGAGAGAGAGAGAGAGAGAGAGAGAGAGAGAGAGAGAGAGAGAGAGAGAGAGAGAGAGAGAGAGAGAGACAGAGAGAGAGAGAATGATTTTTCCGCATCATACTCGCTGACAGGGGCGCCCTGCTGCTGTGCGTCATGTACCGACTTCAGTGGCAGGGTATCGAGCCGCTAAACTACCTTGCTGACAAGCTGGACAACATCATGGCAGCTCACAACTGTCAGAACGTAGTGATCGTGGGTGACCTCAACCACAATATTGTGGTGAGGGTATTCACTGAGCTGACAGTGGTGCAGGGATTTCACAACCATATTGACTTCCCTACACACCAGCGTGGAGGATCCCTGGACCCTGTGCTGACGGACCTGGCAGATGACAGTGTACAGAGCCGCCCACTGGACTTCGTGGGTACCTCTGACCACCTCGCCGTCCTCTCCACCATTAACCTCGTCCCAGCACGCTAGGAGGACCACCACAGGACCATCTGGCTGTGGGACCGCGCTGACTGGGCAGCAGTGAGACGTGCCCTCGGGGAGACTTCCTTGGACACAGTGTTCACCGGCGAGCAGCACCACGATGTCCCCACCCTCACCATCATCCTCCAGGACTTACAGCAGCAACACGTGCCGCACAGGACCTACACAACGAGCCCAAAGGACAAACCCTGGTTTGGGTATCGTTGTCGTCTTGTTGCTGAACTAAGTACAGCGCGTGGCACCGATATAAGAGGCGGCTCACCCAGCGGAACAAGGCTATGCACCGAGCTGCGTGGAAAGATATGACGCAAGTCGCGAAATGGGCCAAGGCAAGATGGGAAGAAAATAACAGGAGAATGTTGTCTTTCAACCAGCTGGACCCAAAGCGGTGTTGGAGCTTGGTGAAGGAGAAGCAGGGCGTCACCTCCCACGAACGTGTCCTGACCCTCACCAAGCCGTGTGGGAACCTGGCCGTCACCAGCTAGGAAAAAGCTGACTTGCTTGCCCAAGTGTTCAGGGGTAAGATGAGGACGCCAGAACTGGACAGGTAGCCATCACCTCTCCCACGCCTTGCTCCCTCAAGCATTGAGAGCGTGGTCATATCGGAGGCTGCTATTAGGAAGCACCTGAAGGGCGTCAACGTCAGGAAGGCCTCACGTCCTGACGGTACAAGTCCTCACCTCCTCAAACACTGTGCTGACGAGCTCACTACGCCCCTCGTGTTTATCTTCCGCCAATACCTTGTGTCCAGGGTGTGGCCGCCTCAGTGGAAAGATGCGAGGGTCACACCCGTCCATAAGAAGGAGAAGTCGAAGCCGAGCAACTACCGTCCCATCTCTCTCCTCTCAGTGGTCAGCAAGATCTTCGAGAGGGTCATCGAAGAGCAGGTGATGAGGTTCCTGGACGAGCACCACCTTCATTCACCCAGGCAGTTCGGCTTCAGGAAAGGAAGCTCCACCTCGGATCTACTCCTTATTATCTCCAAATCCTGGCACGACGCCCTGGATGCTGGCCGACGCTTGTTGGTGATTGCCCTGGACGTCGCCGGCGCCTTTGACACTGTGTGGCATTAGGAACTAGTGGCCAAGCTGAAGCAGCTGGGCATCACTAGGGACCTGCTGCACCTGCTCTCCAACTACCTGACGGGCAGGAGTCTCCACGTCGTTGTCAACGGCCACACCTCAGCCAACTTTCCTGTAGAGGCCTCTTTTCCACACAGGTCAGTCCTGGGGCCCATACTGTGGAACACTTACTTCAATGACCTCTTGCAGAGTGTCCCATCAGCCAGTGCGTACGCAGACGACTGCACCATCTCCTTGATTTACGAAAGGTGGAGGAGCACGCAGCAGTGCAGACTGCCAACGCACTGCTCTCAGACATCATGAACTGGGGCGACCGATGGCAAGTCAAGTTTGCCCCCGAAAAGGCTCAGGCAATGGTGATATCCTGTTCTCACGAAGACGCGCGTGAGCTGCGTGGAAGGCTGAAGATGAGGAATAACAGCATCCCTCTACAAGACAGCGTGAACATCCTTAGTGTGGTAGACACAAGGCTGCTCTTCGACCGTTACCTCGACCGTAGTTCGAAAAGCGTCGCAGGTGACATTGTTACGTCGTCTGACACACCTCCTTGACGCCGATGGGCTCCTGATCTGTACAAGGCTCAGGTCAAGCCCATCATGGAGTACACGCCGCTCACGTGGATGTGAAGTGCCCGATGCCACCTCAGCCTGCTAGACAAAGTGCAGAGGAGAGCGGAGCGCCTCATCAGTGACGCCAGACAGCAGCCCCTTCCCCAGCAACCGTGGAGGCAGCGATAAGAACAGTGGCAGCAACAACAGAGACAGGAGGACAGGCAGGTGCTGAGGGACACACTGGATCACCGCCGGAAAGTTGCGGCGCTGACAGTGCTGCATAAAGCGCAGATCCAGAATGTTCCTCACCTAGCGGACCTAAGAGCTACCTGGAGGAGATCTGAGCGCAATACGAGAACGGTATTGAGCAACGACCTCCTCCAGGAGGCGCCAAGGTCTCGCTCCAGCACCCGCCGGAAAGTTGCGGCGCTGACAGTGCTGCATAAAGTGCAGATCCAGAATGTTCCTCACCTAGCGGACCTGAGAGCTACCTGGAGGTGATATGAGCGCAATACGAGAACGGTATTGAGCAACGATCTCCTCCTGGAGGCGCCAAGGTCTCGCTCCAGCACCGGCCAATGGGCCTTCTCCTCCGCTACTGTAGTGTGGGTGGAACGCTTTCACTGCTGTGGTGAACGTACGATGTCTGTCCACACAGCAGATGAAGGAGTCCACACACAGATGGTTACGTATCCAGCCTCAATATTCCCCATAACAAAAACGGCTACAAACGAGGTCAAAATGTACATGAAAAGCTGTAAGATAGTTGCAAAGGACAAATGTAACTTTAGCAAAGAACCAAAATACTGTACATCACTCATATCTATCTGATAGTTTTGAGAGAGAGAGAGAGAGAGAGAGAGAGAGAGAGAGAGAGAGAGAGAGAGAGAGAGAGAGAGAGAGAGAGAGAGAGAGAGAGAGAGAGAGAGAGAGAGAGAGAGAGAGAGAGAGAGAGAGAGAGAGAGAGAGAGAGAGTGAGTGAGTGAGTGAGTGAGTGAGTGAGTGAGTGAGTGAGTGAGTGAGTGAGTGAGTGAGTGAGTGAGTGAGTGAGTGAGTGTGTGTGTGTGTGTGTGTGTGTGTGTGTGTGTGTGTGTGTGTGTGTGTGTGTGCTGGTTTTAGGTAATACCTCAAATGAAGACATTCATTTACATAGCAGGCATGCATGCACGCACGCACGCACGCACGCACGCACGCACGCACGCACGCACACACACACACACACACACACACACACATCCATAACAAAAAGTATACAGGAAAGAAAACAGATACAATAACAAAAACGCACAGGTACAGAAAAGTCAAAAGAAAACGTGCTAGGAACGAATTGAGGGTAAACTAATCATTACGGCAAAAACCTTCCATAAGAGCAACAATAAACGCGACAGAAAACAAACGGCGAGGGTCCGGAACACAGTGCGGCGCTGTAACTTGTGGTGAGGAAGGCAGTGGCGAGCACACGACAAGTCCCAATATTGAAGCAGGAGGAGGAGGAGGAGGAGGAGGAGGAGGAGGACTCGTACACAGTAGTAGACTTGACAGGGTGTAAATCCAGTCTTTTCCGGAGGGTCAGAAATCAGATCTTTTTTTTTCTTTTATTCTCTTGTGTTGTTTTTTCTTCTTATTTTGTTTTTCCTCTACGATTGTGTTTTGATTTATTGTTATTACTATTCCCTTATAGTTCCTCTCTCTCTCTCTCTCTCTCTCTCTCTCTCTCTCTCTCAAAATTCTCTTACTAATTCAATCTATTAATCTAATGTCCAGATAATTTTTACTTTCAGGGACAGACAATGTTCTGCATTATCATTATTATATTATTATTATTACTATTGCTGATATCATTATTATTGTTTTACCAACATCATTAATAATATATAACATTCAAATCCTTTTTTCATGTTATAGCCTATAGCGCCTCTAAGTATGGGAAGGGCTGTCCAGCCTCCACCCATTAGCGGTGCAGTCAATTTTTTTTTTTTTTTTGTGGTACCCACATTAGGGCCCATATCATCACCAAAGCGCATCTTTGGTGCAAGGCAATTACACTTGAACCTAGAACGTGGGTATCATGGTGACATGTAGGTAACTTTAAACCACTCGACAAGTATACAAAAATACGAAAATATACGTAAGGAATTTTTATTTTTCATCTTGTGTGTGTGTGTGTGTGTGTGTGTGTGTGTGGCTGTGTGAGCGTGTAATTCACCACCACCACCACCACTGTCGCCTACTGGTCACCCAGCCAGTCTTCCCCATTACGGAGCAGGCTCAGAGCTCATAGGCCGACCTTCGGGTAGGCATGAGACCACAACCCACACTCTACACACCGGGAAAGCGAGGCCACAACCCCTCGAGTTACATCCCGTACCTATTTACTGCTAGGTGAACAGGGGTTACACACAAAGAGTCTTGCCCATTTGTGTGTGTGTGTGTGTGTGTGTGTGTGTGTGTGTGTGTGTGTGTGTGTGTGTGTGTGTGTGTGTGTGTGTGTGTGTGTTTCCGATTTCGGATTCAGATTAATTTTATTTTGCTGAGCCTTTGTAAACAAAGTATGGAGCACAGCTCCTCATATAATTTCAACAATAAACTAAAAAAGTAACATTATCTATTCCATACAAACAAATCTCTGTAATCAACTTTTTGTTATCTAAACGTGTGTGTGTGTGTGTGTGTGAGAGAGAGAGAGAGAGAGAGAGAGAGAGAGAGAGAGAGAGAGAGAGAGAGAGAGAGAGAGAGAGAGAGAGAGAGAGAGAGAGAGAAACATTCCAAGTAAACCATTCTAATTTTGTCGTTATCTCTTATCGTCTTTTCTTCTCCGCCTTTATCTTCACGAAACATTTCGGCCTTTCCCTTCTCATGTCCATTTTTCCTCTGGACATCTTTTAGACATTTACCTGAGGAGAATCACCTGGTCGCTCACTTTCCTTTTCTTTCCTTTAACTTTCTATTTCTATTTCATGCTTTTTCGTGTTTCCTTTTTTCCGGTTTTTTATTTTTGCTTTTTCTCCTCCATATTTCCCTTTCTTTTCTTTCCGTATGCTCTCTCTTGTTCGTATTCAGATCTCTCTTTTCTTCACTATCATGTGTAAGATTTCCCTGTGGTGAATATTTTTCTGAAAACTCTTTCCGTTCATCTAAATTTTTACATTTCTCAATATTTTTTATTTTTTATTTTTACATTCTTACTTTTCCCCCTTTTTAAAATTCTTGTTGTTCTTCCTCGCCCCTATTCTTTAATTCTTTCTTCTTTCGTTACCTCACCGTCTTTCTTCTCTTTCTCATCTTTCTCTCTTATTTTCCTTTCTTCTTCCTTCTTCCTGTTTTTTGTTTTGTTGCTCTTTTATTTTGCATTCCTTTCTCTTCGTCTTTCCTCCCTCCCTTCTATTTCCTTCTTTTCTTGTTCCTTGCTTCGTTTCGTTGTTACTCACTTCTTTATTTTTGCAATCCTTCGTCTTTACGTACGTCTTCTTTTCCTTGCTTTTACAACTATTTCCATCCGTTCTTGTTCCTCTCTCCCTCGTAACATTCGCATCCCTCTTGTTCATATACGTTAACATCTTTCAAGTGTGTACTGTTTTCTTTATGAATCGTACGCTTCCTATCCGTAGACTTTTGATTGCAATTTGGTACATCTTTAATTCATTTAATATTAATCGCTCAAACATCTTTACGTGTTCTATAGACCCTTCAAAACTTTAAACTGCGTAGAAACAGCAAATCCTGTTCTTCATTTTTGTAGAAGCTTAAAACGATTTCATACATTACTTCTGGTGAGGCTAATTGTTTTGTATTGCAGTGAAATGGCTAAAGTATATAATCTGGAAAATCAGAAAAAAAAAAATTTCACTTCCAAGTGATTAGTCTGTTAGTTTCATGTTATATCATATTTCTTCCACTTTTACTCTTCAATGTAATATCACTAAAGGGCGTTTATTCTTTATTATTTTTTTTCATATTAGTGTCATTAATCTATTATATTTGTTTAATAAGTTTATGTAATTTCGGGATCCTCCACCTCTTCTGCACTGCACTTTTTTCTAGCTTATTTCATTTAATCATTATTGCTTTAATTAATCTAATTCTTGGCATACCCGTGATGTACATACCAAATAAATTACTATCATTTTGTATCTTCACCGTCTTCAACATGATCAGCAAACTACGTTAACATAATGGTAGGGATACAAGTTTTTTCTATTAAGTTGCTCATGCAAACTTCTCTAAATATTACTTCCACATTTACAAAAAAACTTACTCTATGACCAATTACAATATGAAGCTGGGCTGGATAAGATAAGTTAGGTTAGACCAGGCCATATGTTACGTTTATTAGATAATGTTAATTTTATTTAGGTTAGGTTACATCACGTCAGGTTAGATATTAATAATGGTAAAATTATTTTGGGTTAAATTTCAATGAAAATCTTTGAAAATGGAATTTAATTGGTTGGGATTTGCATATAAGCTGTTAAAACATCCTTAAAAGCCAAGACATTCACGTTAATGCTTTTCAGTTAAAGAAAGTCTCGTTAAAATTCACTTCCTTCATTATAACCATACCGTATAATTTTTCATTATTATTTTTATCACAGCAGGTTAAAGTTACTAGATTTCTATTGCCAACTCAGCTACAACCTGGCTAACTATTAACATGGTGACCCTGAGGGGGGAAACCATCCTTAGCAGCCACGGGAGGGTGCGAGTTTTATTTCCAAACTTTAGCTACAATTTTTTACTTCCAAACAAAGAACAGTGCTGTACGTTTCGCCCCCACCATCACTATCACTATCTTAAATTACTACCACCACTACTACTACAATTACTATTACCATAACAACTGCTACTACTACCACTCACACTACAGCAGCAATACAACAAACAAAAACATCAGCTGCTACATCATCATTCAAATCCACCACCATTACTACACCTTGTATCAAACAGAAATTGGGTACCGGGAAAAACAGCTTTTACAAACTCACGGAAAATCACCTGCACTTCTTTTCTATCGCCCCATCATTACCTTGCGCCGCCCCTCCCCTCCAGGTAATGACTCCACGCGCTGCTGCTGCACTGAATTTATAGCATCATCAGTGACGTCACGGCTCCCCGATAGATGGCAGGTCCGTCAGAATACGACAGTGATTATCTCGTTGATAGTTCAAGGGACTTTGGAATTCCGGAAATCGGTTAATCCATCACAGGTGTGGGAGTCAGGTGTGTTAAAGGGGACTCTCAAGGTGTAGGTTCTCGCAGTCTATTACATTACATCACTAGGGGACTTGTGGGGACACTGATAATAGAGATTGTGTGTCACGTGATGCTCTCTCAGTTAGTGAGGATCCCCGAGGTAGCAGGGCAGGGAAGTTTGTCACCTGTGCAGCAAGTGGGGGTTTTAGGATCACGCACAATTTAGGTACGCCAAATAAAGTTACTCTTAAGTTCAATTTGCATATTTGTTTAAATTGTGTATATCTCTTTGTCTGTCTACTTATCCTTCAATGTGCAATTTAAGTGCAGCTAAGTGACCTATTTTCGTGAGAGAGAGAGAGAGAGAGAGAGAGAGAGAGAGAGAGAGAGAGAGAGAGAGAGAGAGAGAGAGAGAGAGAGAGAGAGAGAGAGAGAGAGAGAGAGAGAGAGAGAGAGAGAGAGAGAGAGCATAATTCACGCACTTCTGTTTAAATCACTTGAATACGTCCGCAATCATAAGCGCACCAAAAGAAAAGTTTGAATAGACTCGAAAAAAATACAAAAAATGAAAAGCAAAAGAAAACGGTGAAAAATCGAGTGGAAAAATAAACCAGTATACGAAAACTTTCCACAACTTTTTTTTCCTTTGGTGGTGGTAGTGGTGGTATGTCCACTTCAGAATCACCACTACCGCCACTACCACTGCCACTGCCACCATCACCACGCCTCATCCATCAGTACCACCACCACGTCTCATCCATCGGTACAAAGATATATTGCTTTCCACGTTTGGGTAAAAATGGAAATTTCTTTCGCCCTCAATAGTTTTTTTCCTAAGACCATTACTTTCCCCCTCTTTCTGGAGAGATGCAATAATTATTTTTCTTCTGAGGGAGGAACGGGCAGAGGGATGAACAATAGTGTTATTTATACATAAAGAAAAGACAGGGGAGGGGAAAAAAGGCTCATCAAAGACTTTAATTACGATAAACGGAGGAAAATTTCTTTACAATTTTTCTTTTCAGGGGAGCGGAAATTACATAGCTATTAATAATTCTAATTCATGAAAATTTAAATGGGGTGAATTAGAGTCGGATGCAGCTGTGAGTGTGTGTGTGTGTGTGTGTGTGTGTGTGTGTGTGTGTGTGTGTGTGTGTGTGTGTGTGTGTGTGTGATTCACGGTTTGATCTGCTGCAGTCTGACGAGACAGCCAGACGTTACCCTACGGAACGAGCTCAGAACTCATTGTTTCCGATCTTCGGATAGGCCTGAGACCAGGCACACACCACACACCGGGACAACAAGGTCACAACTCCTCGAATTACATCCCGTACCTACTCACTGCTAGGTGAACAGGGGCTACACGTGAAAGGAAACACACCCAAATATCTCCACCCGGCCGGGGAATCGAATCCCGGTCCTCTGGCTTGTGAAGCCAGCGCTCTAACCACTGAGCTACCGGGCTGTGTGTGTGTGTGTGTGTGTGTGTGTGTGTGTGTGTGTGTGTGTGTGTGTGTGTGTGTGTGTGTGTGTAACTACAGAAGACATTATTCTATCTTGTTTTCTCTCTCTCTCTCTCTCTCTCTCTCTCTCTCTCTCTCTCTCTCTCTCTCTCATACGGCTTTTGGGTTCTGTACAGGTCAAATGACAATATAATAAACCTACTACTATTACTATTACTACTACTACTACCACCGACCAGGTCAAGTGACAATATAATGAACCTACTACTATTACTACTACGACTACTACTACTACTACTACAACTACTACCACCGAGCAGGTCAAGTGACAGTAAAATAAACCTACTACTACTATTACTACTACTACTACTACTACAACTACTGCTATTACTACCACCACCACCACCACTATTGGTATTACTACCACTACTACCACCACCATAACCACAACCACTATTGCTACTACTACTACTACTACTACCACTACTACCGCCTCTACCACAGCTAACACCACCACTACTACTACTATTACTACTACTACTACTACTACAAATAGTACTACTACCACTACTACTACTATGACTACTACTACTACTACCACCACTACTACTACTACAAATAGTACTACTACCACTACTACGACTACTACTACTACTACTACTACTACTACTACTACTACTACCACCACCACCACTACTACTACGACTACTACTACTACTACTACTACCAACACCACCACCACCACTACTACTACTACTACTACTACTACCAACACCACCACCACTACTACTACCAACACCACCACCACTACTACTACTACTACTACCAACACCACCACCACCACCACTACTACTACTACTACTACTACTACTACTACTACTACTTACCACTACCACCATGACTACTGTAACTACTCCTACTACTACTACTACTACTACTACTTACCACTACCACCATGACTACTGTAACTACTCCTACTATTACTACTACTACTACTACTACTACTACCACCACTACTACTACAACTACTACTACAACTATTACCAAAACCACCACCAATACTACTACTACCACCACTACTACTACAACTACTACTACTACTACCACTAATATTACAACAACGACAACTACTATTACCACCAGTACTACTACAACAACTACTACTACCATCAGTACTACTACAACAACAATTACTATTACCATCAGTACTACTACAACAACAACTACTACTATTATTATTACTACTACTACCACCATAAGTACTACTATAACAACTACTACCACCATTACTACTATAACAACAACAACTACTATAACAACAACAACTACCAAAAACAACAAAAAACGACAATTATTACTACTACTACTACTACTACTACTACTTTACTACTAATCAATACCACTACTACTACTACTACTACTACTACTACTACTACTACTACTACCACTTTTACTACCCCTATCACTACTACTACTACTACTACTACTGCACCACTTTTACCATCTCACCCCATCCACCACCACTACTACTACCACCACCACTGCTCACTGCCACCACTTTACTTTACTCACCATTACCACTACTACTACTACCACCACCACCACCACCACCACCACCACCACTACTACCACTACCACTGCCACACCACTTTACTACCATCTAAATCCAACTACCACCACTACCACTACTTAATACTACTACTACTACTACTACTACTACTACTACTACTACTACTACTACCACTATTGCCACTACTTTGACTACAAGTATTTCTACCACCACAACCACAACTACTACTACATCGACTATATGACTATCACTATCACTACCACCACCACCACCATCACTACTACTACTACTACCACCGCCAGTAGTACTGTAGTACTAACACCATCACCACAACTAATGTAGTACCACCACTGCTATTACTACTACTACTACCATCCTCACCACCATTACTACTACTACCACCACCACCACCACCACCACCACTACAACTACTACCACCACCACCACCATTACAACTACCACCACCACCACCACCACTACAAATACTGCTACCACCACCACCGCGTAGTGTAGTGGTTAGCACGCTCGACTCACAATCGAGAGGCCCGAGTCCGGGTGCGGCGAGGCAAATGGGCAAGCCTATTAATGTGTTCGCGTAGCAGTAAATAGGTACGGGATGTAACTCGAGGGGTTGTGGCCTCGGTTTCGCGGTGAGTGGTGTGTGTTGTGGTCTCAGTCCTACCCGAAGATCGGTCTATGGGCTATGAGCTCGCTCCGTAACGGGGAAGACTGGCGACCGAGGTGAATTACACACACACTCAGTCTCCTTGTCTTGTCCTTGGCCACTCAGACACACATTCAAATTCCCCTAGTAACCCAATTCGCAGATTACACGGATCTTCATAGATAAGGAGCCACGAGGGAGCGAGATAACGACCTCCGGGACGACCTAGAGACACTCCCTAATCCTTGGTCGTAGAGGAGCATCCAGAGCGAGGTTGTCGGTCGTAGGGGCAATAATTGGTAATGATTAGTTAATAAGCGATGCCATTAAAGTGATTTCAAGTCCTTTTCCGACTTCCATCTCTTTCTTCTTCACTACAACGACTGCTCCCATTACCTTCTTCCTCTTCCTCTTTCTTCTATGTGCCGTTTAGCAAAACCGATCCAGTTTAATTTGTAAATAGGAAGTTAATTTCTCATCTTCACCTACTCAATGTCATGTTTCTTTCATCTTTAGATTTTTTTCTCCTTAGTTTTCTGTTTTATCGTTTCTATGCCATTATATTTCTGCGCTTGATCGCTTCCTGTGAGTACAGTTTTATTATTACGTTTTAGGTGCACAGTTCGTTGTCGATCTCTCTCTCTCTCTCTCTCTCTGCTTCTTTCTTTAATTTTTAGCCTTGTTTTACTGTGTCTTTCCGTCTGTTTGTTTCTGAACATTCTATCCGTCATTTTCTTTCATACTGACAACCACTTTATTTTTATTTGTATTTCATATGTATCTGTCTGTCAATCTCAGAATCACGTTTGTGATACTGTCCGTCTGTGTCTCTCTTGTTTGTCTATTCCATCGTGTGTGTGTGTGTGTGTGTGTGTGTGTGTGTGTGTGTGTGTGTGTGTGTGTGTGTGTGTGTGTGTGTGTGTGTGTGTGTGTGTGTGTGTGTGTGTGTGTGTGTGTGTGTGTGTATCCACGAGCGCGAGCTATCTATTTGCCTGGCTACAGTGTGTGTGTGTGTGTGTGTGTGTATACACGAGCGAGAGCTATCTATGTGCCTGGCTACAGTGTGTGTGTGTGTGTGTGTGTGTGTGTGTGTGTGTGTCGATCACGCTCGTTCGGTCAAACACGGCGATTCAGTGACGCGAGAATCCGCTACTGTTTTGTTTAATTAAATGACTAATGTAAAGGTTGAGCAAATTTGACCTGATTAGCCAGGGTGATTTGAATGAACTTGTTATTGCAGCGTACTGTTGATTCTGTTATGGAGAGAGAGAGAGAGAGAGAGAGAGAGAGAGAGAGAGAGAGAGAGAGAGAGAGAGAGAGAGAGAGAGAGAGAGAGAGAGAGAGAGAGAGAGAGAGAAATATTCTCGCTAATTACATAATACCAAGACTTCTTTTCGCAGTCATAGCCAAAAAAAAAATTATACTCTCTGAAAACTCTTTCGTAATGAGACAAAATGCAATAACGGGACAAACCCAAATTACCTTTCCGGCGACACAGGTGAGAGAGAGAGAGAGAGAGAGAGAGAGAGAGAGAGAGAGAGAGAGAGAGCAAAATGAACTCGCTTCACTCCTTTGTTCCTCGTCCCCTCTTTATCTTATTAACATATTTACTCACTTATTCCAACCCACTTACATATTCATCATAATTCCCTCTTTTTTATAACAAATTTTTATAATTTCACCTGCGACTGTTGCCGGTCTTTTTATCATTGTTTTGCATCATCTATCTTTAATAATCCACCTCACTTATCTCACAAATCCTCGCCGTTTTTACTTGTGTTGGCTAAAAGTGAAGGTTACTCGTACTATTTAAAGAAACACTACCTGGCATACTTCCAGCGGCAGAGACTTGGCACAGGTGAATTCTGATAGGCACTTTGGCACTGGGCTGGGCTGACTCGCTTGTCTATTTTCTCTCTAGTGTTGCAACACCTATCACCTGACACACACACACACACACACACACACACACACACACACACACACACACAGTCTAAACATCCTCCGTCCCATTCCGCAAGCAATTATATAAAATACGGAGCATTTGAGCTAATGTAATTACAAGTAATTCTGGAAGGATATGATCACAAGAGTAAATATATAGGCAGTGGAAAAATTAAAGGCAGGTGTTTAATTATCTTCATTCACAGCTGATTTCAACTTCACATGAGTTCGGCCTTGAGAGAGAACGAGGAGCATGAGTAATCTGGGGGCCCACACACATGCAAACGCAAGCGCGCGCACACACACACACACACACACACACACACACACACACACACACACACACATTTCCTTCCTATACTTAATCTCTCTCTTTAGTCTCCTTCACCTGAATATACGCTTACTCCTCTGAAACCATATGTAGTACGCACCTCCTTTAACTACATTGCTCCCTCATGTTACCAAGCCACCTTCACTTTCCTCCTCTTCCTTGTCCTTTCCCTTTCTTCTCTAGACTACTTAACCCACCCTACCCACCTCCATACGTTTATCCTATTCTCTCTCTTCTCTCCCCCTTCCCCTAGAGTTCCTGGCTCACTTTCTCCAACTCTCAACCTTATTTACTGTCACTTCCCTATAATTTCATTTGTTTTACAGCGAGACCTTAGAAAATAGCCAACTTGAGAGAGAGAGAGAGAGAGAGAGAGAGAGAGAGAGAGAGAGAGAGAGAGAGAGAGAGAGAGAGAGAGAGAGAGAGAGAGAGAGAGAGAGAGAGAGAGAGAGAGAGAGAGAGAGAGAGAGAGAGAGAGAGAGAGAGAGAGAGAGAGAGAGAGAGAGAGAGAGAGAGAGAGAGAGAGAGAGAGAGAGAGAGAGAGAGAGAGAGAGAGAGAGAGAGAGAGAGAGAGAGAGAGAGAGAGAGAGAGAGAGAGAGAGAGAGAGAGAGAGAGAGAGAGAGAGAGAGAGAGAGAGAGAGAGAGAGAGAGAGAGAGAGAGAGAGAGAGAGAGAGAGAGAGAGAGAGAGAGAGAGAGAGAGAGAGAGAGAGAGAGAGAGAGAGAGAGAGAGAGAGAGAGAGAGAGAGAGAGAGAGAGAGAGAGAGAGAGAGAGAGAGAGAGAGAGAGAGAGAGAGAGAGAGAGAGAGAGACCAGACCTGCTAATGAAACTTATAAAATACAACTGAACCTACTTTACCTTCATCTGAGAAGACACAAATCTAGCCATGAAGAAAAGAAAAACAATGAAAACAACCAATATGTAGCAACACACCGTTATTTTGCGCATTATCTAACAAATAAAGTCAAAAAAATGAAGAAAAATAGAAAACGCACTAATATTTCAACTTTCATATTTGCAGTAATTACTTTTCTTTATAATTTTCTGGGCAAGCGAGGGAGATCTTGAGGCGATTGTCTTCTAACTCTGCCGACCCCCCCACCCTCTCTCTCTCTCTCTCTCTCTCTCTCTCTCTCTCTCTCTGGGGATCCATGAAGGGGAACTCAAGGTTTAATTATTTCTAGATTACATGTTTCTCGGTTTAGAAGATAAATACATACAGACTAATCTTCAGTTTCGCTTTTTTTCCTTTTACATGATTTTGCTTTGTTTTCATACCTCTCTTTTTCTTCCCCTGTTATATTTCTGTTTCTGATCTCTCTCTCTCTCTCTCTCTCTCTCTCTCTCTCTCTCTCTCTCTCTCTCTCTCTCATTTTATACCATTTTTTTTTTGTTTAATTGATCTTTATTTTATTGAACTTCTCTGTCTGCTTTTAATTGTTTCTTGTTTTTCTCTCTTTTTCCCCAGTTTCGTTTGCCATTTTAAATTTAGTTTACTATTTAGTGTTTTTTTAATATATATATATATATATATATATATATATATATATATATATATATATATATATATATATATATATATATATATATATATATATATATATATATATATATATATATATATATATATATATATATATATATATAAGGAGATAGTAAACACATACCGAAACGATAATTTACTCGCAGCAATGTCGAATAACGCTAATTCTGACCTGAACCAGTTCTGGCCTGCCCAGTTTTGGTCTGGATCAATTCACGGGATGCTGTGAACTTACCACCAAAGCAAGTTGTGAACTTGCTGAACGTTTCCCTGTGTCTCACAATTCAATGGGGCAGTCACACTCTGCCCTCTAAATACAACTCTCCCCTTGACGCAAAACTACACGTTGTTACTACACACACAACCTTGACTTAAAATTTAAAAATGGCAACTCCAAATCCAGTCTCGGAGTCCCGCTCTGGGGAGGGGACCATAAACGTCCCCAGGTCGGGCTGCTCTGTTGGTATCGACCTTAAATGTCTTGACACCCCACCTCAACTTTTTCTTCATTAATTTCTGCAACATTCGTATTCTTAATATAATTTTCAATCTGTAGAAAACCACATCTCTACTAAACCTCATATTCTTTTCCTCACCAAATCACAGCTGAGGCAACTGACAGTAGCTCCTTTTCTATTCCCTCCTACATTCTCTACCCTCATTTTCGTTCTAGAAAGAAAGCGCAAAGACTTGACAAATTCTCCTGCCCACGCTCTTGAATCTTTCGAGTTTTCCACCATCTGTTTTCGACTCAAAAGTAATTTTTTAACTAAATCTATCTGTGATGTCTACCTCTTTCATAACTCCTCTGACTATAAGAAATTCCTTGACCATTTAATTTCTAAAGTGAAGCATATTGTCTCTATCTTTTCGAGGAGATCTCCATCTTTGGAGATTTCAATGTACACCATAAACTTTGGCTTTCCTCTCCCTTTACTGATCATCCTAGTGAAATAGCCTTCAACTTTGCTATCCTCCATGACCAAGAGCAACTGGTGCAACACCCTACTCGCATTCCTGACACTCTTGGAGATAGTCAAAAACATTTTTGATCTTTTCCTTACCTACAATCCTCCTGCTTATGTTGTTACCCTAGCTTCTCCGTTGGGTACTTCCGATCACAATCTCATATCTATATCTTTTCCTATTTCTCCAATCTCTCTTCAGGATCCACCACGGCGAAGGTGCCTCTTTCCTTTTGCCTCTAACAGTTAGGAAGACGTGAGGAGGCATAATGTTGATTTTTCCTAGAATGATTACTGTTTCCGTGTCAGCGACCCATCTCTGTGTGCTAACGCATAACAGAAGCGATAGTGTTTGGTATGGAGGCGTATATTGCTCATTCTTTTTCTCAACCTAAACCCTTTAAAGTCTAAACACAGCATGTTCTCGTGCTATAACTGATACAGAGGTTGGCCACAAAAGCATAAGGTACTTGAGCCTTCCATCACCTGAATCTCATGCACTTTATATTTCTGACCAGAATCATGCTAAGTTTGTTCTTCAACTTGCTAGACACTCTTTTATAAATACAAAATTGTCAAAATCTTAAAAAATCCAACTCCCTCTCGAGACTACAGGCATCTAGCCAAAAAAATATCTCCAATAACTTCACTTCTTAATCTTTCCCTCTTTTAATTAATGCTGATGGCACCACTGCCATCTCATTGGTCTCTAAAGCTGAACTCTTCTCTCAAACCTTTGCTAATAACTCTACCTTGGGTAATTCTGGGCTTTTCCCTCCCTCTCCACCTTCCTCCGAATTTCTCACACCATCAATTAAAATTTTTCATAATGAATTTTTCCAAGCCCTCGCTGGCCTAACCTCGCGGGACCTGATGGTGTCTTGTTCTCAAAAACTGTGCCTCTGTGCTTGCACCTTCCCTGGCCAAACTTTTCCAACTCTGTCTATCGACTTTTAATTTTACTTCTTGTTGGAAGCTTACCTACATTTAGCCTGTTCCTAATAATCACTCAATCTACCGCCTAAGTAGTTTAATTTCTTGCTTGTCAAGTTTTTGAATCTACCCACAATAGGAAGATTCTTAAACATGTCACTTCACAATTTTCTATCTGATCGCCAGTATGGTTTTCGTCAGGGTCGTTCTGCTGATGATCTTTTGGCTTTCCTTACTGAGTCTTGGTCATTCTTTTTTAGAGATTTCGGTAATATTTTTGCTGTTGCGTTATCAAAAGCTTTTGATCTGGCACAAAGCTTTGATCTCAAAACTACCCTCCTACGGCTTCTATCCTTCTCTCTGCAACTTTATCTCAAGTTTCCCTTTAGAGCGTTCTATTGCTGCTGTGGTAGACAGCCACTATTCTTTTCCTATCTATTAACAGTGGTGTTCCTCAGGGTTCTGTCCTTTCTCTTATTCATTAATACTCTTGAAAAACCTTCTTGCCCTATCCACTGATACGCTGGTGATAACACCCTACACCTTCCCACGTCTTTCCACGACCAACCATTAAGGAAGTCAGCAGACCACGCAGGGATGCAACAGAATGTCTGACTTCTGAATTTTCTTAGACTTCTGATTGGGTCAAAGAAAACTTAATATTGATCAATGCCTCAAGATCTGAATTCCTCCATCTATCAACTCGACACGACGTTCCAGACAACTATCACTCTTCTTCAAGGACATTCAACTGTCCCTCTCTTCTACACTGAATATCCTCGGTCTGTCCTTTATTCATAATCTAAGGTGGAATCTTCACATCTCATTTCTTGCTAAAACACGCAGCTTCTAAGAATTTAGGCGTCCTGAGGCGTCTCCGCCAGTTTTTCTCACATTCCCAATTGTTAACTCTGTACAATTCTCTTCGCTTGTATGGGGCTTCCACTCACACAGTTCTATTAGACATGGTGGAATCAAAAGCTTTTCGTCTCATGAACTCCCCCTCCTCTGACTGACTGTCTTCAGTCTCTTTATCACCGCCAGAATGTTGCATCTCTTGCTATCTTCTAATGTTATTTTCATGCTAACTGCTCTTATGATCTTGCTAACTGCATGCCTCTCCTCCTCCTGCAGCCTCGCTGCACAAGGCTTTCTTCTTTCTCTCACCCCTATTCTGTCCAATTCTCTAATGCAAGAGATGACCATTCATATTTTTCTCTGGTAAACTCTGGAACTCCCTGCCTGTGTTTGTATTTACAACTTTGTATACTTGACTTAATTTAAGAGGGACGTTTCAAGATATTTATCCCTGTTTTTTGGCTAACTCTTTCGACACTGTAAGGGGACTGGCGACTGAATGGGCCTTTTTTTTTTTTTTTTTACCTTTAGTCAGTCTTTCCTTCTTAATAAAAAAAAATTATATATATATATATATATATATATATATATATATATATATATAATATAAATATATATATATATATATATATATATATATATATATATATATATATATATATATATATATATATATATATATATATATATATATATATATATATATATATATATACAATATATATATATATATATATATATATATATATATATATACATATATACACACACACACACACACACACACACACACACACGGCCCGGTAGCTCAGTGGTTAGAGCTGGTTAGAGCGCTGGCTTCACATGCCAGACGACCGGGGTTCAATTCCCCGGCCGGGTGGAGATATTTGGGTGTGTTTCCTTTCACGTGTAGCCCCTGTTCACCTAGCAGTGAGTAGGTACGGGATGTAAATCGAGGAGTTGTGACCTTGTTGTCCCGATGTGTGGTGTGTGCCTGGTCTCAGGCCTATCCGAAGATCGGAAACAATGAGCTCTGAGCTCGTTCCGTAGGGTAACGTCTGGCTGTCTCGTCAGAGACAGCAGCAGATCAAACAGTGAATTACACACACACACACACACACACACACACCGCGTAGTGTAATGGTTAGCAGGCTCGGCTCAACCGAGAGGGTCCGGGTTCGAGTCCTGGGAAGCGGCGAGGCAAATGGGCACGCCTCTTAATGTGTAGCTTCTGTTCACCTAGCAGTAAATAGGTACGGAGTGTGTTGTGGTCTCAGTCTTACACGAAGATCGGTCTATGAGCTTTGAGCTCGCTCCGTAATGGGAAAGACTGGCTGAGTGACCAGCAGACGACCGAGGTGAATTACACACACACACATCTTCCATTTTGTATTTACTAATCAATTTTTGTGTGTGTGTGTGACTGACAGAGAGAGTGAGTGAGTGAGTGAGTGAGTGAGTGAGTGAGTGAGTGAGTGAGTGAGTGAGTGAGTGAGTGAGTGAGTGAGTGAGTGAGTGAGTGAGTGAGTGAGTGAGTGAGTGAGTGAGTGAGTGAGTGAGTGAGTGAGTGAGTGAGTGAGTGAGTGAGTGAGTGAGTGAGTGAGTGAGTGAGTGAGTGAGTGAGTGAGAGAGAGTGAGTGAGTGAGTGAGAGAGAGAGAGAGAGAGAGAGAGAGAGAGAGAGAGAGAGAGAGAGAGAGAGAGAGAGAGAGAGAGAGAGAGAGAGAGAGAGAGAGAGAGAGAGTGAGTGAGTGAGTGAGTGTGTGTGTGTGTGTGTGTGTGTGTGTGTGTGTGTGTGTGTGTGTGTGTGTGTGTGTGTGTGTGTGTGTGTGTGATTCACCTCGGTTTCCTGCTGGTCACCGAGCCAGTCTTCCCCATTACAGAGCGAGCACAGAGCTCATAGACCGATCTTCGGGTAGGACTGAGACCACAACATACTTCACACACCGGAAAAGCGAGGCCACAACCCCTCGAGTTACATCCCGTACCTATTTACTGCTAGGTGAACAGGGGCTACACATTAAGAGACTTCCCATCTGCCTCGCCGCTTACCGGGATTCGAACCCGGCCCTCTCGATTGTGAGTCGAGCGTGCTAACCACTACACTACGCGGTGTGTGTGTGTGTGTGTGTGTGTGTGTGTGTGTGTGTGTGTGTGTGTGTGTGAGGGCGGCCGTGTGTATTCCATTCGTCGACTTCACCTTATCTAATTACTCTGGGAGCAATTACATTCGCTCTGGTGACGATGATATTAATATCAAGGTACTAATTAAGGTGAGCGCTGTCATAGGTAGATGGGCAGAGGTGAGCGAGGTGTTAATTAATGATAAGGCACGTAAGGAGGGCTATCTGTGGCTCTAATTATTAACTATTTTGTCGTCGTTCCTCTCGCTGGATGTTATGGGAACATGAGATGCGTCGCAATGTATTTATTTTATTTCTGAAGTTTGTATCTTTTATTTATCTAAAGTATTTAGTTTCTTTTTTTCTTAAGTTCACATAATGCTTTTCTTCTTTCATTTCTTTTTACGCAGCTATTCGTAATATATTCTTCGTATAAGAAATCTTCATGACGTAGAGTGTATATTTTCCTACAACGCTCTATTACTCCATTTTTCCTTGATAGTCATTTACTTGTTCCAGAAACCTTGCAACCTCTTCAACTTTCAATTCCCCTTTTTGTTACCGTTTTTTGTCACTACTTCACTACAGTTTTCCCTTTCCTAGCCTGTCATTTACATCAGAGCAGGATACAATTCTCTATCATACACGTCCATTCTTGTATCACTTTCAGCATTGACATTTATTCTCTCCCTAATTTTCCTCCCCATCCAAGACGATTTCAATGATGTGCTTTCATTTCCATCTCCCCAGGGATTATTTACCGTCTTTTAATCGTGTTATGCCTCTTCTTAACTCCTCCTTCACCTGCTCTCATCATCTCGTCTCTCACCTTTCTATGTTGACTTGTCTCTTCCCTGTAGGTAGTTGAAGTAGTTATCAAACAGCTCTGAAAGGACCAAAACGTCTGTTGTTGTTTTGTCTTTCCTCTGCATCACGCATTGCAAAAATTTAACACCTCTAAGTCAACTTCTGTGTTATAGGAAAATACTTGTGAATGGTAAAGAAATAAGGTGCGGAAGAGGAAGCAATGGGTGAATGGAAGAGGAGGAAGAGGAGGAGGAGGAGGAGGAGGAGGAGGAGGAGGAGGAGGAGGAGGAGGAGGAGGAGGAGGAGGAGGAGGAGGAGGAAGAGGAAGAGGAAGAGGAGGAGGAAGAGGAGGAAGAGGAAGAGGAGGAGGAGGAAGAGGAGGAGGAGGAAGAGGAGGAGGAGGAGGAGAGGAGGAAGAGGAGGAGGAAGAGGAGGAAGAGGAGGAAGAGGAGGAGGAGGAGGAGGAGAGTCAGAATAAGAAGAAAATTGAATACCTACCAAGTCTACAAATACATGAGAGAGAGAGAGAGAGAGAGAGAGAGAGAGAGAGAGAGAGAGAGAGAGAGAGAGAGAGAGAGAGAGAGAGAGAGAGAGAGAGAGAGAGAGAGAGTGGGGGAAGGAACAACTGAAGAGGCCATACAACAAAAGTACGAGAGAGAGAGAGAGAGAGAGAGAGAGAGAGAGAGAGAGAGAGAGAGAGAGAGAGAGAGAGAGAGGTGAGTCAAACACTACTAACGTTCGCTCACTGCCTTCTATTTCCCTGACTCACGCAAGGTCGGACGTGCGAGGGGCCGGCATGGGAGGACGCGAGGCAAAGGCAGACAAGGAAGGAGTAGGAAGGGTGAGAGGGAGGCAGACGGAAAAGCACATGGGTAAACTATAAAGGGTTGGGTGGAGCCAGTCAGCTGATTCGAGTATCCTCCCTCCCACACTAACCCCACCACTCACCCATACGTATTACCCGGCACCACTCTCCAACCCTCCCCCACTCTCACAGTCCCTCGTGCCGTCTCCCGTTAGCTCCTCCCCTTGCTCCCTCCTCTGTCTCTCCCGCGCTCCGGTCCTCCCTCCCCAGCGCATCAGGCCACCTCCACGGACCGATCAATATCGCGAGAGGTTACTGCAGTGAAGGGAACACGAAGGCGGCCTCACAGCGTGCTCTGCTGATAGTTTTCTTGCTATTATTTCATCGCCTAGGAACCCTTGGCACCCATCGTCCCATGCCCGCTTTCCTCAGCACCTCGTGGGCTCGGGAAACGCGCCGCCAGACAGTGTAGTGTTGTGTGGTGGTGAGGAGACAGCGAAGTGTAGTGAGTGTGTGTGGCGCGATCAGGAGCTTGCCGGTCGACGACATTTGGGTTCCCATTGCTTCCCAACTCCAGGTAAGTCATATGTACTCGCTCTCCTCGCTTTCGGTACGTTTTCTAGGCTGTAGCGGTGGGTCAGGATCATGCTGGGGAATCGTACGGGCGGTGGGCGTGCATGTAAACAGACACCCCATTACATGGCACCGTTGGGAGGATGGTGAGGTCTGCTCCGCCAGCCTGCTCCACATCCAACCTCATTTATGGGGTGACACGTGGCCGGCATCGTCGCCTCAGGGGTTTGTGTGACGTGTATGAGCTGAGGAGGACCTTGGCAGGCTTATTGGTGCCGCAGGTGTGTGTAAATAGTAGTGTTCAAGGCGCCAGTACAAGCTTCGGTGCGCCTGCGTCAGATGCACATAATTCTGACGGGAAATGTTTTATCAACTCGGGCAGGAAACACCGTCCCGTGCACCACCGAGGGATGATAGGGATAAAGATGTACATTATTTCGCCCGCATAAACCGATGGAGGCGCTGCATGACCCGTGGAAATGTCCAGGAAAAACAAATTTCGTAGAGATTACTTTTTTTTTTCCACCTGCGCAGGTCTGTTCTGCTGCCTGGCCTGCCGCGTCACTATATCGGGGCGCCGGCGAGTGATCGATGCACCCGATAAACCAATACAGTAATGCCTCTCCGCGACTTGGATCCGTCGAGGCCTGAGTTAAGTTTTGCTTAGTGGCGCCGGGGCTTGTTTCTGGCCAACGGGAGGAAGGATGTGAGTATGACGTGCAGGCGTGGGAGCAGCTGGCGGGGAGAGGGTCCGCTTAACGAGGTTACGGTGGCCAGTCGGAACCCTAAACATTTTGCTTATGTAAGCTGTGTGTGTGTGTGTGTGTGTGTGTGTGTGTGTGTGTGTGTGTGTGTGTGTGTGTGTGTGTGTGTGTGTGTGTGTGTGTGTGTGTGTGCACTCTTTCCTTATCTTGCTGAGTGACGAGGGAGAAGCTTTACACACATGCTCAGCTCGACAAACACACAGACAGATGAAGCAACACTCAAGCACTTGATATAGGAGGTCGGGGCAACACATGACTCCCGTCCCGTGGCATCCTCCCGCTTCCTGCCACGTACAAAGAATGACAACGACTGTCCATACGTATACAGGCAGCAGGTGGGATCGTAGCTGACCTTCCTCAAGCGCTACTGCTGTAGTCTACACGGTCATAAAAGATGGTTCAAGGGGATACATACCTAAATCTATGATATATTTTACATTTCTCGCAGTGATTCTAATGTGAATAGAGGGAAAAATATTCTTAATTCGATACACGAAGAAAATGTCAAATATCCGGGTAACTTAAAAAAAAAAAAAAAGTGACGTATTTACACAATATCAATGCTAAGAACAAAATAAGTAAATTAGCTGTAAAAGTAAAAATAAAAAAAATCTCTAAGAAAACCTGAGTAAAACGAAAGCGGGATGCTTATTAATAAAACGAGCAAGGCCGCCTGACTGTGAGGTGTGCAGGGAAGCAAGAAGGCAGGCATTCACGATACAACGCTCATCTTGTTACGAGAATAAAAAAAAAAAAGCTAGATGACATTTGGGACAACCTTGATAAAAAAACACGCTCATGAATTCTCTCTCTCTCTCTCTCTCTCTCTCTCTCTCTCTCTCCCACACACACACACACACAATACCTTGAGCGGTGGTGTTGTGGCGTGATAACCAAGACAGGAGTAGACAGGTCAAGAGGCAGCAGCAGGATCTCGGTACACTCGCCCTTCTCAAGATACCTTCACTCTTATCACTGGAGCTTAAGAAGTGATACTGACACACGCGGCGGGGATAGAGGTCAAGTGGAGCCCCGATCTCACTCGAACCTGGAATCGAACGCAGTCGAGTCATTTGAATCGGGGAGTAGGAGGAGGAGATGGATAAGGAGGGGAGGGGAAGGAAAGCGCAAGAGAACGCCATTATAAGATTAGAAAATATCATACTAGAATAGATAGCTAAGAAATAGGTTATTTATTAATTAATTTATTTTTAACCTTTACAGAACAGAAATGTACTTCTCTCTCTCTCTCTCTCTCTCTCTCTCTCTCTCTCTCTCTTTCTCGATAAACACGCCCTCATGAGTGTCTTCAGTTACCAAGTACTTAAGGTACGTGGCCTTTCGTGTTGATGATAAGACAATATGATCAAGATAGCTGTTTGATAAATAATGGAAGGGAGGAAGGGAGGGGAGGTAGGGAAGAAAAACAAGAGAGAAGAATGAATGAAAGTGAAAAGGAAAGGGGCCAATAAGACAAGAAGAATAGAAAAGAAGAAAGAAAATGCGGTGGAAGGGAGGAGGGAAAAGGAATGGAGAATGGAAGTATGAGTGAAGACTGAATGGAAGACAAAGAGAGAGAGAGAGAGAGAGAGAGAGAGAGAGAGAGAGAGAGAGAGAGAGAGAGAGAGAGAGAGAGAGAGAGAGAGAGAGAGAGTCAGCGTGGCGGGCGCGTGGATGAAGGAAAAGATATGAGAAATGGAAGAAGGAAAGGTGGTGAGAGGAGGTTGGCAGAATGGTGAGTGAGAGCGTGAGTGTCGGTGGAGAGGGAGAGAAGGACGGTGGAGAAGAGGCGAGGCTGATGGAACTGTGAAGAGGAGAAGCAGAAACGAAGGGTGGATTGTGTAGAGAGGAGGCACGAGTGAGGGCAGGTGGAGGGCAGTGAGAGGGAGAGAGGGACAGGGTGTGGCTAAGGTGTGGAGAGAGAGAGAGAGAGAGAGAGAGAGAGAGAGAGAGAGAGAGAGAGAGAGAGAGAGAGAGAGAGAGAGAGAGAGAGAGAGAGAGTGTGTGTGTGTGTGTGTGTGTGTGTGTGTGTGTGTGTGTGTGTGTGCGCGCGCGCAGAAAAATGTGGGAGGGTATAGTATACTGGGTGCAACACGAGATTCTGCAAATACTGCTGGAGGCGAAAGTACAAATTATTCTAAGTAAAAAATGTTGCAAAAAACTCTTGTGCATTTTGAGGCTTTGTTTAGCCGTTGGGTGGAATACAAGTAGGAAGGGTTGACATAGTGACCGTCCCTGGTGGCTGTATCATTTCGTAGGAACACCATGTCAACATGATCCACCTTACTGTATGTAGCATTTTCAAGTTGTCTAAAGCATGAAGTACAGTGTAAATGTATTGACGGTCACAGCCTTGGCGTGATACAAACAGGCTAAAAGTCTCACTCCTTTCCTTCTCTCCGCCCAGGCAGACTGGGTATCATGTAGCCTATTATTTTATTTGTCATTCATGACAGCCATGCTAACATTGTGTAATGTTTATCTGCAAATCACCAGGCCGTCAATACTACTTGACTCATTACAGGATACTGTGATACCTGAAAAAATATACAAATGATGACTTAATAACTCACAATTTCAGCATCAACCAATCTGCATCAACAGGTTAGCATTTCTACAAGTTTTGGGTTACTGCATTATCAATATATGATATATCGATAAACATTACACAATGTTAGCATAGCTGTCATGAACGACAAATAAAAATAATAGGCTACGTGACGTCTTCTCTGCCCTGGGAGGGAATGGGGAGGTGTGAGACTAGCAGCAAACCAGCTGTTTGTAAATTTCATACAGAGACTGTGACTATGAATACAATTAGATTGTATTGTATGTTTTTGACAGGAAAAAAAATGAAAATGCCACACACTTACGGTAAGGCGTAGGAAGCTGACATGCTGTTTTCACGACATAGTAGTACAGCCACCTGACTCAGCCCTTGCATCTGTCACCTCGCCGCACTTAAATTACAATTTACACTACATGGCTAAAAAAGCCCTCGAAATACAGAGGTGTATAGAAGATTTTGTACTTAGAATAACTTGTACTTTCGCCCCTAGCAGTATTTGCACAAATTCGTGTTACACCTTGTACACGTTCATGACCTAAATATTATGTGCGTCTACATCACACACACACACACACACACACACACACACACACACACACACACACACACACACACACACAAATCCAACAAGAACATATATTGGGGAGGTCGGAAAAAAGTGAGAAATATTACAGCAGGAAATATGAAAGGCAGACGAACGTAGTGACAGATACAGAGAGAGAGAGAGAGAGAGAGAGAGAGAGAGAGAGAGAGAGAGAGAGAGAGAACACCACCTGTCTACGTTTTGGTAATTAAAACGAGGAAGATGTAGGTTGGTCTCCCTCCCACATTCTCTCTCTCTCTCTCTCTCTCGTATCCGTATTTTTTCTTATTTGAAGAGCGAACGAAAGCAATGACAAATTAAGAGGATGAAGATTATAATGAGGAGGAGAAGGAAGAGGAGATTACTGTTGAAATATTCAATAAGGAAACTTACAAACCCTCGACGGAGCTACCTCAGAGAAAACAACGCCGCTACTTCGTTTCCTGCCTTCATCCTGAATTTCTTAAACACTAGACGTAAAAAAAGACGACTCATACAAAAGGCAAGTGAAAGGGATGGAGTGAAGGGACTCGGAGACTGTAGACCGGATTTTTTTTTTTTTTTTTTTTAGCAGAGCAAAAGCGCGGCGTTTTTATTTCGGTTACACTTTTTTCAGGGGATATGTGAGGCGCCTCGTACGTGAAGTCTAGCAGGAACATAAGGAATATTTATACGCGGTGATGAAAACAATGCTGATTTTCTTTATGTTATTAATAAAAACACATCGAGAAAACTAAGAATAAATTGAGAGGAAAATTACAAGTATAAATACATGTAGAAAACAAGGAACACTGAGAGAAGAGTTGAAATATAATAAAGTATAAGTATAGATAAATCGAGAAAACAAGGAATATTGGGAGTAGAAGTAAAAATATAATAACATCAATCCAAGAGATCATAAAATTTCGATATAAGCGGATTTACTTTTTACACTCTTAAATCTCACACAAAATAGAAAATAAGTAGAAAAACGAGATTAATAGAGATATCAAAAGAAGATAATAAAAACCTAATAGAGCGGTTGGATATTTTCATTGAATAATAAAAAAAAGCCATATATAAACCCAATACTGCAGGAAAATGACGTCACGTGACAGTTCATGTGACGAAGTGACGAAACATTAGGCAGTAATCAAGAACGCTCTACTCGTCCACCTCGACTATTTTCCAAGGCCACAGAGGTGATTGGCCGGATTTTCAAGTGCTTTTCTTATTCATAGTTAGAAATCTTGTTAATATACCACTACAAACACGAAACCATCCTTAACCCCTTCAGTACCATGAATGACACGTCTTCATATTTATTCTGGTTACTATTAGGGAATTTTATACAGCCTCAGAAACTCGTGTGGTGATTATAATAGTGAAGAATCTGGACTTGTTAAACTTGTGACTTTCATAGAATCTTGCTAGTGTACGTAAAATCGTCTAATCACACCCAAAACTCATGATAAAAATGCGTTCCAGTAATGAAGGGATTAAGAACCACTTGAATCATTTGAATCAAAGCCTTTGGAAAGTAGAGGATTGTGGAGAGAAATGTTTCAGAATACAACCCATTATCTCTACAGGAAGGAAAACTCGATGTAACGTTTACTGACAAAAAGTAGTGGAGACCGACAGCGACGCCATCTGTTCGGGAAGCGTTAATTAAGGGGAAGCCAAACTCTTACTCACAAGTGTCGCGGGCATTGGGCGATGGCGCGACAGTGGCATGCAATTCTATAATCGATTGAAAGCAAATCAACAAGGCCAGCCACCAGGAAAGCAGTTTGATAATGCTTTTAATTAATCTGTCAGTCGAAAGTCGTTTATGTATCTCACTCGCTAAAATCAAATGAAGAGCCCTTGTTATACTCTCTCTCTCTCTCTCTCTCTCTCTCTCTCTCTCTCTCTCTCTCTCTCTCTTCATGTAGAACAGTTTCTATGGTGACTTAAATATTTACCTTTCGAGTCACGAGGATAATCCGATTACCTGTATGTGTGTGTGTGTGTGTGTGTGTGTGTGTGTGTGTGTGTGTGTGTGTGTGTGTGTGTGTGTGTGTGTGTGTGTGTGTGTGTGTGTGTGTGTGTGTGTGTGTGTGTGTGTGTGTGTGTGTGTGTGTGTGTGTGTGTGTGTAAAAGCGTGCAAGTGCATATTATAAGGACGATTTTGCAGATGAGTCAACACATTTCCACATCTACACATTTCCTCACATTACTCGCCACATCCTCCACACCTGACTGAGCTGACACTCCCATCTGTGCGTGCGCGCGTGTGCGTCCTGACATTAATCTCATTGCAGTATTTCCCTCGACATTCGAATCCTGACTTGCCTGTCCTTTTTAGCAAAAAGAGAGAGAGAGAGAGAGAGAGAGAGAGAGAGAGAGAGAGAGAGAGAGAGAGAGAGAGAGAGAGAGAGAGAATGAACTGCCACACACACACACACACACACACACACACACACACACACACACACACACACACACACACACACACACACACACACACACACACACACACACACACACACACACAGCCTGGTATCGCAGTAGTTGGCGTGCCTAAGTCACAATCAAGACGGCTCAGATGTGGTCAAATGGGAACTGGGAAGTCTTGGGCAGACTTCTTCCAATGTAGCCCGTGCTCATCTAACGTGACTAGGTACCTGGTGTAAGTCGGAAGTTTGACCACCAGCCATATAGGAGAAACACACTCTGAACAGAAAGATACACAATCGGTGGCCTGATCATCCAGAACTTAGTCAATTATGATGCTCTGGCGCCATCTGGCAGCCATAGTATCAAATCGTAAGATAACTCCTTGGGTTGGGTGTATACTTGAGATGTAATATGTTAAGATGTAATGTGTTTATTAGTGTATAAGTATGTGTAACGTGTTAAATTTCAGCTGTTAGGCTGCAAGAAATACTATAATAACAATAATAATAATAATAATAATAATAATAATAATAATAATAATAATAATAATAATAATAATAACAATAATAGCAATGATTATCATCATCACCATCATTATTATCGTTATTAATATTATCATTATTATTATTATCATCATTATTATTATTAATATTATTACACACACACACACACACACACACACACACACACACACACACACACACACACACACACACACACACACACACACACACACACACACACATGTAGTGTGGTGCAGTGTGCACCCTGGGATGGTGGAGTAAAAGAAATTTCAATGTCCACTTGTTAGATGTATTGCCAGGACAAAATAAAAGGTGAGATCACGTGGGTCAAGGGAAAACGGACCCGAGTGAGCGAGTGCTGCACCCCACTACACACACACACACACACACACACACACACACACACACACACACACACTGAAGAGGGAAAAAGTAACATGAAAACCTTATCAGTTAATCCAAAAAGCAAGTTGTTCATTATCAGTGTTATCATCGGGCCATGTTCTTCAGTCATCTTTATCGCTATCTCTCTCCTTACCAAGGTTGCAGTGCGACTTTTAGATAGTTATCATTAGGTTCCTGATGCGAGGCATAAATGGTGCGTAGTATAAATTACATTATCTTCAGGTTACATTGATTTAATCTTTTCACTAATTTCTCACTTAATAGCAATGCCCTGTTGACTACGATTGCAGTTTTTAATTTTTTTAGTTATTTTTACTTATCTAATTGTTCTGCATCGTTAAATTTATGGATTCGAGTCAAGCTTAGTTTTTTTTTTTTTTTTAGGTTGTCATTCAGTGATTTGGCTGTCGATGTTTCTAGGTACAGTAATCTCTGAGGTAAAGGTGTGCACAGTCACGGAGATTAGTCATCGGCTTAGACCACACCAAGCGAGCAGAATATTCCGAGAAATGCGATGAAATTTGCCAAAATGTTATATAAATCATGAGCGAAATCCTCTTAACACACACACACACACACACACACACACACACACACACACACACACACACACACACACAATCACCTCGCGTCAATTTCACACGTGTTTGGCTTTCTGGTAATTGAATCGAGACACCTGGATGCCCACTACTCCTGAATCAACAAGAGGTCACATTTATCCCTCGTTAGATAATTCATGGTGTAATTACCAGACACACGTACCATCCTCCGCACTCCCCCTTCCCTCTCCCCCTGCTCACACACGTAAAAAAAAAAAAAAAAAGCAAGCAATTATCTCTCGAACAGTGGCCCTGCAAATAATGCCAAATGAAGCGTGCCAGCGGGGTAATTATCACGGTAATTAGCGATACACACGTGGATACCTGGTCGTGTCCGATTATCTGGTATATAACTCCAGCCCTGAGTTACGAAGGTGGTAATGACTCCCGGTGGGCAGGCACAAGTGGAGTAGAACAAGAGGCAGAGGACGTGGAGGTGAGGGGCCAGATGATGCTGTGGAGGGAACGACAAAGGGATGAGAGGAATGATAAAGGGAAGAGTAGATGGACTGGAATGAGGCTTGGTTAAAAAAAAAAATAGAAAAAATGGAGAAAGGAGAAAGAGGACAAAAAAAAAAAAAAAAGAGCTAGGGAGAAAAAGAGAAGGTATGAGAAAAGTGATAAAATGTGTGGAAAAAAAAATAAGATATAGGGAGCAAAAGGAGGAAGGAGAGTAGATGGGTGGGAGATGAAAGTGGATGATGTAAAGGAGTCAGAGTGGATGGAAAAATAAGGAGAAAAGTAAGGTTTGCGTGAAGATAAACGTGAAAAGAAAGCAAGGAAAGTGATGAAAAAGAGAACTAGTTATGGAGGAAGGAAGGGAAGATGGAAAGTAAGATTTGGAGAGAGATAATCGTAAGATGAAAGAGAGAAACAGAAGTGGAGAGAGATGATAAAAGAGGATGGATGAATGGCGGATGGTGCGACGGAGAAAAAAAAAAAAGTTTGAGAAGATTTTAAGAATATTGTTATGAAATGTAAGAGGGAAAAATAGACAGGAGTGAAGAAAAGAATGTGTCAGGGAATGTATGATGAGGAAGATAAGTGACTGGTGATTGATAAAAAGGTACGTCGTGCGAGATGGGTGAAGAAAAAGAATAAAAGAATAAAAATAGGGTTTGATAGGATGGAAATCGTTTTTTTTTTTTTTTTAAGGAATATGAAGTTTGTGAAAAAAGAGGCACATAATAAAACATATAAAGTAAAAAATGCAGAAATATAAAGCAGAGAGAGAGAGAGAGAGAGAGAGAGAGAGAGAGAGAGAGAGAGAGAGAGAGAGAGAGAGAGAGAGAGAGAGAGAGAGAGAGAGAGAGAGAGAGAGAGAGAGAGAGAGAGAGAGAAAAATATTACTCACATACGATGAGACGAAATAATAAATAAAAAAAAATGAGAAAGGAAAAAAGAGAATATACTAATTACTGATGGAAAATTGTTACAAAAAAGAAATAAAAAAAATAATAAAGATATACAGCAAGAAAATATATAAGAGAAAATGGGAAGAAGTCCAAGAAATATAAAAGTTACCCGTAAGTAAAAGTAAAAAGAGTAAAATAAAAACGAGACGAAAAATGAATAATGAAGAAATGAGAGAATAAGAGCAAAAATTATACAGACAAGAGAAATGCAAGACAAAATTATGAAGAAAACGCATGAAAAGCAGGAAGGGAAGCAGGAGGGGACGACTTCGTGGCCAAACATGTGCCACAGGTAAAAGAATAAACATATGGAAATTTACGGGGAGCAGCAGGTAGGGGGATTTAGGGAGCTGCTGTGTATGTGTGAATGTGTGTGTGTGTGTGTGTGTGTGTGTGTGTGTGTGTGTGTGTGTGTGTGTGTGTGTGTGTGTGTGTGTGTTTATAGCCATCAAGTTATGTATTCACTTACAAGAGAAAATAATAAAACGAACGTGATGTTTAGAAGACTACATTCATTCATGAAACAAAAACCGAAATACGCCAAATTTCTCTCGTGAGTTCTAGAAATACAACTTTAGTTAAATGACCCTGTTCACATCTGTCTATACGATTCACCTCTCGTCACAAGTGTTCCCTCAGCATATGTAGAACACCACTCACACTGAAGCCAACCACGAACGGCGAGGGAAGGACATGAAACGGGACAAGGAACAAAGTGGGAAGAGAACAAAGAGTTGAAAGAAAAGTGGGGCAATTCTGTCAGGACGTAACTATCAAGAATTCATAGTTAACAATATAAACAGACAAGGTAAAAGACAGAAGCAGGCGTTGCAGTAGTTGAGAGAAACGTAACAACGCGACAGAATGGTTTAATAACGGCCACGCATAACACGTAACTACCAGCTTGTTTATCCGTTATTCAGTGCATCATACTGAGCAAGGTTATTGGTGGAGATTGTGAAGTTTCCATTATGTAATTAAACCCACTCAAATGTAATCACTATACAGCTATTTTATTGGGAGCGGACATCGGTTAAACTACAGTGCAATATGTGTAGTGATTGTCCCTCCAAGGGATAAATATAAACTAGTGGTCATTGTAATCAAACGCACTAAATATGTAATCACTGTACAGTTATATGATTCGTGAACGGGCGTATTATAGAGTGCAGTGTAATGCTTGCTCCCCACAGCGCAGATATAGACTGGTGGTCTCTAAGGTTGGTAAATATAGCCTGGATATCATGAACGACATTTGATGAGTCCCGAAACAGTCTGTGAAGGGAATGTGGAACATGTAAGCGGGAGAACATGTCCGGGAGAGAATTAATGTAAAATGAACAGGAAAAGATTCAGGAGCAAAAATATCAAATCTTGAGAATCTTGCATTACTCGTCCTTCACAGAAAAAAAGCCGAGTTTTAACAGTGAAACAAACAATATAACAAAATTATGCAAATATACAAAGCACACGGTAGTGGGAGTGAGAATGGAGATCATAGCAATTAGATCGTGTCAGGTCAAGTGCCAGGGGGGAACGAAGGTCAGCAATTCCCAATGGATGGTTCAGAATAGATCAGCCTTAGGTCAGCGCAGCCGTGGGCGAACACAAACCCACTACTTACTCGTAAGTGTTCGAAGTCCCCCGCGAATCACAACGAAACGTAGATAACACACATTTCAAAGTAAAGAAATTCAACACTAAGAATATAAGTCATTAAATACGAGCGATACAAATTCATTGCACTTATAGCACGTGACTCATGACTCACTAATTCATCGGCAAAGGGGAGTTATCGCGGAAGTCATGATGACCGACCTTAACAGATGCCACGAGAGCTGCCAGACACCGCTACAGCAGCTGTCCCCAGACCAACCAATGCAAGGTCTAGTTCATTTGATCTACCGAGTGATGGCACAACAGTTCTCCTAGTAAACGTGTGAAAAAGTCAAACTGAGACGTGACAGATAGAGTGCGTGAGTGTAATAAGACTGAGTTGAAAAGTCAGATTAAGATGAGGCATTGCAAGCCGAGAAATTGACTGCAGGAAAGTCATAGATGACGTGACATTACGAAGCTGAATACTGACTGAGTGTAATCTTTGTGCGCACAGTATTTCCTGAAGTTGTATGTTTAATTTGATAAACGAGAATATCAATCGTCTCCAGTCGCACACGAGGAGAAAGGAACAAAACCATTCAGAACTAATACAAAAAGAGGAACTAAATTGAGGCCATTATAACTTCATCCCTCAAAGTAAGCCTCTAATTCGTCCTATTTACCCGTCAGAGCGATAGTGGGAACACCTGTACACACAGAGCGCCACTTACAGCCTTGAGCAGCCGCAGGTAAGGGAAGGGAGGAGGGGAGGGAGACGGACTGAGGAGGCAAGGGGAGAGCCATCAGTGCCAGTCAGCTGAGCCAGTTTACATGCAAGGGGACTGTGGGTTATTTATTTGGTTGCGTTCAGTTTATTCCTGCCTAAACGTCTTTATTTCTGAAAACGCTCCCTGCATCGTTTCCTCCCAACCCCCTTTTTTTAATAGATTGTTGGTGTGTGTGTGTGTGTGTGTGTGTGTGTGTGTGTGTGTGTGTGTGTCACTGTTTGATCTGCTGCAGTCTCTGACGAGAGAGCCAGACGTTACCCTACGGAGCGAGCTCAGAGCTCATTATTTTCGATCTTCGGATAGGCTTGAGACCAGGCACACACCACACACCGGGACAAACAGGTCACAACTCCTCGATTTACATCCCGTACCTACTCACTGCTAGGTGAACAGGGGCTACACGTGAAAGGAGACACACCAAAATATCTACACCCGGCCGGGGAATCGAACCCCGGTCCTCTGGCTTGTGAAGCCAGCGCTCTAAGCACTGAGCTACCGGTGTGTGTGTGTGTGTGTGTGTGTGTGTGTGTGTGTGTGTGTGTGTGTGTGTGTGTGTGTGTGTGCGTGCTTTTCTGCTGCGTGTGCAATTTGTCACTGATGAGAACACACGGGTCCACGAAAATCCCTACAAACGATGTATAGATAAATCTGGGCAGGTGTGTAAACAGGTGTGGAAAAAGAGAGCGAAAAAAAAGTTAAATCCACACACAAATTGGAATGGACAGAGAGAAGGAAAAAAATGAAAAAAAGGTAGACAAACAAAACAATAAACGATAGCAAAATCTAAAAAAAAAATTCAAATACATTTCGTTTCTCTCTCTCTCTCTCTCTCTCTCTCTCTCTCTCTCTCTCTCTCTCTCTCTCTCTCTCTCTCTCTCTCGTTTACTCCAACCCTTCCTCCCTTCTCTTCTTTACATCCATGGTACATATCTCTTATTTCTTTTCTCTCTTGTTTCTTTACTTCACTCCTAAAGCCCAACAAAACCCTGAATAGGGATGGGACGTGTGTAAAACCTTTTGGCAGTCAGTCCCTGAGGCAGGACGGTCCCTCAGAGGCTGTGACGTCATGGTCCCATTTCGGTGTGTCGCTCTACATCACCGCAACGACCAGTCTGGGAGGACGGTCGTGTGTGTGTGTGTGTGTGTGTGTGTGTGTGTGTGTGTGTGTGTGTGTGTGTGTGTGTGTGTGTGTGTGTGTGTGTATGTATGTATGTATATATATATATATATAGAGAGAGATATAGAGAGAGAGAGAGAGAGAGAGAGAGATTTATAATTTATCATGATATGCTTATTTCCCTTCGCGTCCATGATGGAAATAATATGAACATGAAGTTTAAAGAAAATCTTCATAGTTCTTCAGGATTTCTCGTTTTCGTTCGATGCTTATTTTCTAAGAGTCCAAGAGGGGAAACTTAAATGGAGAATCTGCTCCATGAATTTCGAGTTTTAATTATCTTTTTTTTTCAATGTTTTGCCGGATGCATCGTTAATCCTTCGTGTGTGTGTGTGTGTGTGTGTGTGTGTGTGTGTGTGTGTGTGTGTGTGTGTGTGTGTGTGTGTGTGTGATTCACCTCGGTCGTCTGCTGGTCACCCAACCAGTCTTCCCCATTACGGAGCGAGCTCAGAGCTCAGACCGATCTTCGGGTAGGACTGAGACCACATCAGCACACAACACACACCAGGAAAGCGAGGCCACAACCCTCGAATTACATCCCGTACCTATTTACTGCTAGGTGAACAGGGGCCACACATTAAGAGGCTTGCCCATTTGCCTCGCCGCTTACCGGGACTCGAACACGGCCCTCTCGATTGTGAGTCGAGCGTGCTAACCACTACACTACGCTGTGTGTGTGTGTGTGTGTGTGTGTGTGTGTGTGTGTGTGTGTGTGTGTGTGTGTGTGTGTGTGTGTGTGTGTGTGTGTGTGTGTGTAGGTACAACATTTGTGTAGAAAAAAAAAAACAGGCTGCGTTTCTTATTTGTATATCAGGTAATGAGAGAGAGAGAGAGAGAGAGAGAGAGAGAGAGAGAGAGAGAGAGAGAGAGAGAGAGAGAGAGAGAGAGAGAGAGAGAGAGAGAGAGAGAGAGAGAGAGAGAGAGATTGATACGCAGAGATAAGACGAAGGTAATTTCTGTTCTCACCTGTGTAAAGTAATATGTCCTTCACGTAGGTAGCCATTAGCTGCACAACACTAACAAGAAAACCACAAAAAACAACAAGAAAAACTCGAGTCACTTAACAAAAACAACGAAAAAGAATCTCGGCCAGTCCTCCACCTGCCTTGGCCCCACAACACAAAAAGAGAAAGAGAAAATCTAACACATATATAAGGACACCTACAAACACCCACAAGAACAAAGAAAAAAAGAAAAGAAAAATACACTAAAGCTAAAAACACAAGAGAAACAAGACACGAAGAAACAGAGGGGAAAAAGAAAATGGACCAGAAGAAAAAAAAAAAAAAAAAAAAAAGAAAGCGAGAGAGAGACGTGTGGAGGAGGGGTTGGGAGGGGAGAGATCTAAAACATCGCGTCTAGTTTCGCTTCACGGGAGACTGAAATCCTTAAACCAGGGTCGTGCAGTCAATATATCAGGGTCTCATTTCCAGGCCGACACACCACCTCTCCTCCCTCTCCCCCCAAATCCCTCTTCTCCTCTTCCCCCATATTCCCTCTCCTTCTCTCTGTCTTGGAGATAAAAAGTCCTCCGGATATTGGCCTCTCACACCTAGCTAGGGAGAGAAAGGGTGGGGGTATTGGAGGTGAAATGGGGGGGAGGGTTAATAGCCTAGAGCTGGAATGGGGAGGTAGAGAAGACTGGGGTGATGGAATGGGGGAATGGATGGAAGGGTGTTATCTTAAATTGCAAGGGCGTAAGAAGTTTCACTGTTTTGACTTTTTCTTCTTGTTTTCCTCTTTTTTTCTGTTATTGCTGCTACCTCGCATTCTTAAGACACGTATTTGCCTTTCTTATAAATTTCTCCATCAGAGCGACTATGATGAGAATGTGTGTGTGTAATTCACTGTTTGATCTGCTGCAGTCTCTGACGAGACAGCCAGACGTTACCCTACGGAACGAGCTCAGAGCTCATTATTTCCGATCTTGGGATAGGTCTGAGACCAGGCACACACCACACACCGGGACAACAAGGTCACAACTCCTCGATTTACATCCCGTACCTACTCACTGCTAGGTGAACAGGGGTAGGCTACACGTGAAAGGAGACACACCCAAATATCTCCACCCGGCCGGGGAATCGAACCCCGGTCATCTGGCTTGTGAAGCCAGCGCTCTGTGTGTGTGTGTGTGTGTGTGTGTGTGTGTGTGTGTGTGTGTGTGTGTGTGTGTGTGTGTGAGTGAGTGAGTGAGTGAGGCAGGAAACCACACACAGGGCAGAAGCCACATAATTTTTCTTGATATAATGATTTGCCAGGAAATGCTTGGCAGAAAAAAAAAAAAAATAAATAGGATCGAAAAAAGGAACAAAGCTACAAGGACGGAACTACACACACACACACACACACACACACACACACACACACACACACACACACACACACACACACACAGAGAGAGAGAGAGAGAGAGAGAGAGAGAGAGAGAGAGAGAGAGAGAGAGAGAGAGAGAGAGAGAGAGAGAGAGAGAGAGAGAGAGAGAGAGAGAGAGAGAGAGAGAGAGAGAGAGAGAGAGAATGTATTTCATCTCGAGCGAGGAATCAGAGGAAGAGAGAAAGTTTAGACACAATAATCTCCTCTAAAGTTTCCAGGAGAGATAGAGAAAATTTATTGAACCTTAAATTTCAAAATGACTTTTCTCTAATTTTTCCTCCATACTTTTTTCATACTTTCCTTACTTTGTGCCTTCACACTGGATATGCAAGTGGGGAAAGCTACATTTAGGAAGGATGACGAGATGATATCGTGAAAATTTTCAATAGTGTGATGCAATAGTATTAGGATGCGACTGTGATATATGGCGCGGTGTTGTAGTATGGTGTGGTGCAGTGGTGGTGTTCAAAGTTGAATCAATTATCGACCTGGTGAAGCCCCTCGTGTGGCCGCTGCGCGCTGGTTGGGAGGGTTTTGGGCGGGGTCAGGAGTGTGAAATGTTATGCATTATATGTGTCTCTGTTGTATGTCTATCTGTCCAGCCTCTCCTCTCCCTATGCTAACAAGTGTTGTTATTAGTTGCAGGATGGCGGTGCGGGGCGTGATGACTCCCCATGGATGGTACGTAAAGGCACTACCCTCGGGGGAGCCATACCCCCTGGAGTCCCGCTTGAACCCACTGTTCCGTGAGGCAGGTGTCACCACGCTTTGTGGCGCCCTCAAGTACAGCGCCTCATTGCACGGTTCCAAGCCCTGCATGGCCACCAGGCAGCTGCTGCGGCGGGAACGGGAAGAGAAGAACGGGAAGACGTTTGAAAAACTGGAGTTGGGCGAGTACCGATGGAAGACTTACGAGGAGGTGCAGCAAGCAGCGGTGGAGGTGGGCCTCGGTGTGCGACGTCTGGGACTAGAGCCACTGGACCGCGTGGTGATCTTCGCTGAGACCCGTGCCGAGTGGCTGACTGCTGCAATGGGCTGCCTACAGCACCGCATCACAGTGTGCACGTTGTACACCACGCTCACCGACGCTGGGGTGGCTCACGGCATCAATGAAACAGAAGTCTCACTTGTTTTCACATCCTTCGACCTGCTACCTCGCGTGGCCCGCGTGTTGCAGCAGTGCCCTCGGGTCACAACGGTGGTGGTGATGGAGGATCAGTTAGAAGACGTAGGCGACACCAGTAAAATCCCCTCCAATGTCCGCATGGTGCCCTTCAAATCCTTCTGTCAAAAGGATCCCGCAGTGGCGGCAGTCTCGACGCCGGTGCCACAGGCGGACGACGTGGCCATCATTATGTACACAAGCGGGTCGACGGGTACTCCGAAGGGCGTGGAGCTGTCACACACCAACATCCTGGCTAGCGTGGTAGCTTACTCCGTCCAGATGAACGTGGGGCCACAGGACCGCTACCTTTCCTTCCTCCCGTTGGCACACATCATGGAGCTCGCTTCCGAGATCGCCCTCATCTCTCTTGGCGCTACTATCCTGTACTCCTCTCCGCACACTCTCACCAGCACCAGCCCCAAGGTGATGCGAGGCACCGAGGGGGACGCCAAGGTTGCACGGCCCACCGTCATGAACGCTGTGCCGCTGGTGCTGGACCGCATCATCAAGGGTGTGACACAGAAGGTGGAGAAACAGGGCTGGTTGAAGAGCCTTGTGTTTAGCGAAGCCGTTAAGTACAAGTTTTGGCTCGAGTACATCCCCTTCACTTCTTACTTCATGAACACGTTTATCTTCAGAAGAGTGCAAGAAGAACTGGGCGGTGAGCTAAAGCGGTTGGTGGTAGGTGGGGCACCACTCTCTCCTCAGACCCACGACACCATGCGAGCCATCTTTGACGTGTCCATCCAAGTCGGGTATGGATCTACGGAAACTTCTTCGTGCATCAGCGGTATGGACGAGGACGATACCATCACTGGCCACACGGGGGGCCCAAATCTGGGCGTGCTGATGCGGCTGGTGGACTGGGAGGAAGGAAACTACCGAGTTACAGACAAGCCGAATCCGCGCGGCGAGATCGTGGTGGGCGGCCCCGTTGTGTGCAAAGGCTACTTCAAGCTGCCGGAGGAGAACAAAACCGCGTTCTTCGAGGAGGACGGAATGAGGTGGTTCCGCACAGGTGACATTGGCGAGGTGAACTCCCTCGGCTCCATAAAGATCATCGACCGTAAGAAAGATCTGGTGAAGCTGAAGCACGGCGAGTACGTGTCTCTGGGTAACACGGAGTCCAAACTGAAGACTCTAAATAACGTGGAGAACATCTGCGTCTTTGCCGACTCCACCAAGGACAAGACGGTGGCGGTGGTGGTGCCCTCGGCGGATCGGCTGTGGAAGGTTGCGGCCAGCGTGGGAATTGATGAGGGTACGCTTACCATCGAGGAGCTGTGCACTGACGAGCGGGTAAAAGAGGCCATCCTGAGGGAGCTGCAGGCGCACGGTAAGAAGTGTGGCCTCACGCGGTGGGAAGTGCCCGCCGCCGTGTACCTGACTCTGGAACCCTGGACGCCCGACACCGGTCTGGTCACAGCGGCTCTCAAGCTGCGCCGCAAACAACTGAGTCACCACTATGAACACAGCGTCCACGACATGTACTCACGGCTCGATTAACACGAACGATCTGGCCCGACACCTTTGGCCAGATACTTGGCGCCCTGCCCTTAGTTCCGTAACCAAAGGCTGGTCGGTCATCCATGTAACACTGAGTCACGCGTTGGCGATCATACGTCTTAATTCCTAACACATCAAACACTATACACTTAAGACAGAGAGAATGTGAAGAACTTATTTAGAGTCGTGTACATAATAATTCGCATTCATGAACCATTTGGCCCTGCGTGACACATACATCCCTCCACCTTTGTGCCTCCGCGTACCTTACCCCTGCACAGCCTCTTAATCTTGCCTGCACTCGCCCCTCATCATCCCCAACCCCGTACCCTGGCACTGTGGTATTCATGTTTGGACCTTCCAGGGTCCTTTCAGGTTCCACAATTAAGCCAACCAAATCCGTCAACCTAAATCCTCGTCTTTGTGCAAAATGAACCTGTAAGCGGACACGCCGCCAACACATTTGCTCTTACCTGCTGCTAATTAAGCAGCTCCCACCTGTAGCTCAACAACAAAGGCATCAATTGCTAATGTCGCTTAATCTCGTCTCGGGAAGCAACACTTAGGCTTCAGTTGGCGGCCTCACGCATCACCTCTTTAGTTTGCTACCCTGGAGTCCTTGCTTCACCCCGTGACACTCACTGAGGGAGGCGGGCGGAGCTAGATAATCCCTCCCTCTACCTTTACTATCACCACCACCACCACCTCTTCGATCTCATTTCTTCGCTGTCGCCGCAGCACCTCACATTTTTTGCCTTATGATAATGCTTTTACTTCAGTCATCATTGTCTATATCATCACTGGTGTGTGTGTGTGTGTGTGTGTGTGTGTGTGTGTGTGTGTGTGTGTGTGTGTGTGTGTGTGTGTGTGTGTGTGTGTGTGTGTGTTATACAGTATATTCTTCAATGTGCACGTAGTGATACTAATCCTTTGGCTCAATATATTTATTACATACCTACATACAAGTTCTATAATAAATATGAACATACATATACAGGGTTTAAGTAGCAAGTTACTGATGTTACGAAGGTATACACTGGTGTATACAAAATGGTGTGTGTGTGTGTGTGTGTGTGTGTGTGTGTTTAACTATCATCTACATTGATATTTCATTGTAATATGTATACAAATATTTAGAGAGCCTCTTCGTTGCGGTATAAGCAACCGAGGATCTTCCGAGGAAAAAGCTTAGACTAGCTAACTTGATATTAATAACTTCGATAACTAATTCCATAACGATCAAGCCTCAAGTTACACATTCCTTATTCCGTGAATAACACCCAGGAATTATGTAAAAAGTGTAAAAAAGAGAAGTAACTCACCCACGATATTTTCACGACTAATCACCAACTCGCGGAAAAATTGCGAGAAACTGGTGAGATATTTCATGAACCATTTCACTTTTATAGCCTTCCACATGAGTCATAATTCCACGGCCATACATAAAAGTGCTGAATTTGCGGCTTTCATCTTAGTTACCCACTAAACGTGTCCAGCTTACCCAGGATTTTCACTCCCCCACTCGACGTGCGTAGCTAGGAGGCGGGTTTCTGGCCTGACGTGAAAAATGCCTTAGTCATCCTTCGATTAAATTTAGCTAAAAGTTTTCTCTGGTCGCTGTTACTCCCCAAGAGGATTTATTGGCTGGGGACTTGACAGGAGCATACTGAATTCTCCTGACGCGGTCTGGTGCTACAGAAACCCTTAGAAAGTCATCTATTATTATAATTTATTATCATTATTATTGTTATTATTGAGACACTGTAGTGAGGTAGTTTTAGCTTATCAGTAATGCAGGTTATAGGGGCCTTCCGGCATCTGAGAGAGAGAGAGAGAGAGAGAGAGAGAGAGAGAGAGAGAGAGAGAGAGAGAGAGAGAGAGAGAGAGAGAGAGGGGGCTATTTCTCGTTACCTAATTAGTTCATCTTGTGTGTTTACAGAAGGGAAAATAATGTTCTGTATATATGAAGTCTGAACCGTTTTTCTTCGTCTACGAAATAAAGTAATTCCTATTAGAGCCACGGAAGGAGATCGTTACGTGAAGTTTTATGACTTTATTTGTTTGTGAAGGGAAGGGAAAGAGTGAGTGAGAGGGAGAGAGAGAAAGAAAGTTTGGGTCTACGTAAATACTCTAAGAAATGTTGAATGAAATCATTGTTATCAGCTTGTAAATATTAAATAAGTATTACCCAAGGTGCAACAAAAGACAGAATGAGGTTGAAAAAAATATCCCTCATTTGTGTGATTATTTTTTTCTGTGACGTTGAATGACAAGAATATTTAATTTGGTTGTTGTTGATGATGAGAAAAAAAAAAACCTGAACTTCTTTGGTCTTTTTCTGTGTTTACTGGAAATCACGACTTAACTAGAGTAACGGTACAGGTGTGTGGAGGGGAACTACCTGCCTTGAATTAAGGTGGTGTTAGTACCCTCCACCACACCTATCAGAGATTTTATATATGTATTTCGTGTTCTCATAAAGGTGTCTAGTCAGGTAGTAATTCTCCTTTGTAGTCTGTCTAATCTAAAATGAGTCCTGGATTTCAAACATATTGTAGCTTATTGATAACGTAATTGATTTGATATGAATAATACTCGTTTTCTGTAGATCAACGCACTTATTACAAGGATCGTTCACGGTTTTCCTCAAGATCTGACGACCAAGCAATCCCTGGGACACCATTCAGACCGAGACCCAGGAGCCAATTTAGATTTATACAATCTTGATGACAATAAACAATTTGGTACCACAATAGTAACAACAACAACTGTTACTACAACTACAAATACTAAACTCCCTCACACACTCCCATTCCTCATTTCTTCTATCTACTACTATAATTTACTCATTTCACTCTGGAAAATTACTTGGAAATGACTGAAAAACTATAGAAATTGATGTAAATACTGATGAAAAAGACTATTTCAAACTACTACTACTACTACTACTACTACTACTACTACTACTACTACTACTACTACTACTACTACTACTACTACTACTACTACTACTACCACCACCACCACCACCACCACCACCACCACCACCACCACCACTACTACTACTACTACTACTACTACTACTACTACTACTACTCCAACTACTACTACTACTACTCCAACTGTAAGTTAAGGTGTAACAATGTAGCTATATTGGTCAGCACTGCAAAGCTGTTTATATCTTCGCTACACCTTCTTCTGCTTAGCACTGGACTCGTAGCGTTACTTTGGTCCTTTTCTGCCGGTAATTGGCCCTCTGATCAATGAGTAGATTATGTTCCTTTTCTTCTTTTATTACAAAATAAACGTTCTTCACAGAATAACAAAGTTCGACACTGAGCAATCACACAAAACACTCACGCTGCTGTCTCTCTCTCTCTCTCTCTCTCTCTCTCTCTCTCTCTCTCTCTCTCTCTCTCTCTCCGTGACTGTTATCGGATTCACGTCTTAAGGGATTAAGTTTCGGTACTGAACTACTATGAAATGAAAGATCGGAGGACTGTGAGGTTGAGAACATTTTTGTTTTATGCAAGAGGGAGCGCTGCCAAGGGCAACAAAATGTTAGAAAAAAAAAAAAAAAAAAGGAACACTGGAGCTGCTCCCTAAAATGTCAAGAGAGTCGTCCAAATGCAAGGGAGTAATGTCTCGACACCTCTCTTAAAAGAAGTTAAGTCGTAGGAAGATAGAAATACAGAAGCAGGCATGGAGTTCCAGAGTTTACCAGTGAAAGCGAATGATTGAGAGTACTGGTTAACTCTTGTATTAGAGAGTTGGACAGAATAAGGAAGAGAGGAAGAAGAAAGTCTTCTGCAGCGAGGGTGCAGGAAGAGGAGAGGCATGCAGTTAGCAAGATCAGTAGAGCAGTTAACATGAAAATAGCGATAAAAGATAGAAAGAGATGCAATATTTCGGCGGTGAGAAAGAGGCTGAAGACAGTGAGTTACAGGAGGGCAGTTGATGAGACGTAAAGCTTTTCATTCCACCCTATCACTACATGTAACTGACCAATAGAAATGTACTCCTTGGAGTTGGACTTGTCTGTGACCAATGTGGATGTGTTATTTCACAAGCTGACGGGTGCAGTTTGGGTTACTGTAGAGTTTTACATGTTTCGGAGCTTACCAACGTTAATTGAACCGTCATGTTTAAGCTTCGTCTCTCTACTCCCTTCTACATAATACCAATTCTGTTTTCCTATTTCCTATGTTCTAAGTAGGTCTATTACATTACTACTGCTGCTGCTACTACTACTACTACTACTACTAAAACTATTTCTACTACTACTACTACTACTACTACTACTACTACTACTACTACTACTACTACTACTACAACTACTATTACTACTGCAACTACAATTAATACAACAACTACAACTACAATTGTTACTATTAATACTATTATTACTACTACTACTACTACTACTACTACTACTACTACTTTACTTCTACTACTACTACTTCTACTACTACTACAACTACTATTACTACTACTACTACAACTATTACTACTACTACACTACTACTGCAACTGTTACTACTATTACTACTACTGCTGCTACTACTACTACTACTACTACTACTACTACTACTACTACTACTACTACTACTACTACTACTACTACTACTACTACTACTACTACTGCCGCCGTGGTACAGTGGAACCATGCGTGCTTTGGGGTCCGAGAGGTCTCTAAGAGCACGGGTTCGAATCCTGTCCACGGTCTGAGTGTAGGTTGGGCTTCCTCACTCAGGGCAATGGTTTCCTAGCGGGTGGGCTTGGAGATAGGAGGTGCCACAAAAAGCATCCCCTTTAGCGTGAAAACCCCACGTGGTATAAAAAAAAAAAAAAAACTTCCATTCCTTATTCCGTCCACTAAACACTACAATTTAGTCATAAAATTCTGTAAAATAACCTAAAAATGCCCAGAAAACCTTGG
>NC_059278.1:9796721-9801721 GCF_017591435.1 Portunus trituberculatus | reverse complement strand
CGATCTTTTCCCGTGATTTTCGAGTAATCTTTTATTTATTATTATTTTTCTCTGAGGTGGATTATATTGAGCCAGGATTGCGAGCGGCAGAATACACAAGTGCACAGGAAGGTGTTCCGGTAAGTTGTATGTTTTTAGCGTTACCTTGATGGAATTATAGCAGGGAATTGCCTCTTTATACAATAATTTCCCTGGAGAGAGAGAGAGAGAGAGAGAGAGAGAGAGAGAGAGAGAGAGAGAGAGAGAGAGAGAGAGAGAGAGAGAGAGAGAGAGAGAGAGAGAGAGAGAGAGAGAGAGAGAGAGAGAGAGAGAGAGAGAGAGAGAGAGAGAGAGTGTTATCAGCTAAATCTCATCTCGCTGTTTCCTATAGTACCTCCTACTTTCCCTCTCCGTTTCCCTCTCACACCTTTGATTGTCTAACGTTCCCGGACAGATAAAATCGATGTGTAATCAACGCTTGCTTAGTTAGTATTGACCCCTTTTCTTCCCCTTCCCCTCCCTTTCCCATTCCTCCTCTGTCTATTGTCTCCTCTTCCCCTTCCTTCGATCTTTATCCAATCACCCAATTTTCCTCCACATCTCTTCCATCTCTGATTTATCTCTTAGTTCCTCTTCCATTCTCTTCATTCGGTTCCTCTTTTATTTCCTAGGAGTATGAAGTGCAGATGGCTGTGACTGTGAACAAGAATTCCGTACTAAATTATTCCTCAAGGGCAGTAATTTTTATGAAAGACTGACACTGGCTGAGAACAACAAAAAGGAGGAAAAAAAAAAAAAAGTGAAATTGTCAATCCCAAAGGAAAGGTGGAAAGGTTCATCCAGAATTTGAATTTAATTGTCTCGAGGTCTTTTTTCAAAGTGACTCTCTGCTTTGTCATTACCTTCGTCACACCTGTAAAGAATCCATCCCTCTACCTGCGTCACCGTCACCGCCAATACTGCCACCAATGAACTCTTCTATATTCGTTTTTCCCTTTCACACCCTTACTTCGCTCAATAGGAAAGTATAATGTTTGCTCTCTCTCTCTCTCTCTCTCTCTCTCTCTCTCTCTCTCTCTCTCTCTGTTCGATCACCCTTACTAACTCACCGCCTATCCATCATTTTAGTCCATATCTCATCTTTCCTTGCTGGCATGAAACCTTCTCTCATTTTAGCATCACTCCGCTATCCCCTTATTCCCGCATCCCATACCACGAGCCACACGCATCCGCCCTCATCCTCTCCATTACACCTTCCTGTCATCCTTGCCCTGATCCTTCCACTCATCCAATTACCTCAATCCCCCTCTCACCACCCCTCGTCTCTCACAGGTGCCTCATGCCTCTAACCACCTAGCACTCAAGCTTCTCTCTCACACTCTCTAACCCTCAGTAGGTTACCACGTTTCTTGATGTTTGACAAGTGGGCCCAAGCGAACCCCGGTGTCATGGTAGCTTGGTACAGGGGGCAATGTCATTCTTGGTCCTCTTGGATTCTCTCTCTCTCTCTCTCTCTCTCTCTCTCCCCCAGGGAAATTATGTGACCCAGAGGCCGTGAGACCAAAGGGAAATAGAGGGCAGGAAAGGACAGAGGAATAGAGGCGAAGGGATGGGGGAATAGAAAAGGTGAAATGGTAAGATGAATGAAATGAAGTGGCCAGGTGAGGTGAGATGTAAAATAGAAAGACGGGTATGGTGAATTAAACAGACTAGAGTACTTTGTTATTGTTCTGGTGAAAATTTACAGACGGCGTGGGAAATTTTGAGTTTTGCTTATGTAATATGTTGATGGAGGGAAATTAGGGCGAGATGGAGGGGGAAAAACACGCACTGAGGGAAAAACAACATGGGTAGCAACACAAATACACACAAACATTAAAACAAAAGTGAGTTAAACTAAGGCAACTTCAAAATGGGAGAGAGAGAGAGAGAGAGAGAGAGAGAGAGAGAGAGAGAGAGAGAGAGAGAGAGAGAGAGAGAGAGAGAGAGAGAGAGAGAGAGAGAGAGAGGAATAGACAAACGTGCAACAATAATAAACATACGAGACAAAGGGAGAAGAAAACAGGTGAAAAAAGGCGGAAAAAAAAGAAAGTCGAAGAAAACGGTGCGCGACCTAAAGAGCAATGGACAGGACGAAAATGTAAGGCACGAAATAGGAAGGATTCTAAGAATATACTTGTAGCTAAAAAAAAAAAAAAAAAAAAAAAAAAAAAAACTAGTTCTTTTCCAGGAAGAATATAAAGCTTAATGACGGACAAAGGTAACGAGAGAGAGAGAGAGAGAGAGAGAGAGAGAGAGAGAGAGAGAGAGAGAGAGAGAGAGAGAGAGAGAGAGAGAGAGAGAGAGAGAGAGAGAGAGAGAGGTACCTACAGAAAAGTAAGAAAAGGGGAGGAATATAAATGGAAGGGAACGAAAGAGGAAGTCTGAGAGAGAACGAATGAACGGAGGAAGAAGAAAAAAAAAACAGATAGGAATGCAAGGAAATATGGAGAAAGGGGAAGAGTAACGAAAGCTGAAAGATCGAAGATAGTAGGAGAAAAGACATGAAGGGAGAGAAAGAGAGCGGAAATGGAGTAATGTGAGAGAGAGAGAGAGAGAGAGAGAGAGAGAGAGAGAGAGAGAGAGAGAGAGAGAGAGAGAGAGAGAGAGATTTCTTGATGCTATGAATCAAGCTGATTGATATACGTTAGCATGCCTATGACCTTATCTAATGTATTCATATGGTTATCAAAATTCATAAAATGGTCCATGTGTAGGCACTAATGCTGGTGCAATCAAACCTTATAACTATATAATTTGGTATGTATGAGTAAAGAGACATATTGTTAATAAAAATACATTGTGCTTGGATTAACCATTGGCTGATTCCTGAGGAAACGTGCTTTGGATTTGGACAACGAAGATTGTTTCAACAACCAATTCTGATAAGTTTGATAGAAAATTTTAATGCAGAAATTGTGTGTTATCCACATGTTGGACTAAAGTACATTGAGAAATATAATTTGTCGTGTCTTTAACATATATATAAACTAGAATTGGTTTCCATATTGAGTCTTGAGGAACCTAAAAACTGTCTTTTGTTTTACTGAAAATGTTTTTAATGATTTTTATAGATCGAGTTATGTTAGCAAGGTAGCTATTGAGCACGTTTCTTCACCAGAATATTGTGATATTCACTGTTAAAAGTTTTGGACACATTACAGTGTCAGTAGAATACCTTCCTACTGTTCTCATTTGTATATATGGCCTCCGATATAACGTGATGAGCAGATTCAGTAGTTAGCTTACACCTAAAACCATGCCGAGTTAAAAAAAAAAGTCATTATTTTGTGAAATGAATGCTCACAATTGTTCTGGGACTATTAAGTTTTCGTAATATTAGAAAAGACAGGTAAAAACGGAGGTAGATCTAAAATTGTTAACATTCCTTTGTCATCTTAAAAAAAAAAAATCAAATGACAAAGGCGTACTTCAATTTTTTTTTTTTTATATATATATAATACACCTGTAACAAATAGCGTATTAATAATAAATGTCAAATTAAAAGCAATGAAACAAAGTGAGCCCTTAACAATATAAAGTAGAATGCCGTCAGAGACAACCACACGTGTTTCATTGAGACTTTTATTGCGAAAATTACCAAGTCAACTTCCATCACCTGAGGCCTGAACTCCACATTCCAGCTGCTATATCTTACAGGAAAAACATTAGAGCAAAGTGAGCCATTATTCTTAAGTCTTTTTGGTTGATTCATAACTATTTCTACCAATATTGGCAAAAAAAAGCTATTACATTCTTCAGCTTTTCTTCTAGCATATTCAAGTATATCTGGACATGTCTGATTACGAACTAATTCTTTAATGCTATTCCATGTCGCAGATAAATGAATCTTACAACTGTTTAACTTATTCATGTAACAATTTTTGTGGAGCATATTAAGGACTTACCACGATGACTTTCATATCTATATTGTTCAAGAATAATTATATTAGATTTAATTTTAAGTGTGTTCCTTACCGCATCTCACTTTTTTATAGATTTCTTTACTTTCTCATCAAGCTGTAATGAATAAGGCCTTTTAATTTCTTCGGTGACCATATGCATAAATAGTTTATAATATCATCTTTAACATAACAACTTGCCCGTTAACATCGTCTATCTCTAAAATTTTGTCGAAACATTTTTGTTCTATAATGAGTAATTCACACAAGGTGCCCGTACTATAATCTAATCTAATTTAATCATTGGGAGCTTCTGAGGGTTAATAATATTTAATTTGATACTGATGATGCCATGATCAGCTATTATTTATGAGATAGTACACTTTTCTAGAACAAATCTTGGGTTATCATTAGCAACGAGATCAAGTAAAGTGGAGGATGAGGAAGTAACCTTTGTAGAAATCTTTATGAATTGTGCAAGTGTCATATTCTTTAATAACTGCATTTAATTAATTCCATTTAGAGAGAAAGTAATCATTAAAACCACCTAAAACATACCGACACATAGTTGTCTAGAAAACCTCTTATAGCTAATCAAACAACTCAATATTTGCCTTAGGATGTGTACACAGCCAATAATGATAGCAGGCAGCTTGTGACATTGTACACTTAGATACATATCTTCATTTCCTGGATGCTTAACAAAGGAAAGTCTTATAACATTGTTATTTAACTGCATATCAATATAATTGCATAGGTTTCCCCTCGTCCACTATCACACCTAAAAACATAGTAGTTAGGAATAGCATCTATATTTAGATGTATTACCGTAAAAGCACGTCTCATAAACGTGTGCATAGAATACCCACACCTCTATCATGTAACAGTTTTATTTCTTCAAAACTAGAAAGTGTGGACTGAGCGATTATGTGTTCTACACTTAGGATATCCTTTTATTGACGAGTAAAACCCGGCACAACCTCCTTTGCTTTCTTCCTGTCTACTATTGCAATATTCATATCAGCCCAGGGACCTACACCACAGTGTGGCAACCTTTACATCTGAGTTTATAGTTAAATC
>NC_059278.1:9786721-9791721 GCF_017591435.1 Portunus trituberculatus | reverse complement strand
ACAGCCTTTCTTCAACTTTGATAGTGGCGCACCATCATATAACACACGACTCATTACAAATTCATATAACTTGAAATGTGATCAGTTTCCTATGTGCCTTAATGGAATATAAATGTTTACGCAGATAGATAGATAGTAGCCATGCGAGATTGAAGGCTACAAACATTTTCCTTTACCTACTTTCTTTTGTATGTTCGTCAGATATAAGTTGAATAAAAGGTAACCAAATGTGGGAGACTCACATCATTGTAGTTAGATTTAGTTCCAAGATTGAAGAAGATGGTTTCGAAACGTCATTACCTTATATCTAACTTCTATAACTACATGACGAGGACCGACAAACGCTTATGGCGTATAGAAACCGCACAAAAGAAAATAAATAAGGGAGAATGTGCTATAGCCTTCAATCTCGTATGCTTTAAGAGAACATTCTGCTTGAGTACCCAAGCATATATATATATATATATATATATATATATATATATATATATATATATATATATATATATATATATATATATATATATATATATATATATATATATATATATATATATATATATATAGAGAGAGAGAGAGAGAGAGAGAGAGAGAGAGAGAGAGAGAGAGAGAGAGAGAGAGAGAGAGAGAGAGAGAGAGAGAGAGAGAGAGAGAGAGAGAGAGAGAGAGAGAGAGAGAGATTCAGCTTACCGTAGATCCGTGGACACCCGTCATTTTCTCAAACCTATAGAAAAATAAATCATTGTAGGTCATGAGCGTGTTACACTGTTACATTTCCAGCGCTACAACATGTGATGCAAGAAGACAGAAAACGAGTGCACGGGTATTCTTATCTATACTGATCATTTCTATAAATAAAGTCATTCTTTCACTTTGCCACATTTACTTTTCCATCACATCTAACCTGCAGTACAATGAAAATAATGAATATAAAACTTTATTTTCTAGTAAACTCTAGAACTTATCGGCTTCTGTATTTTCTCTTTCTTATCACTTAAACTCTCTCAAGAAAGAGGTCTGAAGAAACTTGCCCTATAATTTTAGATGATCTTTTTCGACATGTCTTGGGACAGCATCGTAACGGAGCATTTCTGGGATCTTTTGAATATACCTTTCACTTGTATTTGGGGCGTCATTCTTTGAGACATGTTTTCTTCTTGTTCACCACCTCAATCACTGTTCTGGGTAAAAAAATTGTAAAATCTACTTTTCTTATCCTCTTCTTTCTTTTAGATAGTTACATAAATGGTAAGTGCATATTGTTTTGTGTGAAGAATTAAAGTTTAAAGACAACTCTCCTTCTTCACACAAAACTAGATGCACTTACCACAGATACACCCTTCACCTGAAAATAAAAATTTAAAAGCAAAATGGGTACTCAATCTTATGCCTCGGAGTCCCCTTCTGGGGAGGGGACCAAAATGTCCCCAGGTCGGACGACACTCTTGATAACTACCCTAAATGCCTTGACACCTCCCTCAACTTTTTCTACATTAACTTTTGCAACATTCGCGGTCTTAGATCTAATTTTCAATCTGTAGAACACCACCTCTCCTCTACTAAATCTCATCTTCTTTTCCTCACCGAAACACAGCTGTCTGAGGCAACTGACAGTAACCCCTTCTCTGTCCCCTCCTATTTTCTCTTTTTTCATTCTTATGTTGCGTCTATGTACGCAACGACTTAACTTCCTCTCGTGCCCACGCTCTTGAATCTTCCGAGTTTTCCAAAATCTGGCTTCAACTTAACAGTCACTCTCAAACTAAATTCATCTGTGCTGTTTATCTCTCCCCTAACTCTTCTAACTATAATAAATTATTCGACTACTTAACTTACAAAGTGGAGCACATTCTGTCCCTCTACCCTTTTGCAGAGATTTCCATCCTTGGAGATTTCAATGTTCACCACCAGCTTTGGCTTTCATCCTGGTGAACTAGCCTTCAACTTTGCTATCCTCCATGACCTAGAGCAAACTGGTGCAACACCCTACTCGTATTCCTGACCGTCTTGGAGACACGCCCAACATTCTTGATCTCTTCCTCACCTCTAATCCTTCTGCTTATGCTGTCACCCTTTCATCTCCGTTGGGTTTCTCCGATTTCTCCAATCCCTACACAGGATTCCCCAAAGCGAAGGTGCCTCTGGCGTTTTGCCTCTGTTAGTTGGGGGGACCTGAGGAGGTATTATGCTGATTTTCCCTGGAATGATTACTGCTTCCGTGTCAGAGACCCATCTCTTTGTGCTGAACGCATAACAGAGGTGATAGTGTCTGGCATGGAGGCGTACATTCCTCATTCTTTATCTCAACCTAAACCTTCTAAACCTTGATTTAACTCAGCCTGTTCTCGTGCTTTACATGGTAGAGAGGTTGCCCACAAAAGGTATTTGAGTATTCCATCTCCTGAATCTCACACACTTTATATCTCTGCCCGGAATTATGCCGTCTGTTTTTCAACTTGCCAAACACTCCTTCATAAATAGAAAATCTTTCAAACTCAAACTCCCCTCGAGACTTCTGGCATCTAGCCAAAAACATCTGGAATAACTTCACTTCTTCATCTTTCCCCTCCTTTATTTCATCCTGATGGCACCACTGCCATCTCTTCTGTCTCTAAAGCTGAACTCTTCTCTCAAACCTTTGCTCACAACTCCATCTTGGATGATTCTGGGCTTTTCCTCCTTCTCCTCCTCCCTCTGACTATTTCATGTCTACAATAAAAATTCTTCGTAATGATGTTTTCCATGCCCTCGCTGGCCTAAACCCTCGGAAGGCTTATGGACCTGATGGGGTCCCTCCTATTGTTCTCAAAAACTGTGCTTCCGTGCTTGCACCTTGCCTGGCCAAACTCTTCCAACTTTGTCTACCGACTTCTAACTTTCCTTCCTGCTGGGAGTTTGCCTACATTCTGCCTGTTCCTAAAAAGGGTGACCGTTCTAACCCTCAAACTACCGTCCTATAGCTTTAATCTCTTGCTTGTCTAAAGTTTTTGAATCTATCCTGAATAGGAAGATTCTCAAACATCTGTCACTTCACAATCTTCTGTCTGATCGCCAGTATGGCTTCCGTCAAGGTCGCTCTACTGGTGATCTTCTGGCTTTCCTTACTGAGTCTTGGTCATCCTCTTTAGAGATTTCGGTGAAACTTTTGCTGTAGCGTTAGACATATCAAAAGCTTTTGATAGAGTCTGGCATAAAGCTTTGATTTCAAAACTGCCCTCCTACGGCTTCTATCCTTCTCTCTGCAACTTTATCTCAAGTTTCCTTTCCGACCGCTCTATTGCTGCTGTGGTAGACGGCCACTGTTCTTCTCCTAAACCTATTAATAGTGGTGTTCCTCAGGGTTCTGTCCTGTCACCCACTCTCTTTCTATTATTCATTAATGACCTTCTTAACCAAACTTCTTGCCCTATCCACTCCTACGCTGATGATACCACCTACATCTTTCCACGTCCTTTCAGAGACGTCCAACCCTTCAGGAAGTCAACAGATCACGCAGGGACGCCACAGAACGCCTGACTTCCGATCTTTCTAAGATTTCCGATTGGGGCAGAGAAAATCTAGTAGTTTTCAATGCCTCAAAACTCAATTCCTCCATCTATCAACTCGACACAACCTTCCAGACAACTATCCCTCTTCTTCAATGACACTCAACTGTCTCCTCTTCCACAATGAATATCCTCGGTCTGTCCTTTGCTCATAATCTTAACTGGAAACTTCACATCTCATCTCTTGCTAAAACAGCTTCTATGAAGTTAGGTGTTCTGAGGCGTCTCCGACAGTTTTTCTCGCCCCTCCAACTGCTTATTCTGTATAAGGGCCTTATCCGCCCCTGTATGGAGTACTCTTCGTATGTTTGGGGGTTCCAGTCACACAGTTTTACTAGATAGGGTGGAATCTAAAGCTTTTCGTTTCATCAACTGCCCTCCTCTGACTAACTGTCTTCAGCCTACTTTCTCACCGCCGAAATGTTGCATCTCTTTCTATCTTTTATCGATATTTTCATGCTCTAACTGCTCTACTGATCTTACTAACTGCATGCCTCCCCTCCTCCTCCGGCCTCGCTGCACAAGGCTTTCTTCTTCCTCTCATCCCTATTCTGTCCAACTCTCTAACGCAAGAGTTAACCAGTACTATCAATCATTCATCCCTTTCACTGGTAAACTCTGGAACTCCCTCCCTGCATCTGTATTTCCGACTTCTTACAATTTGTCTTCTTTTAAGAGGGAGGTATCGAGGCATTTGCTCCCCAATTTTGGCTGACGCTTTCCCACTTTTTAGAGAGGCTGCACTCAAGTGGGCCCTTTTTTTTTTTTTTTTTTTTGCCCTTGGCTGGCCCTCTCCCTTACATAAAAAAAAATAAATAAACTTTAGAGCAGTAAATTGTTGCACATCACTGTGAAAAGGAGATGTATACCTGCTTTCCAGATAACCAGAAATAAAATTCTCTTCATGCTTCGATGCTTCAGACTCTATCATCATTCTTTGTTTTATTCCACAAAAAATATAGCAAAGAACATTTCTAAGTTCTTGCAGCATTCTCTTGTGGCGATGGCTCCATTGCACCTTCTGGTGAATGTTTCTGTTGAATACTAAAAACATGGACTAGATGACCTCGAAGAAATTACTGAAGTTTCAAGAACCTTCCTGTTTTGGTATTGTGATGATTTTCTTTAACATGTCTGTTGTTCATGTTACTCCGCGTAAAATGGAAACTTTGCTCTGGTTCATGTCTATATTGGATCTAAAAGTGTATTTATTTTTGTTATGTGAAATGCTCACTGGACAAGGGTAATAAAACTTAAAATAGAGTTCCAGTGAAGATACCAATCCCCCGAGGAGAGGAATATGAAATATCACAAGAAGTGTCTTGAAATAGTTTATGTCACAGGCAAAAAAAAAAAAAAAAGAACAAAGGCTTACAGAGAGTTCCAGAGTTTAGGAGTTGAAGGAAAGAAAGACTGAAAACTGATAATTTTTGTAATACCGAGATGGACAGGTGG
>NC_059278.1:9776721-9781721 GCF_017591435.1 Portunus trituberculatus | reverse complement strand
CACACACACGGCCCGGTAGCTCAGTGGTTAGAGCGCTGGCTTCACAAGCCAGAGGACTGGGGTTAGATTCCCCGGCCGGGTGAAGATATTTGGGTGTGTGTCCTTTCACGTGTAGCGCCTGTTCACCTAGCAGTGAGTAGGTACTGGATGTAAATCGAGGAGTTGTGACCTTGTTGTCCCGGTGTGTGGTGTGTGCCTGGTCTCAAGCCTATCCGAAGATCGGAAATAATGAGCTCTGAGCTCGTTTCGTAGGGTAACGTCTGGCTGTCTCGTCAGAGACTGCAACATATCAAACAGTGAATTACACACACACACACACACACCCCCGGAAACAAAAAGTGTTACAAAATACAATACTTTGGAATACATTGGAAAAAAAGGAAAAGATGGTAGTAACATTTTGTAATTCATAATATATTGAAAATAAAACAATGAAAATAATAGGAATTAAAAATGTTTTAATATTTCTATCTACTACTACGTATAGCATTTTCATTTTCCCCTTTCCCATTCTTAGCAAACTATTTTTTTCTACTTCCATATTATTTTCAAGGAAGTAACCACATTCACAATCATACTATTTCCACATTCTACTATATATCACACTATTTCAACATTCTACTATATCATTTCCATTAAGCCAAGGTGTCGTCTCAGAGTCATGGACCGCTGGACAAATGTAGCCCTCGGGATGAACTTGAATGGCCCGCGAGGTGACATGTAATGCTTCAACTCGATGCTAGGATTGTCACAGTTGAGGATGCAGTGCGGTGCTTTTGGGTGTTACGTTTGGCGTGGTGTCATGTTAGCTGTGGTGTGGCTGGGTATAGTGTAACTGTGATGTGGGTACTTCTGTGGTTAGTTGTGGTGAGTGGTGCGATGTAATTATGTGTGGTAAGAGGTGTACTGTTAGCTGTGGCGTGTGGTGTGGTGGAACTTTGTATGATGTGGCTGAATTCTTTGTAATAATAATTAGTGTTGTTTATTTACCATGCTCAGTTTCAGATATCAAATGGAAGCAAATAATTTATTCTTAGTAAACCAGAATGACACGCCAAGTACGTGATAAACTTAATTCTTTCCAGTGTGTGATTATGAAATGGTTGACGGGACTCGAGGCCATAAGAAGAGTACAACCGACCCTTGAAATGATTTGTTTGACACCGCTGCATTAACTCTTTCAAAGCGAAGATAAGTAATTAACAACACGAGAAGTAATACCCGAGGGAGGAAAGATGCATCAAATACCAGTGAAAAAGCTAAACTGTCATACTATTTTACGATGTATTTTACTTTTGTTTTGCATCAATCTCGTTTGAAGTTCACGAACGTTTCATTATTAGTATTGTTTGAATTTACATCAAAGCCTTATCATTAGCTTCCATGATATATTGTGTGATCTCGGCATAGGTACAATATTTATGTCTACCAACAAACTGTGCAATAACCACTACACTGGAAAATACACCAATTTAAATTTGAGTTTGAATATTATCATACTCTCTCCACTGTACTACTTCCACACAGAAGTGAAATATTTCGACTACAGATGTTGGTGGAGAATGTTACCTCTCAATATCTTGCATTCGTAATGCACCACAACATTTTTTTTTTTTTATACCATGTGGGCTTTTCACGGGAATTTATGGGCTAAAGGGGATACTTTTTGGGATACCTCCTATCTCAATGCCCACCCGCTAGGAAACCCTTGCTCCGAGAAGGGGTGTGGAGTCGGAGTCGGAGTCGAGGAGTCGAGGAGTCGGCTACTTTTGGCCGGAGTCGGAGTCGGAGTCGGAATTGGAGTCAGAGTCGGAGTCGGAGTCGGTAAAACTATGAGCGACTCCGACTCCTTTACGTGATAAATTTTCGAGTAAAGATTCCACCTCATGGAGATTCCTACAAATTTGAAGAAATTGACTTTGTGGAGGATGTGTCCAATCAAGCACTACATATAAGGATAATTTTTATTAATAATTGATAATTATATAATCGTCAAGTACACTTTTATTATGGATTGACTCGAAAATATGTAAATATTGATTCTCTTAACTTTCGGCTCTTTTAGGTGTGGCAACTAGCGGGCTTTTTGTTTAATCTTTTCCCTTGGCCACCATCCCTCATGTAAAAAAAAAAAAGACTATATCGTTGTACTGTAAAAAAAAAAAAAAAAAAAAACCCGGAGTTGGAGTCGCAACCTTCAAATTTACTGGAGTCGGTGTCGGACTTTTGAAAATCCGACTCCACACCCCTGGCTCCGAGTGAGGAAGCCCAACCTACGCTCATACATAAACAAGGAAGAGTTGCCCAAAAGAGTACGTACAGTAAATTCATACAATAGACACTTCAGCTCCTACACTTACAAAAATCATGGAAACAAAAACCACTTGAGGCCTAACTCCAGAAAAAAAAAAAATGCTATTTGAAGGAAGAAAAACGAAAAAAAGTGTGGACAGAGGTGAAAATCCAGGGAAACAACCCTCAGGTTTGACCCGTAAAAGCGAGCATTTTGTTTTTATCTGTTTCATGTTTTCTTAGTGATCAGAACTAATGGTTGGCAAGGGACCGTTTCGTTTTCTTGGAGAAATGGGCACGAATATTTCCATCTTTTCCTACTTCCACCTCTATTTTTCTCCAGTCTTTCCCTTGTTTTCTTTTTCTCTCACTTTTCTCTAATTTTTCTTTCTTCGCCAATCAACCACGTTCCTTCTTTATTTGTAATTCGTCAAAATTCGTTAGATTTTATTTCCCTTTGTGTTTCCAAGAATAACAAAAATCTAAAGGTAGAAGGAATTTTATTTATTTTCTCTCTCTCTCTCTCTCTCTCTCTCTCTCTCTCTCTCTCTCTCTCTCTCAATATGTGTGTGTGTGTGTGTGTGTGTGTGTGTGTGTGTCTGTCTGTCTGTCTGTCTGTCTGTCTGTCTGTCTGTCTGTCTGTCTGTCTGTCTGTCTGTCTGTCTGTCTGTCTGTCTCTCTCTCTCTCTCTCTCTCTCTCTCTCTCTCTCTCTCTCTCTCTCTCTCTCTCTCATAAGTGAAAATTGTACTTACGAGAAGGAAAGAAGAGCCTTGAAAAGTATCCAAGCGGAGATAAGAGGAAGGAAGGTAGGGAAGGAGAGGGGGGTGAAGGGATGTGGAGAAGGAAGGCGGAAAAGGAGGAAGAGAGGAGAAAAAGGGCAGAGTGAGTGAGGGAGGAGGGAAATCGAAAATATGTGCTAGTAATGAAGGAGGGAAGTAAGGTGAAGAGGTACGGAGAAAGAGGAAGAGACAAAAAAAGTGAGATAGGAGAGAGAAAGAAAGGAGATGGATGATGAAGGAAGGACTGGGGAAGGCCGAAGAAAAAAATAAGAGAAAAAGAGAATGGGAAAGGGAGAAGAGAAAAAAAAAGGATATGCATAATGGAAGAAAGAAATGAGGAAGAGGGGAAAGGAAAGAACAAAAGTAGAATAAAAGAAGATAGGTCGTGAAAGAGAGGAAGAAATGGAGGAACATGAGGGAAGGAAGGTATGGTGAAAAAAATGAACAAATAGTTCAGAAGGAAGGCATGAAAAATACGATGAAAAAGAAGGAAAAGAAGGAAAGAATAGATGATAAAAGGGGAACAAAGAAAATGGAACGAAAGAAGCAGTAGTCCAAAGAGTAAGGCGGAAGGAGAAAACACACAAAAAGCAAAAAAAAAAAAAAAAAAAAAAAAAAAAAGAAGCAGGAGAGGAAGTGAAGGAAAGAGGGACACACAAATATGCCAAGAAATATTTAGGTCGAAGTCTTTTTATTCTAGTTTGCAAGTGAGGAAGCAACAACAAAACTGGAGGAAGTGGTGAGAGAGAGAGAGAGAGAGAGAGAGAGAGAGAGAGAGAGAGAGAGAGAGAGAGAGAGAGAGAGAGAGAGAGAGAGAGAGAGAGAGAGAGAGAGAGAGAGAGAGAATTTCAAAAGTGGTACAAAAGACGAAGGGATGTAAAGAATAAAGTGAAAGAAACTCAAAGAAAAAATATGCAAAAACATGAGAACCAAAAAGCAAAGAGTGTACAAAGAGCATATGAGAGAGAGAGAGAGAGAGAGAGAGAGAGAGAGAGAGAGAGAGAGAGAGAGAGAGAGAGAGAGAGAGAGAGAGAGAGAGAGAGAGAGAGAGAGAGAGAGTCATATGAAAACAAATTTCACTCAAAATGACAAAGCTACAGAAGTAAAAGGAGGAGGAGGAGGAGGAGGAGGAGGAGGAGGAGGAGGAGGAGGAGGAGGAGGAGGAGGAGGAGGAGGAGGAGGAGGAGGAGGAGGAGGAGGAGGAGGAAGAGGAGGAGGAGTAGGAGGAGTAGGAGGAGGAGGAGGAGGAGGAGGAGGAGGAGGAGGAGGAGGAGGAGGAGGAGGAGGAGGAGGAGGAGGAGGCGGAACTAGAGAGAACCAGAAAAGAAGAGAGGCTTGATTGCTTTTATCGGTTGTATTTTTTCCTCTTACATTACCTCTCTACTTCCTTCTCCCTTCCCTTCTTTCCTCCACTTTTCCTCCGCCAACCCCACGTCCCTCCCCTCCCTCATCATTACGCCCACCGGAGCAGTGGTGAATAGGAATCCTAATGCAAGAAAACTCGCTCTTTCTATATGTGTCTTTTGATCCCGTGTGTGGCAAAACAGTATCATTCAGTCCTTCTTATTTGATGTGTGTGTGTGTGTGTGTGTGTGTGTGTGTGTGTGTGTGTGTGTGTGTGTGTGTGTGTGTGTGTGTGAGTGAGAGAGAGAGAGAGAGAGAGAGAGAGAGAGAGAGAGAGAGAGAGAGAGAGAGAGAGAGAGAGAGAGAGAGAGAGAGAGAGAGAGAGAGAGAGAGAGAGAGAGAGAGAGAGAGAGAGAGAGAGAGAATGGGGAGACAGGGATAGTTCTGGCAAAGTGCAGGACCATAAAAGCCTTTACAAGGAAAATATTAGTTTATAGCAGGGAAATTTTACTTCACGGCACGGAGAGAATGCCAACTTCGAGGCAGGGAAATTTTGGTGACGCAGGGAAGTTTTGGGTGACGGC
>NC_059278.1:9736721-9771721 GCF_017591435.1 Portunus trituberculatus | reverse complement strand
CTTTCTATCTTTTATCGCTATTTTCATGTTAACTGTTCTACTGATCTTGCTAACTGCATGCCTCCCCTCCTCCTGCACAAGGCTTTCTTCTTCCTCTCATCCCTATTCTGAGTTAACCAGTACTCTCAATCATTCATACCTTTCTCTGGTAAACTCTGGAACTCCCTACCTGCTTTTTTATTTCCGTCTTCCTACGACTTGATTTCTTAAAAGAGGGAGGTTTCAAGACATTTGTTCCTTAATTTTAGCTAACTCTTTGCTTCTCTTTTAGGGAACCAACACTCAAGTGGGCTTTTTATTTTGTTGTCTCATCGACGCCTCGCCACCAGAAGTACTAGAAGAACTAAGGATAGACCTAGTAGGAGCTCCAAGGCCGCTAGAGGCCGAGTATGTAGTCAACCAGCAGATACCACTGAAAGACTTGTTCTCTCTTTTATTATGAGTTTGGTGTGTTTGAAGAAAGCAATTTTCCCATCCGATGTGACCTGGCGTTGTTGTGGTAGTTGTTTTCGTTTTACTTCTTGGGATGCAGTGCAGACATCATCTTTGATGAAGATCCCGGTACCCTTTAATTTTCTGGAGTTTCTTAGCACAGCTTTGCGGTCACCAAACTTCTCAAACCTCATGACGATTGAAAAAGGTCGAGAGGGGTCTACTGGTCCTACCCGGTAAGCTCGTTCGAGGTTCATTGCAGGCAGTTGTAACTTGTCCTGTAGTAGGGTACTCACTAGTGAAACAGTCTGCTCCCAGGTTTCATTTCCCAACTGTTCTTGTACGCCGCTAATTCGGAGGTTATTACGCCTGCTGTAATCTTGATAGTTTAATCTTGCCTATTGCTCTTGGGTTCCTTTCTTCAATTCATCATTCCTGGTTTTGTATTCATTCTCACTCTTTCGTAGCAGTTTAATCTCTTCTTTTTGATCAAGGACTTCAGCTCGGGTAAATTCGACTCTTAGTTAAGTCACTCACGGAAGCTTACAGTGCAGTAATCCTGGACTCAAACTGGTTGACAATAACATCCATTGAGTTTCGGAACACTTGAGCTTGGAACTCAAGTACCACTTTCAGAGCGTCAGGATCCATGATAGCTTCGAAATCCACGGCACTTAACCAACTTTATGATCCAAAGGTATATAATTCAAGCAAGGGCACAAGCTCAGGAGCACACGTCCACCCACAACCAAAGCCAAAGAGTGTGTGTGTGAGTGTGTGTGTGTGTGTGTGTGTGTGTGTGTGTGTGTGTGTGTGTGTGTGTGTGTGTGTGTGTGTTTGCGCGCTGCATTAATCTCGTGACAGGGTAATGATTTTTTTTCTAGATAGTAAAGGATAATCAACCACCGGAAATAGAAAAAAGGTGTGCACTCAGTGATGCTCACCTGAATAACATAATTACCTGTCATGTAGACCAATTATCACACACACACACACACACACACACACACACACACACACACACACACACACACACACACACACACACACACACACGAGCATATCTATTAAACTTCTGACCGTTTATACATACACACATACATGCATACATAGTTTTATACACATTTGAGGATACTTGTGAACAGTATTTCCGCCAGTGATTCAACAAAGCAAAGTCACAACAGTCAATAAATACCTGGTCATTACCTGTGCAGATGGGACTCATGCCAGTCTCACCAGTACAAGGGAAGTCTTTTTACTGTGGTGTTCAGTTAATTAGAAAACATTTTGTTGATATATTTGTGCGTGATATATGCTACTCACTATTCTTGTTTTTTTCTTGTACTCTCTTTCTTCCCCCCCTTCTCTCTCTCTCTCTCTCTCTCTCTCTCTCTCTCTCTCTCTCTCTCTCTCTCTCTCTCTCTCTCTCTCTCTCTCTCTCTCTGGTTTCTCTTTCATTACATTTTTTTTACCTTTTTCCCCTCACAACGTTATCATGCAATGACATATTCCATCTCTCTCTCTCTCTCTCTCTCTCTCTCTCTCTCTCTCTCTCTCTCTCTCTCTCTCTCTCTCTTTCAGTTACTACGTATATTATGCCACAAATAATTTCCATGATAAACTGATAACACATTTAATTTCATAACCAGGAATTTATGCCCCGATAACGATTGCTCCTCTCGTAATTCCCTGCCGCAGAAGTGGGTGGCCGTGAAATAAACGGGATACGTGACAATCTGTGACACCGCCCGCGGAATATAAATATGAATTAGACACACTGAGTACGTCGAAGAAAATGGCTGGTAAGGGCAAGGGAAGGGAGGGGAGGAGTCGGTAAAAGTGCTATTGATTGCTGCCACCAGGTGAAATCTATCTCTCTAAGGCATTTCAATTTCAACCTTATCACCTGCAACACGCGTTTTTAAGTGCGCTCTCTCTCTCTCTCTCTCTCTCTCTCTCTCTCTCTCTCTCTCTCTCTCTCTCGCTCTAAATTGACTTTTTTATAGACTCCATTCGTTTCTTCCTTACTTCCTTCATATCTTATTCTTTCTTCCTCTTGCCCTCCGTATGTTCATTTACTCTCCTTCCTTCCCTTTACTCTCCCTTCTAATACCAATTCCTGCTTTTATATTTCGTCTCTTCTTTTCTCCATACTTCCCTCTTTTCTTTTCGTTTATCCGTTTTTTTTTTTTTTTTCATCTTCCTAACTCTCAACTTCTCTTTCACCTGTATTCCTACTTTCCTAGTCCACCTTTTTATCTTCCACTGTACCTTCTCACTTTTTTCTTTCCTTTTCCAGACGTCTCTACCTTCCTCTATTCTCATTTTTATGTACCTTCCCTCTGTTTTTTTTTTCTCACCCTGTTCCTTCTTTAGCTCTCTTCCTTCCTCCACCCTTCTATTCTACTTTACCTTTCTTTTTCTCCTTTCCTTTTTCTTAATTCTCTTTTTCTTCCTTCTTCCTCTCCAACTTCCATTTTTCTCTCCCTTCCTTTCCTCCCTATGTAGTTTTTTTTTTCTTTACCTCTTTACCTTGCTTTTCTCTCTCTCTCTCTCTCTCTCTCTCTCTCTCTCTCTCTCTCTCTCTCTCTCTCTCTTCTTTCCTTCCTTATCTCTCCCTTTTTTCTTTCCTTTTCTCTCGACGTTCTTTCCTTTTCTTCTCTTTTTTCTTTCCCCACCTTGTCACATATTCTACTTTCTCTCCTTTTCAAGCTTTCTTTTCTTTCCTCATTCTTTCTTTTCCTTTACCTCCTTTTTTCTTTCCTTTTCTTTCTTTCCTCTTCCTTTCTCTTCTGTGCCTTCTGTCCTTTATCTCTTTTCCATTTCCCCGTTCCCCTTTTCCTTTCTTTTCTACCTTCTCTCCTGAATTTATTTTCCTACATCATCCTTTTTCTCTCTAAGTTATCTTTTCATCTCTTTTTTTTCCTCCTCTCTATCTCCTATCCTTTTCTCTATTTTTTTCTCCCTTCTTATTGCTCCTTCTACGTTTCACTTAGTCTAGACATTTTCTCCTTTTCTCTTTTGCTCTATTCCTTCTCTTCTTTTCTTACGACCTTCTTCCTTGCTTTCTACCTTCCCTCCCTTCCTCTCTTCCTCTACCTTCACCCTTCCCTCCCTAAACACGAACTTTCACAGTCAATACAAGGGTGACGACTTTCCTCAGGTAACGCCAGGTGAGTGGGAGCGAGGGACCATTAAGTGAACACAGGTAGGTCACGAAGGTATTGGGCAAGTCTATTTTCGGTCAGAAAGGCAAACGGTTCCCTCACTGCAGGTCGCCGGGGTTAAGAAACCAAGTCAAGGGTTTATATATATTGGGCTTCTACATCAGGTCATTCTGGTATCTTGATGAGGTCACATGTGGATTCAGAGGTCATATGCTTTCAGGTTAGGTTAGGTTAAGATTTGTTAGACTAGGTTAGGTTAAATTTGGTTTGGTTTGATTTGACTGGCTTAGATCAGGGCAAGGTTTGCGTTAGGTTGTGTTTTTTTACTTAGGTTAGGCTAGTCAATTTTACGTCAGGTTATGCTAAGCTAGATCAGGTCAGCTTAGGTTAGGTTAGGTTGGGTTAGGTTATCATCGTGAAATGACAAGGACGAAAGGGAGAGTGTTCGGTTGAGGAAAAAATAAAGAAAATGTAGGAGTGGAAGAAAAGGATGTGAGAGGAGGAGGGAAAAATGAGAGGATAAAACAAGAAAGAGGATAAGGAGAGAGTAAGATGGCAAGAAAAGGAGAGGAAAATAGAGGAGTAAGATAAAGAAGAGAACAAAGAAAGAGCAGGAGACATGTGAGAACAAAGATTGAACGAGGCAGACAAGAAGAGGGTAAGAGGTTAAAAAAAAAAAAAAAAAAAACACAAGAAAAGATAAGGAGACAAGAAAGAGAACAAAACAAGAAAGGACAAGAGAGGAATGGGATAAGGACGTAAGCGAATAAGAGGAGGATAATAGAAGATAATGTCTGGGGAAGGAAAAGGAAAACAAGGGGTAAAAAAATGCACGAAAAGAAAAGACAAGAAGACGAAGTAATAAGAGAAGAAGAATAAGAATATCTGAAGAAATAGGGCAGGAAAGGGAGGACAAAGAGACGGATAAGAGAGGAGAGAAAGAATACACTAACAAAGCAAATACAAAGCAACAAGGAGAAATGGAGGTAAAAAGGAAGAAGATGAAGGGTAATAAAGATATGTAGGAGGCAGTCTGATGAAAGGAAGAAGAGGAGGAGCAGTGGGAGGTAAGGAGGGAAAGTGGAGGGACGTAAGTAGTGAGACCAGAATAAAGGAAGCAAGAAGAAAAGAGGAAATTAGAGGATGGAAGAGAGAGAGAGAGAGAGAGAGAGAGAGAGAGAGAGAGAGAGAGAGAGAGAGAGAGAGAGAGAGAGAGAGAGAGAGAGAGAGAGAGAGAGAGAGAGAGAGAGAGAGAGAGAGAGAATGGATAAAAACGAAATATGAAAAAAAAAACAGGTAAGAAAAGTATGAAACATTGGTAATAAGGATAATTTAGAAAAGGAGGAGGAGGAGGAGGAGGAGGAGGAGGAGGAATAAGATATAAAAAAATAAAACTACAAAAAGAAAATGAACCTCTTATCAGATATCGTTATTAGTGTGTGTGTGTGTGTGTGTGTGTGTGTGTGTGTGTGTGTGTGTGTGTGTGTGTGTGTGTGTGTGTGTGTGTGTGTGTGTGTGTGTGTGTGTGTGTGTGTGTGTGTGTGTGTGTGTGTGTGTGTGTGTGTGCAACAAAAACTCTTCCTGGTCGCGAATTATAGCCATTATTATTTTTACTTAAAATCTTTTCTCTTTTTCCCATTTCCTTTCCTTCTTGCCATCACCATTACCGTTACATTTCCTCATCGTTAATACCAGCAATGATGACAGTAGTAATTACAATGCAGGCAGAGTTACTCCTCATTATCCTTCCCTTCCTTCTTCCTCACTATCACATTTCTGCCTCTCACTATTACAAAAAATGAAGTGCTTGTACCACCACACTCTCTTCACCATTCCACTAACCTACCCGACCTTACTTACAACCTAATTCCCTTTGGTCTGATGTACTAATTAACATGTAGCATTAATAATTACCTATTCGCTTCAGTAACACCTGACCGACATCTTAATTGGCACTGATGTTACCTGTTAGGCAGTAACCAGGTGTCCGTGACTTCACCTGGGTTACTTCCGCGTTAATTAATGAGGACACGGATTGTCTTTTACACCACCTCTTGCAAAATTCATAACCAAATGCAGTTTCTTTCTCTTTAACTTTTCAAGTTACATTTTTAATAACCTTATGTAACGTCAGCTGAAATTTGTGTTTTAGTTGTAAGTTTTATTGGCATTTATTTTATTTCATTTATTATCTGCGTTACTCTTCGTGTCTCGAGTGGCGAGTAAAGTAATAATAAAACAAATAAATAATAAAGCAATGACGAAATATAAATAAAATATTACGTATTAGAATTAAATAAAATAGCTGAAACTGAATGCAAAGGAGTAAAGTAGAGTATAGATTAAGGTAATAGAGAATGAAGAAAAATGAGTGAAGCAAAGTGTGGATTAAGATAATATAGATTAAATACAAGAGTGTAGAGTTGGGTAGCAAAGGCAGTGCACAAAGAGTTAAGAAGAGTAATACAGAACAAAGTAAAGAAGAGTAGAAAGTACCAGCACCTGCATGCGTACCCTCAAAGAATACATATCTACTTAATGGTACTCAGGAGGGGTTGAAAAAAAAAAAGCTATCAATCAGATTCCCTACTCTCTCTCTCTCTCTCTCTCTCTCTCTCTCTCTCTCTGTAGCAATATGTACCCTCACGAAGCAGGTCTAGATCCATTAACACTACACGCTCGCAGACTCAAGACTTGCCAGTACACTTAACCTTCTCATCGCCTTTTCTCTGCTGCTTTTTGAGAGGTCTGGAGGAAGTTATTGGCGTTTTCAAGGATGTTTGTCAGGATACTAGACATAGTTTGAAGATTCTTGATTATTACAGGAAAAAATATATGTAAGAGAGAATCCTCCTAAAATTTCTTATCTAATATAGTTATGGTTTTCATGATTCTATTGATAGTTAGAAAGGAAAAATCTATAATTAGAAGAGAGAGAGAGAGAGAGAGAGAGAGAGAGAGAGAGAGAGAGAGAGAGAGAGAGAGAGAGAGAGAGAGAGAGAGAGAGAGAGAGAGAGAGAGAGAGAGAGAGAGAGAGAGAGAGAGAGAGAGAGAGAGAGAGAGAGACCCTCTAATCTAGTAAGTTTAAATAGAATTTTGTATCATCATTAAGAGAAAAAGAATAATTATATTTAAAATAGTAGTTCCTAAGTCATAAAGATATTTTCATGATTGTAATGTCATTTTAACAAGGATATTGTAACATTAAAAAAAAAACCATCAGAATCAAACTAATCATGAGTTAACCTTTTCTCTTCCGTGTTTCTGTTGAGAGTTTAACAAGAACTGCATCATCATTAGAGCAAAAATAAATAAGTAAATAAATAAAAAAAATAAATAAGTTAAAAAAAATAAAGTCTCGTGAAAACTCAACAAATCGTTTGAGTAGACTTTAAAAATTCTCGCAATAAGAGAAAAAAGCGTTTAAGATCAGCGTTAGCGTCCGTCAGCTGCGGAATTAAATATGACCTTAAGGAATGACAAGGTGTCGAGAACTAAGAAAAGTGCACCTGTCAAGTAAGAAAGAAAGAGAAGGTGTAAATTAAGAGTAAATTCACCACCTACACCTTAAATGCCTGATGCGACGCTAATGGAGATGACTAATGGTGACGAAAGTGACTCGAAGAAAGAAAAAGATAAAAATGAATCAGGAAGCTCCTCTTACGATTACGCACTCTAACATCATGGTGAGGTGAGACACGTGTATGTATATTTGATAGGTACTAATTATTTTTTTTTCTCTCTGTGTCCCCGACCTAGTTCATGTACATACGCACACACCCTTCCACCCACGCCACTTACCACTTAGCACTAACCACCAAGCTAGCCACGCCCTACTTACTTCGCTGATGTTATGGAGCCATTCTGAGGCAAATTATGGGGTGAAGGCGTGCGGCCGGACGAAGAATTGGAAAGCAGTTTGAGTGTGTTCTTGGCGCACGATAGGAGGTCGAGGGAGAGTCAAGGAAGGGAAGTGACTCATGCATCCAAACAAGTGTACACACACACACACACACACACACACACACACACACACACACACACACACACACACACACACACACACACACACACACACACACACACACACACACACACACACACACACACACACACACACACACACACACTGTCTCACTGTGGGCAAGCACATGGCCTCCATTTCTGAATAAACTAAGACCACAAAATAAAAGTTTCAGATGTATCTTGTTTATGAAAAATACGATTCTTTAAAACTAGAAATGTACCAATACCAAAATTATGGCCGATTCCGATACCGATACCGATACCACCTAATTGGGCCGATACCGATACTACTACCGATACCGATACCACCGATACCGATACTACTACTTATAGTGATTACTGCACTGGACACCAGGATGAGTTGGTGGACGGCGAGCGTTATCAGATGGGAGGCTTTGTTTTGGGGGATGCTGTAAGTCCTTCTGAGAACGTTTGTGAAATAGGACCAATTGTAAAAGCTTTTTGAAGCCATTTGCAAAGCTAAATTACTCAGTAATTGGAATGAATATCTCAGTCTTCTGATTCTTGTCAGTTATTTTAAATTCTTACTTCTTACTCCTTAAGCGACCATTTGGTCTTGTGCATTTTCATTATTAATTTTTTATTCACGATATTTTGGCGATCAAAAATATTTTTAAAATTATTAAAATTGTAAAACAGACAAAATATTAGCAAAAGAAACTCATTTTGTTGTGTATGTTTCTTTAATTAAATCTGACATCCTTTGATATTAATTCATTAAACATTAGTAGACCAATTCAGAAAAATGAGCTTTCACCTAATCTTTTCAATTAAATAGAAAAAAAGTTTAGTTTATTCTAAATTTCTAGTGTATTGCTATGATCTTAAATGATTAATATGCAACAAATTTTACACAATGCACATGATTACTAAACAGAATCGTTACTTTCTTAGTTATGTAATTTTTACATCCTTAGGTTAACACAAGTAACTCAAAAATTAAACTTGCATTAAAATGAATATACATATATAATTCGAGCTTCCACCTACTCCAGTATGATATCTTGGAAAAGGCTACCATTAGCACTGTTAATTATAAATCACATAAGAATATGCTGTTATTTACAATAATGCAAAAAATACGAAATAAGTGGGGGATAGACAGTGTGGGTGAAATTAGTGGGGAGGTGGGTGAAATTAGGAAGAGGAAGAATCGGAGGGTGAAAGCTTATGTGAAAGTGAAGTACAGAATAAGATAAAAGATGGCGGGCTGTACGCCTTGCTATTCTTAAATATTATCACTATTATCATTATCACCGCTATTACTTTATTTTATTTTATTTATATATTGATTTATATATTTATTTATCTTTTTATTTATTTACTTGTGTTATTTATTTATTTAGTTTTCTTTTCCTATTTCAGCTCCTGCTTTCTGTTGTCTGTGCGTCCCTATAAGGTAAGTATTTGTGTTAAGTTTAAGTTTTGCATGCTCATTTGATTGTTATTTTTCCTTTCTTTTCTTTCAGATTACTTTGTATATTTTTTTTTTTTTCATTTCACATAGGTCAATGTTTTAAGGTAAGTGTTAGTAAGTAACATAATAATATGATCAGGTTTATTTTAGTTTAACAATTTTTTTTTTTCTTTCCTTTTTGTTTTAATAATAAATTAGTGTAAAAGTCTTCTTAAAAACTAAGTTAATCTTACTCATTATAAGACTTTGAGTTTGTTTCTTATGTATAGTGTGTAGTGTGTTAGTGTAGTCTCCTCCTTGCAGCCCCCCGTCACCCGTGCGTGGTAATCTCCTGTGAGATGTTTACCTGCCTCTCTGCCCCTAGCCAGCATGAGAGGAGGCGAGTCCCTCATGCCAACTACTCAGGGTGCCCGGTCTGACTGTCAACCTTTCCCGCTGCTGAGGATCCTGCAGATCTTCTCAGTGTACAGATAACCCCTCACTCGGGGAGGGAAAGTACTGAAGTTGTTATCAGCAGTCAGGATGCTGGAATGTGACGTCAGCACCCGTCAGCTTCGCCTCGCTTAATCTACTCAGTACACCTCCTCCCCAGTGACTCAGGGCGCGGGGGTCAGGGACAGGGGCTAGTAAGGAGACGTGTGAGTGATGTTCCTGACCAGTGTTTTTGTGTGTAGAGTAGTGTGTTGTGTTATAATGTAGATTACCCTTAATTATAAAGTGGTTGTGGTGCTTGTTGTTCCAGTAGGTTTGCTGTTTTCCTGAACCATGCATGATCTTGGGTGTTATTCTGGTTGTCTGTTATTATGTCTGTGTATATAGTGTCTTGTAACTTGTCCTGTAGTGTGAGTTTTGTTTTGTTGGCTTGCTCGTATAGTGTAATGTTGATTGGTTTGAGGTTGCTTAATTGGTGTAATTGTATTGTGTTCTTGGTGTATGGGTATCTTTCATTATATGCAAATCGTAGGGCTTTGTTTTGGAGTCTTTGTAGTTTCCTGATTGATTGTTTAGTCAGTGATGCTAGTGGGTAGGCCGGGTAGGTAAGAGTTGGGATGACGCAAGCCTTTATGAGGTGTAATTTAATGTTGGTGTTAAGATGGTGAAATCTTTTTAATGTGTACAGTGCATGTTTAGCCTTTGCTACATTGTTTGTAATTTGCTGTGTATATCCTCTGTTGGTGATTGTTAAGCCTAAGATGTTTGCTTTTTGAGTATGGGATTATTTGGTTGCTTACATTTATTGGTTCTGTTTTTGTAATAGAGATGGGGAGGATTGTAAATTTGTTTATGTTTGTCTTTATTTTCCATTGGTGTTCAAACTCATTGATTTTCAAGATTTCTCTACCCACTTTTCGTGCCAGATACTTTCTGTTATTTCCCGGTTGACATATTATTTGGGTTATATCATCTGCGTATGCGATGTTAGTGCATTGTGGATCTGATATTGGGGTGTCTGACGTATATATGGTGAAGAGGGTTGGCGATAGGTTGCTTCCTTGTGGCACTCCGCTCTTTAGGGTTATTGGTGGGCCTGTGTGTGTGTTTATAGTTATGCTTGCAGTTCTGTTATGCAAAAAGTTACTTAAAAGTTTAATATATATGGGGTGTAAATTTAGTTTGGTTAGTTTGTAGCTGAGCCCTTCTTGCCATACTTTATCAAACGCTTTTGAGATGTCACGAGTGACAATGGTGGTGACTTTATTAGTTGTGAGTGCATTGCTTAATGATTCTGTAAGTGTTGCTATGGCTGTATTTGTTGATCTGTATTGTCGGAAGCCGTGTTGTGAAGCTGGTATAAGGTTGTGTGTTTCCAGGTGTGATATTAGCCTTTGGTTTATAATTTTTTCGTATATCTTTCCATGTACCTCCAGTAATGAGATTGGTCTGTAGTTTTGTGGATCCGTTGGTTGTTTGTTAGCCTTCGGTATTAGTTTTAGGTTTGCATGTTTAAAATTGTCTGGAAAGTAGCCCATGGACATGGAAATGTTGAGTAGTTTCGCTAGTATTTCTATAGATGTTATTGAAAGTTTTTGTAGTATTGTTTTGTTAATTTTTGTTTTACCTGGTGTGTTGTTTTTAAGACTTTTTATCTTAAATGAAACAGATTCAGAGGTTATTTTATATAAAAGCGGGTGATTGTCATCTAATCTGTTTGGATCTCCATGTGGAAATGGTCTGAGAAGTTGTTTATTATTAGTAATGAATTGGGTTACCATGTTATCTGTGGTTTGGTCAAAGTTTGTATTTTCTTCTGGTGTTATTTGGAAAGTTTTGCTCCATATGTCCCTGAAGATTTCTTCTTGTTTGTCTGTGTTGTGTATTTTCTCATTGTTGTGTATAATGTAATTGTTTGGAGGGTTTGGGTTCCCTTTCAGCCTTTTGATCTGGGACCAAAATTTTTTAGCGTCTTTGTGTATGTTGTTCAGTGATTTTATTTTATTTTCCCATTGTTTGTTTTGTATTTTTTGACATTCTTTTATGATTGCTTGCTGGATCCTTTTTAGGGTTGCATATTTTAGTCTTGTCCAAAATGTGTTGTTGCTTTTGTCTGTTATGTTTTTAGCACAATATGTGAGATATTTTATTGTGTTATTTGTAAGTGGTTTGTGTTGTGTGGCTGATTTTTTTAAGTGGTATGTGTTTCTTCATTGCATTTGTTATAGTGTTTGTCCATTGCTGTATAGATGTTTGTAGTTGTTGTATGGTCATGTACGGGTTTGTGTCTATATTTGTTTGGTGTTCTTCAATTTCCGTGGTGAATTTTTCCCAGTTTGCTAATTTGTAGTTCGGCATTGGAATAATTGGTGTTTTAATTGCTTGTGTGGTAATTGTTATCAACATTGGGATGTGATCAGATGATGTTGTAGGCCCTGGTTTGATTTCCATGTTATGGTATGTGTTACTGTTAGTGAGGACAATGTCTGGAGATGATGTGTGGTTGCTGCTGAAAAATGTATTGAAATGAGGACCTTGAAAATAAATTTTACCATAGTCTATTAGTTTCTTTAATGCTTTCCCTACATTGTTACAGTCGTTATTGTTGAGTATTGTATGTCTGGCATTGAGATCACCTATTATGTATGTAGGTGTGTTCTGAGATGATAATCGATGGAAGTCAGGGAAGAGGGAAGGTATGGTCTGCGTGGTGGCAAATAGGTAGTGGCTATGTTTATTGGTCCGGTTCTTGTGTTTACACGTACTTGCAGTATATCTGTGTAGAAGTCGTCAGTAATTTGGTGTTTTATGTTGTTTTTAATTAGCATTGCTGAGCCGTCATGGAGTGTATTTTCACTGTTTATTTTATATGTGTTATAACCAGTTATTTTTATTGTTTCTGTGTCCTTTACCCCCTGTGCTATTCAGCAGTATGATGTCTGGATTGTGTTGCAGGTAGGTATTTGTTAGTAGGAATTTGTTTGTCTTCCAGGTGTGCACGTTGTGTTGTAAAATTGTTATTGTGTCCATATTTTGTTTTGTTTAAGTGAGAGAGTGTCTATGCCTGTGTTTGGGTGGTTTGGTGTTTGGTGGTGGGGTAAGTTCTTGAAGGAGCCCATTACGTGTTTTGTTAAATTGTGTGTCGTCAGAGATATGCCAGCAGTTTGTAAAATCAATATCGTTATTTAATATGTAAAATAATATTTCTTCATCTGTATATGTTGGATTTGTGTATCTGTATTTGTAAAGACCTTCATCAATTCCTCTCTTTAAGTCAATTAGATTAATTGTTTTATGTTTAGGCCAACCATTGCTTTTTTTTGTAATGAGTTGTAGTCCTATATCTTGACCAGAAATTTGTTCTAAGAGTGGCATGCTGAGATCATGAGAAATGTTGCTTTCCCGTTGTGAGTGAAATATGTTGCTTGTGTTTGTGTCATAAGAGACTTGTGAAAGTAGTGTTTGAGGTGAGCTTATCGTGGTTATATGTTGTGTGTTTTGTGTTTGCTGTTGCAACAAGCGCATCTGATTTTGCTGTTGTTGTTGTTTGGGTTGTTGTTGTTGTTGTTGAAATTGCTGCTGCTGCTGTTGCTGCTGTTGTTGTGTTTCATGTAAGGGTGTTAGTGTTTTATGTTGTATAATTGGTGGTTTGTTAACACTGAGGATTAGTTTTGAGGGTGGATCATTCGGAAGGTTTACTTTTGGAAGATTATTGAGTGATAGTGCTTTGTTAAATTCATCATTGTATGTGCCAGGTGTAGCAGAATTGACCATATGTGCATGTAGCATGCAGGACATTATTGTTGTTGCAACCTGTGGGTCAATTATGGGGTTTGTTTGCTGTTGTTTGTGCGTATGTTTTGGTTGTGTTGTTTTGTTGTGATCTTTTGTTTTCTACTGCTTTTTTCCTTTGGGGACATTTGTTTGCCAGTGTTCTGTGTTTATCATTACAATTGATGCATTTTTTATTTGTGTTTGTGCATTCACGATATGTGTGCCCTTGTTCTGTACATTCTGAACATATTTTATATTCCTTTGTTTTTGGGCATTGGTTGGTTGGATGATCCTCAATACTGTAGCATCGCATACATGTCATTATTGGCGTGAATTCATCTTGTTTTATATTGTGTGGTGGAATCCTTAGGTGGAAAGCCAGTATTCCATTTTCCGTTGCTTTCTTTGACACAGCAGTTTCTGTGAAGGTGATCTTTATGATTCTTGTTTTAGGTATTTTATATATGTTGTCTATGTAGGTGATCCAGGAGTTATTGGCAAGAATTTCTTCAATTATATCTTTATCTTGATGGCTGTAGATGTATTCGTCAACATTGAAGAGCAGTATTGTTCTTTTGGCTCTGAGTTCCGGGGGAATGATTGGAGTGAATTGGGCTGCATTGAGTTTTTCGGTGACCTTCTTGGAAAAGATGGTGTCAATGTCCTCATCATCCTTGGTTAGAACCACGAAGCCATCAGCTGTTGTAATTATTCTTGTTGCGTATATGAGTTCTTCAGATAGGGTCTTCAACAGTTTTATTTTGGAGTCTCCGTCTGGTCTGGGGTGTTTTATTTTTACCCTTGGCATCTTCGTTTTACAAAATTAATACATTTACCTACAAGGGGCAGTCGCCCGACACACGACCCAGCTAAGTATATAGAAGTATATAGAAGTAGCCTGCCTATGCACAACGGTTTGATAACCCAGCTGCTAATAGCCGTCGTAGTTACCCTATTGCGCGCCCTGATCCTAATAAAAGTGTTTGCCCGACCGGGCCTGGTGGCTTAAGGCACCCCTTCTAAGGGGCCCCCTCGTGCATATAGCCTAAGGGTTCACCTTGACCACCAGGTGGACGCTAAGGGCGAAAAAAGAAATAAAGTAAGAGTAAAAGATGCCTGGGTGGGACTCACCCGGAGGGAGTCCCCAGTACACAGGGCTTTTCCAGGATCCACCAAGCGGGATCCTCGTAAATAAGGCTGGAGTTGAGTGACCACTCGCTAATGATCTCAGCCTTGCCAGTCGGCACAGTCGCGAGGGTACCGGTGCTTCCTAGCTCGGCGGTGAGAGTTGCCTGCCTGCCAATGAGTGGGAGTAGTGATCGCGGTGATATTTATACCCCCGTGGGTGGGTCAGTAGATGGCGTGCTGCAACCTGATTGGTTGATTCAGTGCGTGGCCTGGCGGCGTGTGTCGGCCGTGGTATCAAGCCGTGTAGGTCTTCTTTTTTGTGTGGGTAATATCTGTAGGTCTTGTGTTTGCAGATTCATGGCTGGTCTATCTTGTGCTATGTATAGTGATTCCAAGAAGAGTAGGCGGCGTGGGTCCCTTTCGCGGTCGATGATAGTGGTGTTATTTTCCAAATGTTTCCTTGTAGCGGTAGTTTTATGTGACGTGTTGTAGTGGTTCTTGATTGTTCCGTTCTGTAGGTGGCAGGTGAGTCTCCTTGACAATGTTGTCCTTGTCATCCCAATATATGTTTGAGGTCCACAGTCCTCAATTTTGCAGGCGTGTTTGTAGATGACATGATCTTCTTGTAAAGGAGTTTTCTTCATGGTGGTTTTGTTTTTTATCAGCAGCTGTGACGTTTTCTTGGTGTTGTAGTATATGATGAGTGATATGCAGTCTTCTTCGTTTGTAGGCTTGACGTGGTGTTGTATGATGTCTTTGATGATGCGCTCGTCTGTCTTGTACTCTGTAGACATGATGTTTTGTAGTAGAGTAGTATTTTGTTTTTCTTTTCTGGATCGTCTTTCTTGTACCATTTATCTATGGCATTCTTGATGGCTGTGTTGACTTCTGTGTTTTCGTAGCCGTTGTTAATAAGCACCTGTGTGATGCGTTCTAATTCTTGGTGGGTGTTGCTCCATGTTGAGCAGTGTGTGAGCGCACGTCGTATGTAGGCGTTCATGGTGGAGGTGCGGTAGCGTTGTGGGCATTCACTTTTTCCATTAAGGCAGGATCCTATGTTGCTGGGTTTGGTGTAGACAGTAGTAGTGAATCCTGCATTTGTAGCAGTGGTGAGGACGTCGAGGAAGGGTAGGTTGTTCTGTACTGCTTCTTCGTGGGTAAAGTTGAGGACGGAGGCTTCAGTGAGGCGATGCTTGAGTTGCTGGAGTTCTTCTTGGTTTTTTGACGGAGACAAAAATGTCATCTACGTAGCGACCATAGATGTGGGGTTTGTTGTTCTTCAGGACGGATTCTTCTATTGTACCCATGTAGAAGTTGGCGAAAAGCACTCCAAGAGGGCTTCCCATGGCGACTCCGTCTATCTGGCGGTACATGTTGCCGCGGGGGCAGGTGAAGGGGGGCTTCTTTAGTGCAGAGTTCCAGGAGGGTTCTGAGGTGGTTTTCAGGGACGTCAAGGTCTGGCGTGTTCTCGTTTCTGTAGATGCGGTCCAGGATGTACTCTATTGTCTTGTCCACTGGTACATTGGTAAATAGGCTTTCTACATCCAGTGAAGCAATGATGTGTTCGCCGGTAGGAGGAGGTGCATTTAGTAGTTCCAAGAAATCACTGGATGAGTTGAGTGTGTAGCTTGAGGGGACGTAAGGTGTCAGGATCGCGTTAAGCTTCTTGGCAATGCTGTATGTAGCAGTAGGTATTTGGGAGATTATGGGGCGAAGCGGATTTCCTTGCTTGTGGGTCTTGACTGTTCCGTATGCGTACCCTGGAGAAAACTCCCAGTGAGTGTGGGGAATTTTATGGATCTTGAGTTCATGTTGATGGCTTTCACGGTGGCGTTAATTTTCTTCTTGATGTCTTCTGTAGGGTTGCGCTTGATCTTGGTGAACTTGGAGGTGTCGGAGAGGATGTTGTCTATTTTAAGTAGGTATTCTTTTTTAATCAAGACGTAAGCGGCTGTTTTGTCAGCTTTCCTTATAGTGATGTCACTATTTGAACGTAGTTCCTTGGCTGCTTGAAAGTGTTCTTTCTTTATTATATTGCTGTTGTATGATCCTCTTTGCTTTGTAGCTTCTGCTATTAATGCTGCTTGTAGCTCGTTGGTAGTAGTTACTTTCCCGGCTTTCTCAAGGTTGTATATGTCATCAAGTAACACTTCTAGCTCGAGCCTTTTGCGGTGTTTACGGGGTCTTGATAAGTAATGGCAGTTAAGCCCAAGGTTGAGTACTTCTTCTTGATGGTGCGAGAGTATGAGGTTTGGGACGAGGTTGATGTAACCTTTGGGTGGTTTAGGCAGCTTGATGTTTCCTCCATACATTCTTGATAGTTTAGATATGTTTCTTGCTTCTACTCCTTTTCGGTGCTGGGCTTTCAATCGTAGTAACTCGGCATTGATGGCTTCTTTAGTGTTATCAGGAGTAACAGTTTCGTTCCATCTTCTTTGCAGGTCTTGGATTTGCGTTTTAAGTGTTATAATAGTTTGCTCTTTTTCTTGTATTTGTCTCTCTACAAGTTCACTCTGAAACTTGTGAGTGATATCAGCATTTCTGGCGTTGTCGTCGTGGAGTTTTATGTTAGTGTAGCCAGGGAGTAAATTCTCTTGTTTGCAGACGATATTGAAGGCGTGAGCAACTTCAGCATTGTTCAGTCTCTCTCTCTCTCGGTCGCACATTTTTTTCTAATGCATTTTTCTTTTATTTTCTCTTTTCTTGAGTATTTTCTAGATTTATACATCTTGTGTGTGTGTGTGTGTGTGTGTGTGTGTGTGTGTGTGTGTGTGTGTGTGTGTGTGTGTGTGTGTGTGTGTGTGTGTGTGTGTGTGTGTGTGTGTGTGTGTGTGTGTGTGTGTGTGTGTGTGTGTGTGTGTGTGTGTGTGTGTGTGTTCTTATTATTATCACTTTTTCTTTTTTTGCTGTTAGCATGTTTCGTTCTCTTTCTTCCATTTTCTTCTACACCTTCTCTTGGCAATGAAACAACAAACAAAAATGTATTGTTCACTTAGCAGGTGCGCCTCTCTCTCTCTCTCTCTCTCTCTCTCTCTCTCTCTCTCTCTCTCTCTCTCTCTCTCTCTCTCTCTCTCTCTCTCTCCGTGCAATCTTTTACCACCAACACATCTTCTTCAAGGTCATAATTCCTCCTCCGTGCATCATTCTGTCACGCCTTTCCATCCCTTTCCACCACCACCACCACCACCACCACCACCGTGGCACCTCCTCCTCCTCCTCCTCCTCCTCCCTTGCTCTTTAATCTCACAAGCACTCTTTCCACTCTCTCCCATCACTCCATCCCTCTTCCCGCCGCAGCCTCCCTCCCTCTCACTGCACCTGCATCCTTGTATCTCTTGGCCCTTCCTCCAGTAATCTGATTCCAGTACCTCTTCCTGCTACCAGTATTCTATTAATTCGGATCCGATTTCGGTGTAGCATCCATCTCAGCTGATGAGAAAAGTTACGTGGGCAGAGTAATGAGAGAGAGAGAGAGAGAGAGAGAGAGAGAGAGAGAGAGAGAGAGAGAGAGAGAGAGAGAGAGAGAGAGAGAGAGAGAGATTCATTGTGTCCCTCTGAGTGATTTATCTGGTGTCTTTTCTATATCTTTTTTGTACGTTCATAAACACGACGTTATCTCTCTCTCTGTCTCTCTCTCTCTCTCTCTCTCTCTCTCTCTCTCTCTCTCTCTCTCTCTCTCTCTAATGACCACATCATGTACCTTTCAAAACCAATGATTTATCGGTTCAGTTCTTTGCATCTTTTTCAACACATGACGTCATTTTCCCTCCTTCCGCCGTCTCTCTCTCTCTCTCTCTCTCTCTCTCTCTCTCTCTCTCTCTCTCTCTCTCTCTCTCTGAACATACCTTCCCCCACACAAACCTGCATATCGTCACTACCCAACCCACTCGCCTGCTCACATGCTCACTTGCTCACAGCCTTCACTATTCGCTACACGTCAATAGCAAGCAGGGGTAAGGTGATTTGTTCCTGCTACAGTAATAAAAAGATCGACTGACGCAATAAATCTGTACTCCTGGGTGGCAGAATATGTCTTTCTTAGCTGTCTTCATACACACACACACACACACACACACACACACACACACACACACACACACACACACACACCATTAATAAACAAAGAACACTATGTCATGATCTGAAGTAACATAATACTGTTCTGCACTTTTCTATATTTGTAGTAGTAGTAGTAGTAGTAGTAGTAGTAGTAGTAGTAGTAGTAGTAGTAGTAGTAGTAGTAGTAATAGTCGCCGCCGCCGCCGCCGCAGCAGCAGTAGCAGAAGCATGTGACAAAATGTAGAAATTGCTAAAAAAAAAATAACGAAACTAATACTTATATTAATATAAATACCACTACCACAACCGCTACCACCAATACACTATCAACAGCAACAACAACAATTGCACAAAGAAAAAAAAAAAAAACATCTCATTATAAAAAAATCATTCTTAGGGAACACGTGCAATGACAGACAGACTCACGACACATTTGCATAATCACATCGCGGCCGTATCACGCACAAATTACCATTTCACACAAGTCACTCACTCTGTATTTACGGTCAGATTCCCTCACCTGTCCGTTAATTAGTGTCACATGAATTCGGCTGTCAGGTATATGTAGAGAAGAGGAGGAGGAGGAGGAGGAGGAGGAGGAGGAGGAGGAGGAGGAGGAGGAGGAGGAGGAGGAGGAGGAGGAGGAGGAGGAAGAGGAAGAGGAAGAGGAAGAGGAAGAGGAAGAGGAAGAGGAAGAGGAGGAGGAGGACTGATCTCGCTTCGTGTGTGTGTGTGTGTGTGTGTGTGTGTGTGTGTGTGTGTGTGTGTGTGTGTGTGTGTGTGTGTGTGTTTGATCTGCTGCAGTCTCTGACGAGACAGTCAGACGTTACCCTACGGAACGAGCTCAGAGCTCATTATTTCCGATCTTCGGATAGGCCTGAGACCAGGCACACACCACACACCGGGACAACAAGGTCACAACTCCTCGATTTACATCCCGTACCTACTCACTGCTAGGTGAACAGGGGCTACACGTGAAAGGAGACACACCCAAATATCTCCACCCGGCCGGGGAATCGAACCCCGGTCCTCTGGCTTGTGAAGCCAGCGCTCTAACCACTGAGCTACCGGGCGTGTATGAATGTATATGTGTGTGTGTGTTTGTATGCCTGTCTGTCTGTCTGTTTGTGATTGTGTGTGTGTGTGTGTGTGTGTGTGTGTGTGTGTGTGTGTGTGTGTGTGTGTGTGTGTGTGTGTGTGTGTGTGTGTGTGTGTGTGTGTGTGTGTGTGTGTGTGTGTGTGTGTGTGTGTGTGTGTAGAGAGATGAACATGCGTACATGACTAAACATAACAACGTAAACAGGAGTAAAAGCAAGTAAAAGGGAACTTAGTGGTCTTTATGGTCCGCCCTACACTCCCCTACGGGCTGAAAGCTTGCCATCTGATTTACATATGGGGACTATAGGGAACCGGAAGGCCGCCTCAGTGTGGCCCAGGCTAAGGGAAAATGATGGCAATATAGAAAATGGCACGAATGGTGTGAATGTAAAGAGGGGAGGAGAGGAGAGAGGCGGGGAAGGGCACAGTGGGACGAGAGTAGTTAGGATGGGAAACACGAGGGAGAGGAGAGAAGGGGAGAAGAGGAAAGAGGAAAAGAGTGAGGGGAAAGAGCGTTGTGGAGTGGAGTGAGGCAAACGTACAGATGGTTAGGGTGGATGAGGGAGATTGGAGGGCGAGGGGGAATGGAAAAGAGTACGTACATTGGCGAATAAATTGGTACGTAGTGGAATAGTTACGTACATAAGAGTTTAATTGAAAGTACCAGGGGTTGTTTTAGTGTGACAGCCATCGTTAAATGCACCTAGATGGCTTTAAATGCAGATAAACTTAAAAAAAACAAAATATATGTGTGGATAAATGGGAATGCAATCACGCCAAATACCACTGCCAAACGTAACTGAAAATCAAAGGAAATCAAAATAAAAACATGAAGGAAAGAAAAAAAAAAAAAATCATGCTTGTAAAAAAAAAAAAAATAGCATATCAATACAAACACACAAGAAAGAAACGAACACTAAACAGACAACAAACAACGACAAACGTAATAAACGAAAGCAATCTAAAAGCAAATATGCAACGTAATAACACCTGAACCCTTTTAACTTCCCACTCCGACACAGCTAACTCGCAAACCCTGTAGAGGAATAAGCTTTTCGAGAAACTGTCCAGATGATGTGACGCATCTTCAGGGTTCAGAAAGCAGAGCAGACCGGGAAGACAGAAGCACGGAGCAGCAACCAGGCGAACTAATGGGCAGAGGTGCATGAAGGGAGCAGCTCCTCTCTCATTGCTCGCCCAGCGACACTGACACAACCTCGCTCTCGTTAGATATTCACGACTGCTAGGGCGTGTGATGGACAACGATCAGGTGAAGCAGTTATTAGTGGTGGTAGTGGTGATGGTGAGCGTTGTTAATTACATTAATTGTGATGTACTGATATTAATATTGCTGCTGCTACTCCTACTACCACTAACTACTACAACTACAACTACTACTACTACTACAACTACTACTACTACTACTACTACATCTACTACTACTACTACTATTACTACCACTACTACAACTAATACAACTATTGCAATTACAACTTATGAGTTTCATGTGCCGGTGGTCATAATGGTAATAGCGGTTAATTACTTCTACTACTATTACTACTACTACTACTACTACTACTACTACTACTACTACTACTACTACTACTACTACTACTACTACTACTACTTCCAATACTACTACTATTACTATTACCACTACTACTACTACTACTACTACTACTACTACTGCTACTATTCCCAAAACTACTATTACAACAACAACAACAACAACAACAACAACTACCACTACTTCTTGTACTTCTACCACTACCACTACTGTAAATACTACTAAAGATACGCTCGTTGGTAACATAACTCCTGAATATCCTGTCATCATACTACTACCATTACTTTTAAAGCCATCACCACCACCACCACTACTATAGTCACTTACAAGACAGGAGATGAGAGACGGTCGGGATATCCTCCACCAGAACAAAGAAGAGCAAGGGAAGTTTTTCACTACTGTATAATTTTTTGATTTAGACAACTCCTTCCCCTTTTATGACGCACTATTTTCTGCTTCTTTCTTTAACTCAGTGTCTCATGTCCGGGGAAGGAAGACACGATGAATAAATTATATGTGCTAATGTGCGAGACTTGTTATTATCAGGTAAATGTGTAATAGAGGAGGAATTATGGGACATGCATCGTGGAGTGTTCGCTTTAATGCTGTTGTCTTTATTCTTTTATGAGGATTATTATCATTGCCATTACAATCATTATCATCATTACTTTTATTACCATTATTATTATTATTGTTATTATTATTACTACTTTTACTGTTATCATTAGCATTATTGTTATTATTTTATTATTATTATTATTATTATTATTATCATTATTATTATTATTATTATCATTATTGCTATCATTATTATTATCACAAGAAAGTTTTATTCAACAGAAGGTTTAGTTCTTTTATTCTACCATCGAACCAATATTTCTGGTCGTATTTTTCTTTTAACTATAAATACATCTCTCTCTCTCTCTCTCTCTCTGAACTGGAAAAAAATACGCCTTTCGCATTTCCAGGTTGAAATTTCGCTTCTTCGCTGCGCACTTTTTAATTATTTTCCCTTCATAGCCTTCATACTTTGATATTCTGTTATTTTCCGGTAATTACAAGTTTCCATGGAAGGTTAAATATTTGTCTTCACCTAAGGAAGTGAGGATGGTTCCCGTTTTTACTTTCATTAACTTATTAAAAGCCAAAAAGAACACAAAGACCTCGGTATTATCTGAAGTTTTTGAGAATTCCCTGTTTTCTTGTACATTATGTTATGTTCTTGGTATAATCTCTCCCTCTCTCTCTCTCTCTCTCTCTCTTCCTGTTTGTTTGTGTAATTCACTGTTTGATCTGCTGCAGTCTCTGACGAGACAGCCAGACGTTACCCTACGGAACGAGCTCAGAGCTCATTATTTCCGATCTTAGGATAGGCCTGAGACCAGGCACACACCACACACCGGGACAACAAGGTCACAACTCCTCGATTTACATCCCGTACCTACTCACTGCTAGGTGAACAGGGGCTACACGTGAAAGGAGACACACCCAAATATCTCCACCCGGCCGGGGAATCGAACCCCGGTCATCTGGCTTGTGAAGCCAGCGCTCTAACCACTGAGCTACCGGGCCGTGTGTGTGTGTGTGTGTGTGTGTGTGTGTGTGTGTGTGTGTGTGTGTGTGTGTGTGTGTGTGTGTGTGTGTGTGTGTGTGTGTGTGTGTGTCGTGATCCAGATACAAATTACCATAATAGGCGACTAGGCACGATTTGTAACTCTTGCTATCCCCAAATTAAGAGAAATTTTGGAGCTGTTTCTCTATCTTTGCTTTACGTCTTTGTTTTGTGTGTGTGTGTGTGTGTGTGTGTGTGTGTGTGTGTGTGTGTGTGTGTGTGTGTGTGTGTGTGTGTGTGTGTGTGTGTGTGTGTGTGTGTGTGTGTGTGTGTGTGAGAGAGAGAGAGAGAGAGAGAGAGAGAGAGAGAGAGAGAGAGAGAGAGAGAGAGAGAGAGAGAGAGAGAGAGAGAGAGAGAGAGAGAGAGAGAGAGAGAGAGAATATCAGCCTTTCTTTAAATATCTTGCCTAATAACTTAATGTTTAATCTTTACCTTCATTATCTGTGATCCATATTTTCCCCTTCGAGATTCACAGTAATAACAGCGCGTCTCTTTTAACGATATAAATAACCAAGGCAAACAAACCACGAGCGAATAATAAAACTCAAAATGGCCATCAGTCTTAAGGAAAAAGGTTCTCGTACTAAATTAACACGGTCTAACATGATTACCTTTGACCTTTCACTTGCTCACCGTAAATAATCAGGTTCCTCGGTTCACCTGCGCATCTACACCTGTGCTTATTAGAAGACCACGCATGCACCATCCCGACGCTGTTCCTGAAAAATACTGGCTTGTGTGGGTAATGTATCACGTGATTTGAGATTCTAACGATATCCTGTGAGATACAACAAGCGGAGGGATCTTCAACACGCGCACGCGCGGGCACTCTTTTCTCTCTCTCTCTCTCTCTCTCTCTCTCTCTCTCTCTCTCTCTCTCTCTCTCTCTCTCTCTCTCTCTCTCTCTCTCTCTCTCACAAGGTTGTACTTCTAAACATTTCGTTGTTCTATCTCTTATAATTATTAAGGGTTTTCAAGAGTGTTTTCATGATTTTAGTGGTACTTTAGCAAGGATACAACAAGGACACACATAAGAACAGTGCTAGTCATCCCTGTGGCCTTTGTAAATAGTCTTGATAAGAGAACAAAAGGTATAAGAAGACAAGCCACTGACGCACTTTATCATGAAGCAACACTCGATGACGCAATCTTAGGAAGGCACCGCAAGGGAGGACAGGGGACGGAAGGAGGCGGTGCGGGCGGATCGGCCGTGCTTCCTCTTAGACCCGGCGAGGCAAACAAACATATTATTTGTCCCGACACCTACGTTCCTGTTTCAGTCTCGTGGCTCCAGTAAATCCTGCAACATTATGGCGCGACGTCAGGCACCAGATTCCTCGCACAGTGACGGAGGCGGCAGGGATGGGGACCTGGCACGCACCTTACGCCCCTCCCCTCCTGCCCTACCTAACACCCCACCCTCTCCTGCTCTCCCCAACATCCCTGCCCCTTTCACCCCAAGCTCCCCAGCCCTCCACGCCCCCTTACTCCTGGCAGGCAATTGCGTTGTGGTCTAAATTCTCCCTAACCACAAATAACACCGGCAGGTCTGAGAATTCCAATAAAGATTCTTGCTTGCTCGTAACCTGCCACAGGCCGTACCTGCCCGACTCTGCCGCTGCACTTAAGATAAGGCAGGAACCACCTTTTCTTAATATGCCACGAGCTACCCGCAGCCACAGCCACTTTCTCTTAAACAATGCAGTTAATTCGTAGAGAGCGTAGAGAAGTGGCAAAAAAAATTACGCCTAGGGTGGGTTTCCATATCCTGCCATGCCCCGTTGTGTAAAAGCGGTTGAGTTATTATCCCGCAACTTCTGCATGGCCACGAGGGTATTTTTGCTTTGTACCTCTGGTTGAAACATTGATTAAAAAAGTGCGCAAATTGTACACGGTCTCCTCGTGTGTGTGTGTGTGTGTGTGTGTGTGTGTGTGTGTGTGTGTGTGTGTGTGTGTGTGTGTGTGTGTGTGTGTGTAGGGTGCTGCTGGCATGGCGAACAAAAGCAACAGCAGCAACGATAAAGCCCCAGATCACTTTGTTTATGAATTTGAGTCCGTCTATTTGTTTCCATGGAGAGAATCCAATGGTCTGAATAGAGGTGCTTAGTGTCTCTCTCTCTCTCTCTCTCTCTCTCTCTCTCTCTGAGTGTGAGGGGAAGCGAGGGTTGGTCCAGGACTCTCAATGGAAGCTCGATTGGTGAAAGAATAGGTCACATCCACACACCCCAACCAGCCATTCCGACCAACCCTGATTCCAATCCTGCTTCACTGCCTTGCGCTTCGGTTCCTTTCGTTTATGTGTATTGAAGCTCATACTTCTCTCTCTCTCTCTCTCTCTCTCTCTCTCTCTCTCTCTCTCTCTGTTGCTCCATAACTCTCAAAAACAAGCAATTTTAAAAGTTACGAAGGTCATGAAAACTTTAATGCACAAAATAAATAATATGACAAAAGTTTGACCAACACAATTTTTTGTGCGAGGATCGAGGTTCAATCTTACGTCAGAAGACACAAGAGTCCTTACTCAGATTTAGCGTGACGTGACTTCCGACACGCACGAACGAGAAGATAAGAAAAAGGGGAGCGATCTATTTAAATATTACAAGACTAAGTGGAAGGGGAGACGCCTCGCTGTTTGTTCACTGAGTCGTAAATTTTCGTTCAGGGTCGCCGGTGTCTGCAATGACGCACTTCAACACCTGTTTTGGATAAAGGCAGGGCAGTGAAGTTTGTGGAGTTTTAACATTGCACTTCAGAGAAAGATCGAAGGGGATGACTGCAGTGTGTGTGTGTGTGTGTGTGTGTGTGTGTGTGTGTGTGTGTGTGTGTGTGTGTGTGTGTGTGTGTGTGTGTGTGTGTGTGTGTGTGTGAATTAATAGATAAATGAATAAAAGGACAAATGAGTGAACCAATGGATATATAAATAAATAAATAAATAAATAAATAAATAGATAAACAAATATAAAAAAAGAATGAGTGCTACAGCAAACACAACCATGAACACTTAAATGTAAAACAACAGCAGCAATAGCAACAACAACAACAACTAAGCCAACACAACACCACCACACTTAACATTACACAACCACTTACATCACACTCACAATAACAACATGAGTACAACCCAACATACTACCTGCATAACCATCACAGTGACACAATTAAACCCACCAGGATGTACAATACTTATCACTGCTTTACTATATAGCACGAAGGGGGGGAAGCATAGAGAGGACAAGTTTGACACATTAACAGGGAGTACGTGAAATATGTTAGCTAATGGCCACTTTATCTCGCAGCCAGCGACAAATTCGTTCGTTTGGAGGGAGAGAGAAAATGAAATATCAAAGTTTCCCCGACAGTTTACCGAGAGAGAGAGAGAGAGAGAGAGAGAGAGAGAGAGAGAGAGAGAGAGAGAGAGAGAGAGAGAGAGAGAGAGAGAGAGAGAGAGAAATTAGTAATGTTGGAATAATAACTCTGAAATCTCTCTCTCTCTCTCTCTCTCTCTCTCTCTCTCTCTCTCTCTCTCTCTCTACATCTATTACTCTCAGTTCATTATTCGCTGCGCCACATACTTTTTACTCTCGATTTCCTTTGAGCAATCGTAAGTTTTCCTCTCATCACGTAAATGAAAAAGAAACAAGAGCACATTGTTTGCCACGTAATCACCTTAACATCATTAGTTTTCCTTTACTGCGGTCAAAAAGTTAATAATAGATATGATTTTTCTTCCCTTAGATTTCAATACAGACTCCGAGTTCACGTTATATCCAACCCTTTCAAAGCCACGTAAATTAGTTTAGAGATCAGAGAAATAAATTACAGGTTACAGTGATAGATTTCGTGATGAAGGTTTAAAATAAAATCACCTTCAGTCATTTACGTATGTATTACAACAATTCCTATAAATTTATCTATTATGCCTAACAATTGAAGACTGAATGCAGCTTGAGTATTATTTGCACTGCTGAATAGGTTAACTGCTAACACTGTATCTATTTCCTTCGTGGTTGTGCCGGAATATCATATCACCATTGTTCATTTTACGGAATAAATCGGCAGTTTACGTGTGCACAGTTGACTGAATAGATGCATGCAATTAAATAGACACTCGAGAGAGAGAGAGAGAGAGAGAGAGAGAGAGAGAGAGAGAGAGAGAGAGAGAGAGAGAGAGAGAGAGAGAGAGAGAGAGAGAGAGAGAGAGAGAGAGAGAGAGAGAGAGAGAGAGAGAGAGAGAGAGAGAGAGAGAGAGAGAGAGAGAGAGAGAGAGAGAGAGAGAGACCAGTAGCCTCAGAATCCTGTCGTCAAATGTACGTGGATTCAGAACGAATGTCGGCGAGTTGACCCACGCAGCTCTCAAGAACAAGGCTGACATAGTGGTGGCCGTCGAGACGTTCCTGAATGACAGCTGCGTCACAACATACGACAAGATACCTGGCTATACTCACTGGGTGCGGAGGGACAGAGCAGCCGGGCAAGGCGGTGGTATAGCTTTGTGCCACCGTGAAGGTTTACAGCTGCAGCTATTGTCTGTCACAGTTCCTGAGGAGATGGAGATGTTATTTTTTGCCTTCTCCTCGTTGACAGGACTGCTGTGCTGCTCTGCCCTCTGTACCGCCCCCAATGGCAACATGGCGCCCCACTCTCCTTCCTCACGGACCAACTGGACACAATCATGGCCACCCACAGCTGTCAGAATACCATAATTGTGAGGGACTTAAACCAGCACCTGGTGAACCGAACCTACACAGAGCTTATAACGGTCCACGGGCTCACCAACCACGTGACCTCTCCACGAACGTGCGTGGTGCCTCCCTCGACCCTGTCCTGACCGATCTGCCGGCAGACTCTGTGCAGTGCTATCAACTTGACAAGGTTGGTAGCTCTGACCTCAACGCGCTCCTCTGTGAAGTTGGTCTTAACCCTACAAGTGAGGAAGGAAGCCAGCGCACCATCTGGCTATGGGAGAAGGCTAACTGGCGGGGGCTCAGGGCAGAGTCAGCCTCCACCAACTGGAAATCCATGTTCACGGACGACGTGAACCACAACGTGGCAACCCTCACCTCCCTTATCATATCAGCCCAAGCCAGGCACGTCCCTCACAGGACATATAGAGTCCATCCACGAGACCAGCTGTGGTTCGGCTACAGGTGCCGGCAAGCTGCTGATGCCAAGCACAAGGCCTGGACTCGTCTGAAGCGTCGTCCCTCCAGGCGCCACAAGGCCCAGCATCGCGCTGCTTGCAAGAACATGGCGAGAGTGGCCACATGGGCGAAGCAGAGGTGGGAGTTAAGTCTACGGAGGAAACTTGCCAGTGACCAAACTGATCCCAAGCAATGGTGGCCCCTTCTGGCAGGGCACAGTCACACAGGAGTGGATCCCGCCCCTAAAAACAGCCTCTGGCAACTTGGCAGTTGCCAACCTAGACATGGCTGAACTCTTGGCAACACACTTCAGCGGGAGAATGACGACTGAGGAGCCTGACTGTCAGCCTCCACAACTAACCCGCCTGTGTGACACAACCCTGGACTACCTACTGCTCAGCAAAGCCGCCGTGACGAAGCTCCTGCGTAGCACCGATACCAGAAAGGCGCCCGGCCCTGACGACGTCTCGCCCTTCCTGCTGAAGCACTGTGCAGAGGAGCTAACAAAGCCCCTCACACACATCTTCCGCCAGTGCCTACAAACCAGCACCTGGCCAGTTGCATGGAAGGAGGCTCGGGTCACTCCTGTACACACAAAAAAAAGGATAAAGGTGACCCAGCAAACTACCGCCCCATCTCTCTCCTGTCAGATGTTAGCAAGATCCTGGAGAGGATAATAGCTGAGCAGCTGACCTGTCACCTAGAGGAGCATCACCTCATCTCTCCACGGCAACATGGATTTAGAAAGAGACGCTCCGCCTCCGACATGCTCCTCCTCCTCACACAAGCCTGGCATGACGCCCTCGACGCCAGCCGCCCCACCCTCGTCATTGCCTTTGACATTGCTAGGGCTTTTGACAGAGTTTGGCACAAAGGATTCCTCGCCAAGCTCGAACAGTTCGGCATCACAGGACAACTGCTAAAGCTGTTCTCCAGCTACCTACAAGGCCAGAGTGCTGATTAGTGACGAGGGAGGTGCGCAGCTGACAGTGACAGTGTTATGATTCCCTCGCTCACAATGCTGTCCCCGGGAGCAGCTTTGAAATGAGCGTCAAATGTCAGTGCATGCTCTTAGCTCACGACCTCAGCTCCAACTGTAAATATACTTATGTGTAAAATATGTATGTTATGTGCATTAAGTTTAAATAAGAGAGAGAGAGAGAGAGAGAGAGAGAGAGAGAGAGAGAGAGAGAGAGAGAGAGAGAGAGAGAGAGAGAGAGAGAGAGAGAGAGAGAGAGAGAGAGAGAGAGAGAGAGAGAGAGAGAGAGAGAGAGAGAGAGAGAGAGAGAGGAGGGGGGGATAACACGTCCACGCCTGTCCATCACTGCTAGAGAGAGAAAGGGTTGGTGAGAAACATTTATGAAGACCAAACTTTTCTCCCCGTTTATATTTTACGTTCCCAAAGTGTGCTACCGAGAACAAAGAGAGAGAGAGAGAGAGAGAGAGAGAGAGAGAGAGAGAGAGAGAGAGAGAGAGAGAGAGAGAGAGAGAGAGAGAGAGAGAGAGAGAGAGAGAGAGAGAGAGAGAGAGAGAGAGAGAGAGCCAGGTGACACTCAACACAGGAAAAGTGACATGGAAACAGATGACAACTGTGTAATGATCCTCAATAAAGAGTAGCAATTACGTCTCATTACGGACTAACGTGAGAGGTGACAGTGTAAAAGATGAGAGGAAGAGTGAGACGACAATGCAATGGAGAAGGAAGAATAGAGGAAACGGGAGGAAAAACGAGGAAAAGGAATGTAGGAACACGACCAAAACAGTAGAAAAGGGAGGGAAAAGGTTTTAACAAGAAAATGAATGAAAGGATGGCTAAAGTGGGTGATAAAAAAAAACAGGCATAAGGAAGAAAAAAAGGAGAGAGGGAGGGGGAAAAAAGGTAGGTCTGTAAGCTAAATGGAGGAGGGAGAAATAAGGAGCGGATAGAAGAGAGAAAGAATGGAAGAGAGAGAGAAGGAAGAATAGAGAGAAAAAGAGAAAAAAAAAAACAGGTTAAATGTGAAGGGGGAAAAGTTTTTTTTTTTTGACACAGGGAGAGAGAGAGAGAGAAAAAATAATGATGCAAAAAAGATACAAGAATGAGAGAGAAGAAAAGAAGGAAGGCAACTACTGGAATAGGAGGAGGGGAAAAAAAGACGACAGGCAATTAGAGGCAGAGAGACAAGATGAGAAAGAGGAGGATGGATAGGAAATAAATAAATTGTTAGAGGCAACGACAAGAAATACCAGAGAGAGAAGATTCTGGGATAAATTTTTTCTGTGTACAACCAAGAAGAAAAACAATAATAATAATAATAATAATAATAATAATAATAATAATAATAATAATAATAATAATAGTAATAGTAAATAGGAGTAGGCAGTAGTCACCTGCCGCCCGGTGGAATACTCCAGGAGAGGTACTTACGGGGATGTAGGCAGTGCTGCAGACTGAGTGATTCCCCGTGTCCTCTCTTCCCGGTTCCCTTTGTGGTCTCATTTATACAATTGAGCAGCTGCAGCCTGCCCTCTAAAGACAACTTCTACTACTTCCTACACTACACTACAACACCTTACACTTTTACACTCTCTTCAAATCAAAATTTAATAATGGCTTCACCACGCCCTGCCTCGGAGTCCCCCTCTGGGGAGGGGACCATAAATGTCCCCAGGTCGGACTGCCCTCTGCTGTCGACCTTGGGTGTCTTGACACTTCATCTAATACTTTCACTATCAATTTCTGCAACATTCGTGGCCTTCGTTCTAATTTTCAATCTGTGGAACACCACCTCTCCTCTACTAAACCTCATCTTCTCTTCCTAACCGAAACACAGTTGTCTGTGACTACTGACAGCAGCCCCTTTTCTGTTCCCTCCTACTTGCTCTATCCTCATTTTCAATCCAAAGCTGGATGTTGCGCATACGTGCGTAACGACACCACTTGCTCTCGTGCCCACAATCTTGAATCTTCAGAATTTTCTACCATCTGGCTAAGACTTCAATGTCACTCTCTAACTAAATTCATCTGTGCTGTATACCTCTCACCTAATTCCTCTGACTATGTAAAATTCTTTGACTATTTGACTTCCAAGGTGGAGCACATCTTATCTCACTTTCCTTTGCTGAGATCTCCATTTTAGGGATTTCAATGTTCACCACCAGCTTTGGCTTTCATCTTCTTTCACTGACCAACCTGGTGAACAAACCTTCAACTTTGCTATCCTTCATGACCTAGAGCAGCTAGTGCAGTTCCCTACCCGTATTCCTGACCGCCTTGGAGACACGCCCAACATTCTTGATCTTTTCCTAACCTCCAACCCTTCTGCTTACTCTGTTAAACTTTCCTCTCCGTTGGGCTCCTCCGACCACAATCTAATTTCCGTTACCTGTTCTATCACTCCAGTGCAGCCTCAGGACCCGCCTAAGCGGAGGTGCTTCTGGCATTTTAACTCTGCTAAGTGGGAGGAACTAAGGCAGTACTATTCTGATTTCCTTGGGATGATTATTGTTTTCATGTCAGAGATCCTTCTCTTTGTGCCGAGCGCATAACAGAGGTGATTATCTCTGGCATGGAGCTATACATTCCTCATACTTTCTCTAACCCTAAAGCTAAAAAGCCTTGGTTTAACTCTGCTTGTTCTCGTGCTGTCAATGATAGAGAGGCGGCTCACAAACGGTTCCGTAGCCATCCAACTGCTGAAACTCATGCCCTATATATTTCTGCCCGTAATCATGCCAAATCTATTCTCCAACTTACTAAAAACTCTTTCATCAATAGAAAATGTCAAAGTCTTTCCAATTCTAACTCCTCTCGAGATTTCTGGCATCTAGCCAATAATATCTCTAACAACTTTACTTCTTCGTCTTTCCCTCCTTTACTTCATCCAGATGGCTCTACAGCTGTCTCTTCTTTTCTAAAGCTGAACTCTTCGCTCAAACCTTTGCTACCAACTCAACTTTGGATGATTCTGGGCATATTCCTCCTACTCCTCCACCCTCTGACTACTTCATCCCTAAAATTAAAATTCTTTATAAAGACGTTTTCCTGGCCCTCTCTGGCCTTGATTCTCGGAAGGCTTACGGTCCGGATGGAGTCCCTCCTGTTGTTCTCAAAACTGTGCTTCCGAACTCGCTCACTGCCTGGTCAAACTCTTTCATCTGTGTCTCTACTTCTATTTATCCTTCTTGCTGGAAGTTTGCTCACATTCAACCTGTCCCTAAAAAGGTGACCACTCCAATCCTTCTAACTACCGCCCTATAGCTTTGATTTCCTGCCTTTCTAAAGCCTTTGAGTCTATCCTTAATAGGAAGATAATGAGGCATCTATCAGCTCACAACCTTCTCTCTGATTGCCAGTATGGTTTCCGTAAAGGCAGATCTACTGGTGATCTTCTTACTTTCCTAACTGAATCTTGGTCATCCTCTTTAGGGACTTCGGTGAAACCTTTGCTGTCGGCCTTGACATATCGAAAGCCTTCGATAGAGTCTGGCACAAATCTTTAATTTCTAAACTACCCTCCTACGGATTCTATCCTTCTCTCTGTACCTTCATCTCCAGTTTCCTTTCCGATCGTTCTATTGCTGCTGTAGTAGACGGTCACTGTTCTTCCCTAAAACTATCAACAGTGGTGTTCCACAGGGTTCTGTCCTATCACCCACTCTCTTTCTATTATTCATCAATGATCTCCTAAATCTGACTCAATGCCCTATCCACTCCTATGCTGATGATACCACCTGCATTATTCAACAGCGTTCAACAGACGCCCAACCCAACAACAATTAAATGACTCAAGGCGAGATGCTATAGGACGCCTAACTTCTGATCTTTCACTTGTTTCTGATTGGGGCAGAGAAAACCTGGTTTTGTTCAATGCCTCAAAACTCAATTTCTACAACTATCTACTCGACATAACCTTCCAGACAACTATCCTCTCTTCTTCAATAACACTCAACTTCCCTCTCCTCTACATTAAACACACTCGGTCTATCCTTCACTAAAAATCTAAACTGGAAATTTCACATCTCTACTCTTGCTAAATCAGCTTCCAAGAAGTTAGGTGTCCTATGGCGTCTTCGTCCATTTTTCTCCCTCCCAGCTGCTTGCTCTGTACAGGGCCTTATCCGCCCGTGTATGGAGTATGGCTCTCATGTCTGGGGATCCACACACAGCTTTACTAAACAAGGTGGAATCTAAAGCTTTTCGTCTTATCAACTCTTCTCCTCTAACTGACTGTCTTGATTCTTTAAGTCACCGCCGCAATGTTGCATCTTTATCTGTCTTCTACCGCTGTTTTCATGCTGTCTGCTCTTCTGAACTTGCTAACTGCATGCCTTCCCCTCCTGCGGCCTCGCTGCACAAGACTCTCTACTTCTTCTCATCCCTATTCTGTCCATCTTCCTAATGCAAGAGTTAACCAGTATCTTCACTCCTTCATTCCCTACACTGGTAAACTCTGGAACTCTCTACCTGTGTCTGTATTTCCACCTGCCTATGACTTAAACTCTTTCAAAAGAGGAGTGTCAAGACACCTCTTACGTTAACTGGACCCTCCTTTTAGATTTTTTGTTTTTCTTTCTCCTACTTTCCTCTTAACAGGGCCTGGCAACCAGCGGGATTTTTTTTTTCCAACACTTTGTTTTCCCTTGGCCAGTGCCCTTGTAATGTAAAAAAAAAAAAAAATAAATAAATAAATAAATAAATAATAATAAGAGTAATAATAATAATAATAATAATAATAATAATAATAATAATAATAATAATAATAATAATAATAATAAGAAGAAGAAGAAGAAGAAGAAGAAGAAGAAGAAGAAGAAAAAGAAGAAGAAAAGAAGAATAACAAGAACAAGAAGAACGACAACAACAAAAACAAGAAATAGTAGAAATAACAGAGAAAAAAGAGGGAAAGGGAAAACAAGATAGATTGATAAAGAAAGAGACGAGAACAGAAGAGAACAACTAATGGAGAAGGGAGAGGCAAGTAATAGATTGTAATAGAAGTGTAGAAAAGAAAGGTGAAGGAGAGAAAGATAAACACACACACACACACACACACACACACACACACACACACACACACACACACACACACACACACACACACACAGAGAGAGAGAGAGAGAGAGAGAGAGAGAGAGAGAGAGAGAGAGAGAGAGAGAGAGAGAGAGAGAGAGAGAGAGAGAGAGAGAGAGAGAGAGAGAGAGAGAGAGAGGTGGCGGGCAGGCGCTTTCTTACTGCACAGTTGCGTGAATGTACGTTACTTTCACGCCATAATGAAGGTTTATGGTGACTTGTTAATCCCTTTGGCGGAGAAACGGGAGAGAGAGAGAGAGAGGTTACTGCGGCTAATGGAGAGATACTAAAGCTCCTTTCTAAAACTACAAGTGTCCCACGCAACAAAACAAGAATAAAAACGCTAAGATACAAGAATGGTAATAACTAAGACATTATTACTACTGCCATCAGCACCACCATTACCACCACTACCCTTCCCTCTGTCACAAATATTATGCTACGACAATTATTATCAGAAGTAGGTAGTGTTATATTTTTTACCCATACCTTAGTTACTATATTTCTCTAAGTATTTATGTTTCTCCTCGTATTCATTCTCCTCATCCGTCTCCTAATACTAAATTTCTGGTAATACTATTAATATTATCATTACTTCTACTACAATATAGTAAGAAAAGAAGTATATTTAATTAATAGCGACAACTACCACTAATACTATTTTTACTACTACTGCTGCTGCTGCTACTACTACAAATATTACTACAAGTACGAAAATAATAAAAAGTTACATATTAAACTAACACAACACTACTACTATTACAACAACAACAACAACAATAACAACAACAACAACAACAATAACAACAACAACAACAATAACAACAACAACAACAACAACAACGATAACTACTACTACTACTACTACTACTACTACTACTACTACTACTACTACTGCTACTACTACTACTACTATTAAAATAATCTAAAATACCAAAAAACTAACATCACTAATATCACTACTGCTGTTGCTGGTACTACTACTACTACTACTACTACTACTACTACGATTACTACTAATGCCATTACTACTACTACTACTACTACTACTACTGCTTCAAAAATAGCTCCTCA
>NC_059278.1:9726721-9731721 GCF_017591435.1 Portunus trituberculatus | reverse complement strand
AGATAAAAAGGTAGATAGGTAGATATAAAAATTACAGAAAGTAGACGCAGTAGATATAAAGAACGTTAAGGAAGCTATATACACAAGTAGCTAGTGAACATAAAAGAATAACAAAAAGCATATGTTAGAGAGAGAAAAGGACAAAGAAAAAAAGAAAACGTGAACAACGAGTAAAGATAGACACAAACAAGCAAAAAAGACATGCAATATGTAAAAAGTTGATTAAAATACAGCAAAGTGGATAGAGTAACAAGGGAACACTGCAGTGAAAATAGAAGCAGTAAAAACACAACCAGAACTCAGTGGAATAAGATAAATATTTACAGAGAAAATTCTAAAACAAAATGACGAGAGAGAGAGAGAGAGAGAGAGAGAGAGAGAGAGAGAGAGAGAGAGAGAGAGAGAGAGAGAGAGAGAGAGAGAGAGAGAGAGAGAGAGAGAGAGAGAGATCTAATACAGAAATAAACCATTAGGGATATGAAAAAAAAACGACGAAAATAAATAAAAACAAACGAAAAAGAAAACCAATGATATCAATCTCATAAAATAATGAAGGTCACAGAAGAAGAAGAAAAGATTAATGAAGACGAGAGAAGACATAAAAAGGAGTAAGATAAAATAGGATAAGAAGAACTAAGACCAGACGGATGAAAAAAAGAAAAGAAAGGTAAAGACAGAAGGCAAGAAAGAAAGAGGTGGAGGAAGAGAAAGAGAGGAAAAAGAAATTACCCAAGATCAATGTTGAACAATTTCTTTTCGATATCTTTAGGGCAACAATATTTTCTCCATCACTTCACCTCAAAGGAAAAGGGATTTTATTTTCTATTTCCAAGAAAAGTCCTTCTCTTTCTATTTGTTATCCTGAAGTGTTGTTATTCAAGACTGAGATACTTAGAATTAATCTCTCTCTCTCTTTCTCACTATTTTATCGTAACCAAAATTATACTAATAATGACTACTTCTTCCGACCTGAGGCTGTTGACGTAAACACGGTAATTTTAACTATAAAACATCTTAAAAACACCAAATCGGTAGGATCAGATGGGATATCACTCACACGCATAAGAGACTCACTTCCCACCATTATTAATTATTTAACTACAATAATCAATACCTCAATTGTGACAGGAAAATTCCCTTCAGTTTAGAAACACGCTACGGTCTCTCCCATCTTTAAAGGAAGTAATCGTAATGATGTCAATGACTTTCGTCCTATATCATTCCTGCCTATCCTTTCTAAAGTACTGGAAAAAATAGTCGCACAACAGCTCACTACCTTCCTCTGTAATAAAGACATCCTGTCAAACAGCCAACACGGTTTCAGACCTATGCTGTCTACTGAAACTGCCCTAACTACGGTCACCAACAAACTATATTCTAACATGGATAATAAAAAACTTACACTTGTAACACTGCTTGATCTTTCTAAGGCTTTTGACAGCGTGCATCATCACACCCTAATGCAAAAACTTGCAAAAGCTCAGATTGACAGTTTTTGGTTCAACAATTATTTGAAAGATAGAAACCAGACAGTGAAAATAGATAGTACAAGATCAAAAACATTACCCATTAATTTCGGTGTTCCACAGGGTTCAATATTAGGCCCAATTCTTTTCAATATCTATGTTAATGACGTCAAGGAAGCGATTACTGACTGTGAAATTGTACAATATGCTGACGACACTCAGATCATACATACCGGCTCTGTTGACGCCCTCCAAGATCTGATCTATAGAACTGAGTCAACTCTTTCGTTAGCAAAAACCTATTTTAATAAGAACGGTTTAATGCTAAACACAAACAAAACGCAATGTATATTTATTGGCACCAGACCTCTCATCAGACAAATACCAACAGACACTAGAATTATATTCAACAGCACTACCATCACTCCCAGCACACATGTTAAAAACCTCGGCATCTTAATGGACTGTCACCTGAATTTTGATGTGCATATTAATGAAATGTATAAAAAAGTCATGGGTCATCTTCTCTTTATAAATAGAGTAAAAGATAAATTTGAAAGTGAAACCCGTAGGACAGTGATAGAGTCGATCGCTCTCAGCCTAGTTAATTATTGTCTCCCAATATATGGCACGACGAGCAACACACTGCTACACCGAGTGCACCAACTACACAACTTTGCTGCTAAAATATGTGCTGGCGGAGCGAGAAGATCCGACCACGCCACCCCTTTTATTACCCAGCTTGAGTGGCTCAAAATTGACAAAAAGTTACTTTTGATGTTGCCGTCCATGTATATAAGGTGAAAAACAAACTATTTCCTGAATGGTACATGCACCTGCCTACATAGCGAAGTCTCGGGTCACACCAACACAACACGACACCAATATAATCTTCACGTACCGCTCACTCACACAGACACTGGCAAACGCTCTATCACTGTCTTGGGACCGAAAGTGTGGAATGACTTGCCTTCGCATGTTAAAAACTCAAACACACTGTCCTCCTTCAAAAGACGCCTAAAGATCTTCCTCATGCTATAAGTTAGCACGTTCTTTTATGACTGAACTCACTGTTCTAATATTAATAGACTGTAGTTCACTTACATTTTAGTTGTAAACTTATTTTACTAGTTTTTTTTATTTTATTTTATTTTAGTCATAAACCTGGTTTTACTTGTTTTTACTTCTTTTTAAATGTTTTTTATTTTTATTTTTGGTCTTAGCTATCTGTTATTATTATTCTAGAATGTAATGCATCATTTTTACTCTTATCTATTATTATCATTATTCTAAAATCTAATGCATTATTTTTACATTTTTTGTATGCTAACAACTCATGTAAAAAATAGCCATTGTTAATGGAAATAAAGTGATTCTGATTCTTACGAGTATTCTGATTCTCTCTCTCTCTCTCTCTCTCTCTCTCTCTCTCTCTCTCTCTCTCTCTCTCTTTCTTTCTCCATCTTTTTCTCTCTCTCTTCCCCCACCCTCTCGCTGTGTGTGTGTGTGTGTGTGTGTGTGTGTGTGTGTGTGTGTGTGTGTGTGTGTGTGTGTGTTGGCAATATTCCAGAGTGGGACTTAAAAATTAATAGTTAAAGTGCCTTCATTCTCCCGCGAAACACTGGAACGCGCAATCCATTTAACATTCGTGCTTCATAAAACACAAAGCAGCAACAGACTTAGCGCTCGCTGAGAGAAAAACGAAGCGAAGTTAAAATACCCTGAAAACGCGTGTTGGTCAAATAGAGGCTCATGGAAGGCTCGCAAAATATAACGCATTCAGTGGAAGTACGTACACATGGATTACAGATAAGCACAGACCAGGTAGGCGAATGACTGTGGACACTTGAAAAACACGCACATAGATATACACGTATAAACTTCAACGTACATAGAATAAAAAAAAAACACAAAGTTACAGGACAACACACTTACTTACGCATGGTCACACACACACACACACACACACACACACACACACACACACACACACACACACACACACACACACACATAAAAAAAAAGTCTAAACATAAATACACGTATACTATCGAAGACTAAAAAAAAAAGGACATAACTGAAAGGAATAAGAAAAAAAAAAAACGTGCATAGGAGAAATAAAAACGCAAAGGCGATGTACACATTAAAACACACACACACACACACACACACACACACACACACACACACACACACACACACACACACACACACATAAAGGAACAATTTAACATAGGAACCTATAACAAACGCTCACAAGAATATGCGTACATAGAATAGAAAAATAAATAAATAAAATAAAAGCATACAGAGAAGACCTAGAAAGCAAAAAGTACACGTGGAAGCCAGGGAACTCTCAAAGGGCGAGGGGAAGCAATCTGGGTCCACGGCATGAGCGTAATGTGGGAACGCTCTCGGCCAGGTGACGCTCTAGCCTTTGGATAGCATTCAGTGGTGGAGCGGCTGCAGTAAAAGGTGCGCTTATGGTCAACGCTGCTAATAAAGTTTAATCAGACACACGCACACATGGACATATTCACAAACATTTAGATACACATACCCACACACACACACACACACACACACACACACACACACACACACACACACACACGCGAGAACTTAAATAACACATATCCTCTCCCCTCCTGCAACACACATGGGAACGTCCTGCGCGACCTTTATTTGAATAACAATAAGCGAACATATCAGCACACAAATGACCTTTTTACCAATAGAGACGATAATGCAAACTCACTCTCTCTCTCTCTCTCTCTCTCTCTCTCTCTCTCTCTCTCTCTCTCTCTCAAGGCCTACCGTTAACTTCTGAGACTGTCAAAGTCTGATGGAAAAGTAAAATAAAAGTTTGGAGAGAGAGAGAGAGAGAGAGAGAGAGAGAGAGAGAGAGAGAGAGAGAGAGAGAGAGAGAGAGAGAGAGAGAGAGAGAGAGAGAGAGAGAGAGAGAGAGAGACAGTAAGAGTATAATAGACAAAAGTGAAAATGAGAAGGAAGGAGGAGGAGGAGGAGGAGGAGGAGGAGGAGGAGGAGGAGGAGGAGGAGGAGGAGGAGGAGGAGGAGGAGGAGGAGGAGGAGGAGGAGGAGGAGGAGGAGGAGGAGGAGGAGGAGGAGGAGGAGGAGGAGGAGGAGGAGGAGGAGGAGGAGGAGGAGGAGGAGGAGGAGGAGGAGGAGGAGGAGGAGGAGGAGGCGTCGAAAGCGATGAGGCTGAAGGCGAAGGAGGGAAAAAGGGAAGAAAAGAGCTTGTTTGGCTCCACCTGCCCTGATCCAGCCAATCAAGAGGCAGTGGAAAGAATCACAAATCCCATAACATCCCACCAGGTACAAAAAATAAAAGGCAAAGGAAAAAAATAACACAAGACAGGAAAAAAAAAATAATGATATCAGTGGGAATCTCGACAAAACGTGTATTTCGAGAATGTCATATTTTTCTCTCCTTGTGTTCTTTATTTTTTCTCTGTCCCACGATGATTAATTTCCGTCACCGCCGTGGTGCGCGGGACAAACAAGAAGGTACGG
>NC_059278.1:9719221-9721721 GCF_017591435.1 Portunus trituberculatus | reverse complement strand
TACTACTACCATTATTACAAAGTTTGACACCCTTATTACTATAGTCTCTCTCTCTCTCTCTCTCTCTCTCTCTCTCTCTCTCTCTCTCTCTCTCTCTCGTTCAGTGGTATCAGATTCATGATCGAAGTTTGGAACGACGTGACGTGATATTTCAATCTTTATTAAGTTCAGGATTCACATTTCACTTCAGGGAATAAGGTTGTTGTACACACACACACACACACACACACACACACACACACACACACACACACACACACACACACATCTCTCTCTCTCTCTCTCTTTCTCAGCAGGTAAAATAATTAACAGGGAAAGGTTAATGCTGCATTCACCTTTACATCACCACTGTCACCTTTCCATTAAGCATAGGAATATAGTAATTAAAGAAAAGGCATTGCATCACATTAGTCTTTACATTGATCAAAGTAAACATTTCTTATTCCATTGCCGTCTCAAATGAGCTTGCGTGGCCAGGTGCCTATTTACATCCACGTACAATTAATCAACTTGCCCAAAGTCAGTTAGTAGAAAGGCTTTAAAAGTAAAGTTGTTGTTGTTGCTATTGTTGCTGTTCGAGATTGAAGAGGATAGCAGAATCCTGCAATTATTTTAGGGTAGGAATCAATTTTTACTGGGCGTGGGTTTTGATATACTGACAAGCTCAGGCGCTTTCTCTCTCTCTCTCTCTCTCTCTCTCTCTCTCTCTCTCTCTCTCTCTCTCTCTCTCTCTCTCTCTCTCTCTCTCTCTCTCTTTTCCATTCGATTTCAGCCTTTAAAGCCTTCAAGGAAAACCATAAATCCAAATCAACAAAAAGCAACACAAAATTCGCGCGACTAATTCAGTTTCTTGCTTCCCAAATTCCTGGTTGAAGGGAAGATTCGCATTGATGAGTTCCGACATTGGCAGTAGAGGTGAGGGGAATGTGCAATAGATGGCGCGACGTGTACATGAGGCCCTCGGCGTGAAGAATGGGCGGGAGGAATTGAATTTTGATTATAGGCGTTATTTATAGATGATGTGGTGCGCTGTCTGGCAAACTGTCATGGGGCTTATTAATGGAAAATTATCTATCATGCTCTACTTTCTCTCTCTCTCTCTCTCTCTCTCTCTCTCTCTCTCTCTCTCTCTCTCTCTCTCTCCAGTGTACTCACAGGGCACAGCAAGGGATCGTGTAGCTTCACAAAACATAATTTCGTGTCTGGTCCCGGACGGTAAATCAAAGTGGAATTAATTTAATGCGACGGAAGGTAATTTCAGAATGAGGTCACATAACTTGAGGCAGAACAAGGGAGAGGTCAAAGGCGAGGGAGTCAAAGCTTGGTCAGGTCTCCACGATTCCCTGAATGACCTCAGATTAAAGTTGGTATAAAGTTCAAAACAATTTTGCGAGTTAAACGAAATAAATGGCAAAGTTACCGCACTGGGGATGGCGAGGACGCTTGCACAGCATTCAGGTGAACCCAAGTGGAAATAAAGGTGGGTCAGATCAGGTCACGGTGAGCCACGCCAAGTCAAGTTAGACAAGCCACGACACATCAGGTCAGTATTTATTGCTGGTCTAAATTTGAAATTATTCCTGAAGCGAGCAAGTGAATGTGTTTTGCTATATCAAGTTAGTTCAGCTTAGATTACATGCTGTCTGAACTTACTTAATGAAAAGAAGCGCTTACTTTTATGCGGCACAGGGAAAAAGGCAAAGGAAATGAGGAGTTGACACACACACACACACACACACACACACACACACACACACACACACACACACACACACACACACACAGAGAGAGAGAGAGAGAGAGAGAGAGAGAGAGAGAGAGAGAGAGAGAGAGAGAGAGAGAGAGAGAGAGAGAGAGAGAGAGAGAGAGAGAGAGAGAGAGAGAGAGAGAGAGAGAGAGAGAGAGAGAGAGAGAGAGAGAGAGAATACAAGATAGCAAGACTAAAAGAAACGAAGCGAAACACGAGTAAGGACACATGGAATCCTTGTAGAGATTCTTCTGTTCTTGGGTAGAGACGTAGCTGGAGGGAAGGGAAAGAAAGCGAAGTGGAAAGAACACAGCCAGCAAAATTAAGCCTGTCGGAGGAGGAGGAAGAACATGGGAAGTAGGAGATAGAGAGAGAACCAAAGGAGAGAGGAGAGGCTGAGAGTGGAGGGCTAAAGGAAGAGCTGGGGACGGATAGAGCGTTATGGACGAGATTAGGGATTAGGAGGAAGGTGGAAGATTAAACGGGAGGTGGAGATTACAAGGAGGGAGACAGGGGTAGATTGGAACTGGGATTAAGGGAAAGGTGAAAGGGAAGGAGAAAGGGAAGGGAAACAGGCTGGTAGAAATGAATATGGCCACTGCGAAATGTATAATGCAATGACAAATTCAGAAACGCTTCCGAAATTCCACAATGTATGATGATAATGAAAGGCTGACGATTCGGAGTAAATAATGAGATTATGTAAAAGTTATGTTAGGCTGGAATATCTCTCCGTTTCACTAATACTGATTA
>NC_059278.1:9714221-9716721 GCF_017591435.1 Portunus trituberculatus | reverse complement strand
AAAATGCCGTTGTGTGCAATTGTTGTTGTTGTTATTATTATTATTATTACTATTATTATTATTATTATTATCATTGATGTTTGTTGTTGTTGTTGTTAGTGGTGGTGGTGGTGGTGGTGATTCATTAACACGTATTAAAAGTGACTGTGGCGGTGATGGTGATACTAATGGTGGTGGCGGTAATAGTAGTATGAGTCTATGAGTCTTAGTACTATTACTATTACTATTATTATTTTTATTATTATTATTATTATTATTATTATTAGTAGTAGTAGTAGTAGTAGTAGTAGTAGTAGTAGTAGTAGTAGCAGTAGGTCACATCGATATTGGTACTTTCATTACTCAGAAGAGAAATAAGAATCACTACTACTACTAGTACTACCACCACTACTACTACTACTACTACTACTACTACTGCTGCTACTGCTGCTGCTGCTGCTGCTGCTGCTGCTGCTACTGCTGCTACTGCTGCTACTGCTGCTGCTGCTGCTGCTGCTGCTGCTACTGCTACTACTGCTACTACTGCTACTACTACTGCTACTGCTGCTACTACTACTACTGCTGCTACTACTACTACTACTACTACTACTAACTACACCTATCAGGGAAAAAAGTGACAAAATTTATGAAAAAAATTTCAAAGAAAGCATGGAAAAAATCAAATGAAAAACAAATACAAAAGATAACAGAGGAAAAGAAAAAAAAAAAAACACGGAAAGTAAAAGTAAACCCTTCTCAAACAAAAAAAAAAAAAAAAAAAGAAATAAGAAAAATCACGACACGCAAAGACGATATAAAAGACAATCATCACGTCACGAAGAAGTTTGTTATCCCGGCTGTCCATCTCTCCACCCTATCTGCCTCCCCCCGCCCTCTCTCTCTCTCTCTCTCTCTCTCTCTCTCTCTCTCTCTCTCTCTCTCTGCCTTCACATCATCAGTTCCCTGTCAATTCCCTTCTTCCCCTGACCGACGTGGAAACAGGTGAATAATGGACGACCGAAGGATCCCGGACAGCTGTGCTGGGAGGGACGGAGGGAGGGAAGGAGAGAAGGAAGGAAGGGAGAAGGGAAGAATCGACTAACAACGAACGATGGAATGATTCAAGAGTAAGCTGGTGAATGGAGTGTAAGAGAGAAGAGGTAGATAAATGATGTGAGAGAAAGTGATAAAAAGAAAAAAACCTTAACAGGAAGGGAAAGAAAAAAAGACAAAAGAAACACGAGAAGACGAGGGAGCGACAGAAAATGAAAGGAAAATGAATAGCGAAGTGAAAGTGGAGAAGAACGAGGATGAAAAAGAGGCAGGAATGGAAGGAGAATAAAGAAGTGAGAAACAGAAGAGGTCATTCAAAACGAGAAAGAGGGAGAGGGTAGGCAAAATAAAAGGAGGGGGAGAAGGAGAGGGAGAGAGAAAGAAAGAAAAAGAGTGAAGGAGAGAGAGGAGACAATGGTATACTAATTACATGTACACATATTTCACGTACATGTGTGTGCGTGTAAGCGTGTGACGTTAGGAGACGGACCCCAAACACACACACACACACACACACACACACACACACACACACACACACACACACACACACACACACAAGCGTCATACCAACATACCGCACGTTTCCCTTTCTATTCATTAACCTACTTTCTGCATATTTTCTCTCGGTTTTTCCCATTTATGGCTTCCATTATGTTAAGCAGCACTTGGAAGAATTTACTTATTTACACTAATTACTGTGAATATACACGTCTTGAATTATTTCTTCAATTTATGCAGGTAAAATAAGAAAAGGCAGGTAAAGTTGTGGACTCTGCGTGTGTGTGTGTGTGTGTGTGTGTGTGTGTGTGTGTGTGTGTGTGTGTGTGTGTGTGTGTGTGTGTGTGTGTGTGTGTGAGCTGAGGAAAAATGATCATATATAAAGGTAGTTTGTGTAAAGCAATGATGCAGCGTGAAATTATGGCAGGCTGGATGACAGCTTGTGACAGATTACCAGAGAGAGAGAGAGAGAGAGAGAGAGAGAGAGAGAGAGAGAGAGAGAGAGAGAGAGAGAGAGAGAGAGAGAGAGAGAGACTAAATATTCACCACCCCCCGGTAATACGAGTGGGTGTATAGAATAAATATTAGAGAGTAAAAAGAAAATGCAAGAAGAATTTTACTTATTTCTTTCAGGGTTGCGAGTGTTTCCTCTCTCGTTGGGGGCTTCTATTCACTAGCGCCCCACTAAGCCAAAAAGACACATTCATAAGGTAAATGAGGTACACCGGCGCTAGTCTCAATTTCACCTCATGACATCCCAAATAGTTACACGTTAAAATACTAGACAAAATACATAAGGTGCTTGAAATGTATGAGGTAAATAATAAAAGGGATTTACTGACATAAGGGAACTTGATCTGTCTGTCATTTAGAATTCTACGTAAATACAAGTTAAAGCGACGAGCAGTGTTATATGTGGTGAGGTATAATATTAATAAGGAAAACTAAAATGAACTCAAAGCACTGA
>NC_059278.1:9679221-9709221 GCF_017591435.1 Portunus trituberculatus | reverse complement strand
AGAGGGTCGTGTTGGTAGTGAAGGAAGAGAAGGAGGATGAGAAATAGGAAAAAGAAAAGACCCAAAAATAAGAATGATGGAAATGACTCGGAAAAGAAAGAAATGAAGAGGAAAACATTATCAGTCATGGTAGAAAAGGGAAGTAAAAGGATAAATAAATGGGACAGGAAAAGGAAACGAAAGAAATGTTCAAGGTGGAAAGCAAAAAGGATAAAGAATAAGATGGACAGAAGAGAGAAGCAGGAAAGAAAAGGAGAAAGTCTTAAGGATGCTAACTACAGTTTTTCCTTTTTTCTCTTTTCTTCCTTTCAACTTCCATTAGTATTTTTCTTTTCCTCTTCACGAAATCATCATTCTGTCATTGCTGCTGCTTCTTTTTCTTCCACCACCACCACCTCCTCCTCCTCCTCCTCCTCTTCCTGCACCATCGCCACCAGCTTCATTTCTCTTCTTCTTCCTGCACCACCAGCTCTGCTCTTCCTCCTCCTTCTCCTCCTTCTCCTTCTCCTCCTCCTCCTCCTCCTCCTCCTCCTCCTCTTCCCCCTCACACCACGCAGACACGCTCGTAAATTTAAATGCAAATTTTTGATAAGTTCATTTCACTGATCAAATGGAGATCATTGTCTAATAAACTGATACATGGTTTTTTTTTCTATATTTTTATACGTGAATAGAAAATATGTTGCACACACACACACACACACACACACACACACACACACACACACACACACACACACACACACACACACACACACACACACACACACACACACACACGGCCCGGTAGCTCAGTGGTTAGAGCGCTGGCTTCACAAGCCAGATGACCGGGGTTCGATTCCGAGGCCTGGTGGAGATATTTGGGTGTGTCTCCTTTGACGTGTAGCCTCTGTTCACCTAGCAGTGAGTAGGTACGGGATGTAAATCGAGGAGTTGTGACCTTGTTGTCCCGGTGTGTGGTGTGTGCCTGGTCTCAGGCCTATCCGAAGATGAAGATGAAGAATAATGAGCTCTGAGCTCGTTCCGTAGGGTAACGTCTGGCTGTCTCGTCAGAGACTGCAGCAGATCAAACAGTGAAACAGTGAAATACACACACACACACACACACACACACACACACACACACACACACACACACACACACACACACACACACACACAGTCCCTGTTCAACTAGCAGTAAATAGGTACGGGATGTAACTCGAGGGGTTGTGGCCTCGCTTTCCCGGTGTGTGTAGTGTGGTGTGCTCTAAGTCCTACCCGAGGATCGGTCAGTATGACCTCTAAGCTCTTTCTGTAGGGGAAAGACTGGCTGGGTGACCAGCGGGCCACCATGATGCATAACGCGCGCGGGCGTTGTCAATTTTTCCTTTCTCATATTCATTCAAACTATAAATTCCATGTTTTTCTTCTCCAGTTTTCATCTTTTGCAGTTATGATTCAATATCCTCCTTGATTCTTTTATCTAATTTATTTCTTCATCCTTTTACCTTTCCTCGTATTTCCTCCTCTCCTTCATCCCCTTCCGTCCTCTTCCTCTTCCTCTTCCTCGTAGTAGTCATCCACCCTCCTTCCTTTTCTCCTTTCTTTTTCCCTCCTGATGCTATATCAGACAAAACTTAGCTAATAAGACCAACATTTTTCGTCTTAGATTCCATTTCCTGAATAACTTTTCTTTGTTTCTGCCTTTCGGTTATAATTTCTCTTCCTCTCGTTCTCTTCTTTAATCTTGTTTTCACGGCATGGAATTTTATTCAGTTTATAGTTTTTCTGAGTTTTTTTTTTCTAATGTGTATGTACTGTATGTTTGTTTGTCTGGGTATTTTATTCTCTTTATTTTTTGTATGTGAAGATATTCAAATTCAGTTTTCTAACGTTTCTCTTTTCCTTGTGACCATCACAATCATCATATTTCACCATTATCATCATCACCATCCCCATTATCACCGTCATCGTCCTCATCAACACTCACTTCCTCTCCTACGTTTCCTCAGCTTCTCTCACTTCATTTCAGTAATTCATTTTGTGGAATTTTAATCGAGTTTCTTTTTATCCCACTACTTTCTTTCTTCTTCACTTCCATTTAGATCTTTAATATATTTCAGCACTTTATAAAGAATACTTTTATCGAATGCTTCACCGCCACCACTTGCCCTCTCCTTCCGCCTTTTTTGTCCTTGTCTTTTTCTTTTCCTCCTCCTCCTCAACATTCTCCTTCGCTTACTCCTCTTCCTCAAGTATAACATTCACGTTTCTCTCCTCCAGCTTCTCCACATTTTCATCTCCTTCCACACTCTGTTCCTCTCTCCCTTTCTCTTCCTCGTCCACATTCTATTCCTCGTCTTCCACATTTCTCTCATCTTCCTCCTCCACACTCCCTAGTTCTTCCGATCTCCTCTTCCTCCACATTTCCCTCCTCTTCCTCTTCTTGCTCAAGTCTTCCTTTCCTCCTCTTCCGGGAAAACAATTTATCCAATTTCTCTTTAAACGCGATGAGTTTTACATAAATTTTCGCCAAGATCAGCCGTTCCTCTTTACAAAAATTATTAGTTTCTTCGGCATGAGGTTCTGGAGAATCATAAATGCCAGAATGAAAGTGGGAGAAGAATACTCTCTCTCTCTCTCTCTCTCTCTCTCTCTCTCTCTCTCTCTCTCTCTCTCTCTCTCTCTCTCTCTCTCTCTCTCTCTCTCTCTCTCTCTCTCTCCATTAAATTATCAAGTCGATGATTCTGTGGTTCAATCAATTTAGTTACTTATTCATCTAATCTCTCTCTCTCTCTCTCTCTCTCTCTCTCTCTCTCTCTCTCTCTCTCTCTCTCTCTCAGCATTTTCTTTCCCTTCCAGGTGTACGTAATGCAGCAAAATAAAGAAAAGATGGTGAAGTAAAAGAAAAAAATAAGGAAAATTATATGAAACAAGTAAAAATAATGAACAAAAACGTTCCGGCAGCAACAAACTGCGACGACGAGGAGCAGGAAAACGTTTCTTATTTTTGTTGCCTTGAGCCGCTCCGCACTGTAACTCCTCTAGGTAATGTGGCAAAAAACGTTTACTGTATGACGCTGGGAACGTTTAATTACCCCTGATTGTGGTATGGAATTCTTGGATGGTGGTGGTGGTGGTGGTGGTGGTGGTGGTGGTGGTGGTGCAGTAGCAGTAGCAGTAGCAGTAGTAGTAGTGGTAGTAGTAGTAGTAGTAGTAGCAGTAGCAGTAGCAGTAGCAGTAGCAGTAGCAGCTGCAGCAGCAGCAGCAGCAGCAGATATTATATAAGCACGTTTTTTTGCTCCTCCCCACATTCTCTCTCTCTCTCTCTCTCTCTCTCTCTCTCTCTCTCTCTCTCTCTCTCTCTCTCTCTCTCTTCCCCCGATTCGTCCTGTACTTAAGTTTAATCGATCGTTAGCTAAACTAGTAATTAGTACACATATATCTTCTTTGTGTTTCAGTACCAAGTGAAGTAGCAACGTTCAGCATGTGTACCTTCGATACTCCACGGTCGTGTTGCGGACAGGTGTAGTGACGGAAAATTAATACAGGCAACGAAGTTTTTGTTGTTAATTTCACACACGCATGCACGAGAGAGAGAGAGAGAGAGAGAGAGAGAGAGAGAGAGAGAGAGAGAGAGAGAGAGAGAGAGAGAGAGAGAGAGAGAGAGAGAGAGAGAGAGAGAGAGAGAGAGAGAGAGAGAGAGAGAGAGAGAGAGAGAGAGAATTTCAGTGTGTTACCTAATTGTTCCTTTTCTTGAGATTGAGAAAAAAACGAAAGCAAGTTCTTGAAACCTAACTCGTAGAACTAGTTAAGTCTTACCTTCACTTAAAAACAATAACAACCAACAAAGAATAAAGAAGAAAAGTACAAAGAAAAAATGACAAATAATACTCAGTCGCACCAGATTTCACTTTGGCAATTAACATTAAGTTCTGCCACTAATGATATTCTTTATTTTATTTTCTTGTCCGAATACACCGATATTTTTTTTATCACACACACACACACACACACACACACACACACACACACACACACACACACACACTCAATTATTATGACTTTTCACTGGAATCCTTTTAACGTCAAATCGTTGAAAAGTAGCGTGATAATGACAGTGCATTTTGTGTGAATATGAAGCCTTTATATTGAATTGTTGAGGATCACACACTTATTTACTGCTACTGATACTGTTGCCGATGCTGCTACTACCACGACTACTACTACTACTACTACTACTACTACTACTACTACTACTACTACTACTGCTACTATTACCACTACCACTCCTACTACAATAACATACATTTTTCTATAAATAAATAAAGCAATAATGTCTCAAAAATATATGATATTCTTTAGTGATGACAATGACAATTTGAAATGTAGCAATATTGTAACAAACTCGACAAAGATAAATGTTCTATGTCCCTTAATGTCACCAGGACCTCTTTAACAGTCTCTCTTGAATCCTTCTCTCACCGCCGCAGTCGTGGATATTTCAAAACCTTCTACCATTATTTTCATTATTATTATTATTATTATTGTCATCATTATCATTGTCTTCTCTGTATTATCTTCAATCACTATTTCTATATTTTCTGCTTCTAGATGATGTACCATTAATTTCATCATTACTACTTCTCTATTATTTTCAACAATTAATAATTCCCATCATTAGTGTCTTTTCGGTATGATATACCATTATTTCCATCATTACTACTTCTTTTGAACAACCCAATTGCATGCTTTCTACCGTTACCTCGCTGCACAAGGTTTTATACTTCTCTCATCTATATTCCGTTCATCTTCCTAATGCAAGAGTTAATCACTATCTTCATTCTCCTAAATAGTTACTTTTAAAATTATTTAGTTGGTTTGTTGGTTATTGAAATAATTAGGTGCTTAGTTAGTTAGTTTTTGGTTAGTTACTTGATTAGTTGGCTAGTTGGTTGGTTGGTCAATTTCCTACGCCAGACTCTCTAACACGTGAAAAATATGTGATCAGAAAAATAATCCAACTAGTGGAGATCTAATTAGGAATAAGTAAGGCCGAGTTTCATCAGTAATTAAATTCATTAGTGGATCTGCAGATTACTTTTCTTTAATTAATTACATAAATGAAATTAAAATGAACTACTCCCGGCTAAGTAAGAAAAAAAAGTAGGGTAAAGAAAAGTAATATAATTTCATATATCCGGTAAGACTTAGGCATGTTTTGGTAGAGTATAGCATATAAATAATATAGGTGATGTAGATAAAGGATGACGATAAAAGAAATTAGTGTTAGTAAATTAAGGTAAGGTTAAGGTAAGTTGAAATAAAGTATAACAAATCAACAAACAAAGGTAAGGATAACAAATATATTTTCTAAAGGTAGAATAATTAAGTAATCTTAATTAAGGTAAGGCATATTTAAAGTAACATTAAATTATTGTCTAAAACTGGCCAGGGCAACATAAAGTGAAAAAAAAGACATTTAATAGCAAGTGCAATAAAGCAAGGCCACTTTAATGTTGGTGATGCAGAGTACCTCTAACAATTTGTTTAAAGATTCATGCAAACGATCCCATAATGAACAATATGAACCCTACTGCCTGATCACGTGTCGCGTCGGAAAGGTTGGTATGCATGGCGGCTTGACGTGATGTTGACATCCTCCCCAAGTCATATTATACGGCAACCGTCCCTAATTTGCATGGTTGCCAACTGTTGCCATAGTGATCACCAAACGTGTCATATAATATCACCCACTGTGTCAGAATGTAGAACTCTTGTTTGAATAGATAATTTTGGGAGCTCCTGAGCATAAGGTAACTAACTGAAGATTACGGTGAAACTAAAGTAAGGCAACACAAGATCAGTTTACGGTAAGGGACGTTTAAGAGAAAGCGAAATTATGAACTGAAAACCAAATAAAGCAAGTCAAAGTAAGAGATGACAATAGCACTTCAAGAATAAGAGGACCATAAAATCCTAAATGATTCACTAGAGATGCAGTCAACTAAATCAACTTATATGAGGGCGAAGTAAGAAGAGATTCAGGTAATTAAGTTAGGCAAATTAAGGAAAGGCAAGGGAGGTAAGTGGAGCAAGAAAGGAAAGGTAAAAAATTATAAAGTGGCTGAAGATTATTTGCCAAGCGTGATGTAGGGTACTGAATTCTCTCTCTCTCTCTCTCTCTCTCTCTCTCTCTCTCTCTCTCTCTCTCTCTCTCTCTCTCTCTCTCTGGTAGGAAGCATGGGATAAGAAAAGAGAGATGGAGAAAAGAAGAGGAAGAGGGTGAGAGGGTGGAAAATAAGGGAAGGGAAGGGAAGGGAAGGGAAGGGAAGGGAAGGGTGTGGAAGAGAAGACGAAGAGAAGAGAAGAGAAGATAAGGGAAGGGAAGCGAAGAGAAGAGAAGAGAAGGAAGGAAGAAGAAGAAGGAAGGAAGGGAAGGAAGGGAAGGAAGGAAGGAAGGAAGGAAAGGGAAGGGAAGGAAGGAAAGGAAAGGAAAGGAAAGGAAGAGAAGAGAAAGGAAAGGAAAGGAAAGGGAAGGGAAGGGTATGGAAGAAAAGACGAAGACGAAGAGAAGAGAAGAGAAGGAAAGAGAAGAGAAGAGAAGAGAAAAAAAGGGAAGGGAAGGGAAGGGAAGGGAAGGGAAGGGAAGGGAAGGGAAGGAAGGGAAGTGAGAGCTGTGAAGAAAAAGAAAGGGGGGATAACGATATTACTGAATTTATGGGGATCGGAAAAGGAAATGAGAAAGAAAGAGAGGAAAGAAGAAGGAAAAAGGAGAAAGCTGTTTTGAGTTCATGAAAGGAATAAATTATGCACATTTATATACCCAGAAGATTAGGAATCTCTCTCTCTCTCTCTCTCTCTCTCTCTCTCTCTCTCTCTCTCTCTCTTATACAACCGCTCACTTCATATATGTCTGTCTTCATTTTGCTGCAAATTAAGGGCGGGAGAAACCGACTCTTTGTGAACACTTGTACTGCTGCAGTGGTGGTGGTGGTGGTGGTGGTGGTGGTCGTGATAACGATGTGTACCTTAATCAATAATGCAATGTGTAACTGGGGTATAAGAATGGTTAGAAGATATATTTATATATACTCATTCGTATGAATGAAAAAAAAAACATGCTCGTTATCAGTAGTAGTAGTAGTAGTAGTAGTAGTAGTAGTAGTAGTAGTAGTAGTAGTAGTAGTAGTAGTAGTAGTAGTAGTAGTAGTCATGACGGTGTTGGGATTAAGAATGAGAACGCAAAGACGACAAACAGGAGAGCACAAAAACCCAAAACAACAACAACAACAACAACAACAACAACAACAACAACAACAGCAGTAACAACAACAAACAACAATAACAAGTGAAAAAAAACCCCAGTAATTACAGCATCAACAACAAATAACATCCACAAGTAATGGGAGAAAAAAGAAGAAAAAGGTGAAGGGAGGAAGGAGAAGAAAGAGGAGTCACAATAACGATCAGAAATCAACATTAAATCAACGAACAGGAAGGCGACGAAATAAAAGGTGACGTGAAAGACCACACATAAATATTACACTGAACACCTCTCTCTCTCTCTCTCTCTCTCTCTCTCTCTCTCTCTCTCTCTCTCTCTCTCTCTCTACTTGCAACACAGTATGAAATAAAAACCACAATCGTTACTTTAATTACTCACTTTACACACTGCTTGAATCGAGACAAAGAAAGAGATGACCCTGTGTGTGTGTGTGTGTGTGTGTGTGTGTGTGTGTGTGTGTGTGTGTGTGTGTGTGTGTGTGTGTGTGTGTGTGTGTGTGTGTGTGTGTGTTAAGCCTTATTCTTCTGTGTCTTCTCCGTGTTCCAATTACTCTGTGACGTAAGGGTAACTATGTCAACTTGGTATGGCCAGATGAACTGCCCGCGTGGAGAGAAAGGAGGGGCAGACGAGGGGAGAAGAGGAGGAACGAGGCATGGTGGTATGGAGGTTAGGAGGGAAGGAAGGATGAGACACAGGAAATTGGAAGTGTGTCTAAAAGCCGAAAAAAGAGAGCAAAAGTAAGAAAGTAAGGAAGGAGACGACGAGATGGATGGGAAGTGAAATGAAGAAAAGAGAATGAAGTAAGGGACAAGAGAGGAGGGAGAGAAAATAAAATGTTGAAAAAAAGGTAGATAGGAAACTCTTATACAAAAAAAAAAAAAAAAAAAAAAATCGTGGTTCAGAGTAATATTGAGGTTTAACAGATTTGAGGATATAATTCATTCAAGTAGTATTAGTAATAGTAATAGTATTAGTATTAGTATTAGTATTAGTAGTAGTAGTAAATCAGCAGAAGCAACGGTACCAAAACAAGAGTAATGATGATGATATAGTATAGGAGGAGGAGGAGGAGGAGGAGGAGGAGGAGGAGGAGGAGGAGGAGGAGGAGGAGGAGGAGGAGGAGGAGGAGGAGGAGGAATAGAAAGGAGGTCCAAACAGCAACAGACCCTGAGGTCCTTATTTAGCTGATTGAGAAACTATTCTACTCTAACTATTACTGAGACAAATAAAAGATTATTTCTTTTAATGAAGGGAAGAGAGCAGACCATTCCATATATTAACTATGCGATTAAAGAAAAAGTGTTTGGCTTCATTTGTTACAAAGCGCTTACCAACAATTTTAAAACCATTGCTTCTGGTGACATTTGACTGGTCGACTGATACGTATTTTTAAATATTCATATTTGCAAACCCATTAAAAATTTTGAAAAGCATGATAAGGTCGCCTCTTACTCTCCGTTTCTCAAGAGAAAATAAATTCAATTCCTTTAGGCGTTCCTCGTAGGATTTGTTCCGCAGCCTTGGGATCATTTTTGTTAATCTGCGTTGTATTTTTTCTAATTTTTCGATATCTTTTTTGTAATACGGTGACCAAAACTGAACATTGTATTCGAGATGTGGACGGACGAGTGAGTTATATAATGTTAATATTATTTTCTCAGACTTGAAAGTGAAAGATCGTCCAATGAAACCAACTAATTTATTCGCAGTTTTGACGACTTCAGTACAGTGTTTGCTAGGCTTGAGGTCTGCTGAAACAATGACACCAAGATCTTTTCTTTGTCCACACTCGTCATTGGGGTATTATTCATCTTGTATGTCGCCTGAGGATTTTGATTTCCTATGTGTAAAACGTGGCATTTATCTATATTGAATTTCATTTGCCACTTGTTTGACCATTCGATGAGAGTATCTAAATCTCTTTGCAAAAGTTGTCTTTGGCTTTCTGAGTCTACTCTGTTTGCAATTTTGTGTCATCTGCGAATTTTGAGAGCTTACAATTTATTCTTTCATCAATGTCGTTAATATATATAATAAAAAGAATAGGTCCCAGAACTGATCCTTGAGGAACGCCACTGCTTACGTTAATCCAGTCTGAAGATTTACCATTGATCACAACTCGCTGTTTACGATCAGACAACCAATCCTCGATCCACGCTGCAATGTCACCAGTTATACCATGCGCTTTTACTTTATTGATAAGACGTTTATGTGGCACTTTGTCAAAAGCCTTTTGGAAGTCAAGATATATGATATCGACCGCTCTGGTGTTGTCGTACAAATTATATATATCATGGAAAAAGTCAAGCAAGTTTGTTAAACATGACCGCTTGTTTCTAAATCCCTGTTGTGATTTGTTTATTATGTTGTTACTTTCTAAGAATGCAACAACTTTATCCCTCAAAACTGTCTCCATTAGCTTACCTACCACTGAAGTGAGGGTAATTGGTCGATAATTTCTAGTTTGAGACTTGTCATCTTTTTTAAAGATTGGAGTTACGTTTGCGAGTTTCCAGTCATCAGGAACTTTACGAGTGCTTAGTGATTTATTAAAGAGGATAGACAATGGTTTAACAAGTTCGTTCTTTGCCTCTTTTAGTATTCGTGGAGAAATTTTATCGGGACCAGGAAATTTATTTGTTTTAACTATTTATTGCGCTCAAAATTTCATTTTCTTGGATATCACACGAGGAGGAGGAGGAGGAGGAGGAGGAGGAGGAGGAGGAGGAGGAGGAGGAGGAGGAGGAGGAGGAGGAGGAGGAGGAGGAGGAGGAGGAGGAGGAGGAGGAGGAGGAGGAGGAGGAGGAGGAGGAGTGGTGGTCATTTAAACTAACAGACGGGGCAGCTCAACTCCGTAAGTGAGACCTTGTTTACCTGTCACTCTGCCTCTCCTGGATTAATCAAATGTATCGACTTACCTCCCTCCTTCCCTCCCTCCCACCCACTCTCCCTCCTTCTCTCCTTCCTGCTCCTCCATTAAGCTACCGTTCGTTGCTTCATATTTATCTCTTTTCTCTGCCTCTTATTCATCAACCCTCTTTCCTTCCTCCCTCCTTCCACTCTCTCTCTCTCTCTCTCTCTCTCTCTCTCTCTCTCTCTCTGGTCCTTCATATCTTTTTTGGGTATTTATCTTTCATTCCCTCCTTTCGAAGTCTTTCTTTATTATCTTTTTTCCCTTTTGAATAATTCGCTAATGGCCGAGAGAGAGAGAGAGAGAGAGAGAGAGAGAGAGAGAGAGAGAGAGAGAGAGAGAGAGAGAGAGAGAGAGAGAGAGAGAGAGAGAGAGAGAGAGAGAGAGAGAGAGAGAGAGAGAGAGAGAGAGAGAGAGAGAGAGAGAGTGTCTGAGCCATTAAAAGCAAGTAACAGTGAATGGATTAATTAGATTTTTCATACATTGAACGACAGGGAGAGAAGGAAAGAAGGGAAGGGTTAAGGGAAGGAGGAAGGGTTAAGGAAGGAGGAAGGAGGGAGGAGGAGTAAGAGAGGCCGGGAAAGAGAAGATAGGTAGCTAGGTAGGGAGTAAAGCAGAAAGTAATTTAGGGGATAAGAAAAAATGGAAGAGAAAATTATGAAGATGACAAAAATAAAGACTAACGAAGGAAGAAAAAAATACAGGAACTTTAAATGTGAAAATAAGAAACTAATACGAGAAAAGTAAAGGTAAAGACAGAGGAAAAGGAGAAAGAAAAATATGGAGCCGAAAAAAAAATTGAGAAGAAAAATAAACTTTCAATAGATAGAGTATTAAAATGACATATAGAAGAAAAGCGTAAGAGGAACAGAAAAGAAGAAAAGAAAAAAAAAAAATGGTTAAAGTAATTAAGTAGAAACCTGAAGAAATTTTAAAAGAAGCAAAGCAAAAAAAAAAAAAAAAAAAATAATAAGACCATAAACGAAACAATGAATTATTAATGGAAAAAAAAGTCGAGAATTATAGTAAATACGAATAAAACTAATAATGAATGAAAAAAAATGAAAGGCGGAGAATAATGTCATGAAAAAGATAGGTAAAGTAAAGAGAAACAAATATTACGTAGAATCAGTATCAAATATAAAAAAAAATGTAATGTACGAAAAAAAAAAAATGAAATACTATAAAAAAAAACGATTATGAAAAAAAAACAATAAATAACGAGACAAAACAAAAGGGAAAGAAAGGTCATCTTAAAAATAAATCAAACAAAAAGTTAACCAAGAGGATAAAAAGAGAGCAGGAAAAACGAGAATATTGTGAAGGATAAACACAAATACAAGGATAAAAAAAAAAGAAGAAAAAAATATAAAGATTGAACGAAAAGGCGAGAACAAGATCATAAGTAAAATAATTAACGACAGAGACACGAGTAGTCATTAAAGCCAGCGGTGCACCACGACTAATTAATCTAATAAAACCAGTTATATCACCACGCCAGGTGGGAAAAAAATAGAATGGAAAAAAAAATGCATCTGTCTAATTCATGAAAAAATGGAAACCTGCCAATTACAGGAGTGGCTCTAGTTAGAATACAGTAATATCATATACAAGGGGCAAAAAATAATACCTCCCCGTAAACGACTATAACGCAAACTTAATTACGTCATGCAGGTTGTCAGGCGAGGCCGCTTTATTATTATGACAAAACATTGTATTGCACCAGGGGAAAAAATATTTGGACTTGAATTAAACATCGAGAGGTTTACTGTGGGTGTGATGCAGCTGACGTGACTGATTGATGAAAAGATATCTGTCTCTCTCTCTCTCTCTCTCTCTCTCTCTCTCTCTCTCTCTCTCTCTCTCTCTCTCTCTCTCTCTCTCTCTCTCTCTCTCATATATATATATATATATATATATATATATATATATATATATATATATATATATATATATATATATATATATATATATATATATATATATATATATATATATATATATATATATATATATATATATATATATATATATATATATATATATATATATATATATATATATATATATATATATATATATATATATATATATATATATATATATATATATATATATATATATATATATATATATATATATATATATATATATATATATATATATATATATATATATATATATATATATATATATATATATATATATATATATATATATATATATATATATATATATATATATATATATATATATATATATATATATATATATATATATATATATATATATATATATATATATATATATATATATATATATATATATATATATATATATATATATATATATATATATATATATATATATATATATATATATATATAAAATATTTCATACAGGAAAAATAAAATAAGTGTACAAATAAAGAAAATCTGTCTCTCTCTCTCTCTCTCTCTCTCTCTCTCTCTCTCTCTCTCTCTTCAAACATTTTTCTATAACAATAATAAAAAAAGTAAATAAATGCACAAAATATATAAATATATAAAGAAAAAAATATCACATATATAAAGACGCAAAGCTGAATTACAAGGAGAGACAATAAGGACATAAAAACACTCCTTGCTCCCTCTGCAGTCTGCACCTCCCTCAGATGTCCCGTAGACACTGACGCTTCCCCTCACCATTACATAAGAGGCGTCGATCGTAAGTTTTTGGATACTGGAGCGCCCCCACCCCCTTCTACTACTTTCTTTTTTTTTTTCATACCATGCGGGCTTTTCACGGGAATTCATGGGCTAAAGGAGGTACTTTTGATTTACCTCCTATCTCAAAGCCCACCCGCTAGGATACCATTGCCCCGAATGAGGAAGCCCAACCTACACTCGGACCGTGGACAGGATTCGAACCCGTGCGCTTGGAGACCCCCTCGGACCCCAAAGCGCGCATAGTTCCACTGTACCACGGCGGCCCCATCCTTGCAAGCGTTTAAGCATCGTCTGTGTAATAATAGCTGATAGTCGTTCGTATTATTAGCCAATTTTACGTCCACATTCGTCTATCACATTGACACTACATTAACATAAACAAAAAAAAAATACAATAAATATATTAACATATTGATAAACAAACACATGTATGTGTATAAAGAGAAGAGAGATTATGATACTGATCATTTTCCTGAGTACTACATAAAGTTTTTCAATATAACTGCTTTATTTTGGTGTATTTCAGATGATATTGGAGGATTTGTTCGAGTTAAAATTGATACTTCTCGGCATCAAAGGTTTTAAATGATTTGGTTATTCAATTAAATTTTACTTATATATATATATATATATATATATATATATATATATATATATATATATATATATATATATATATATATATATATATATATATATATATATATATATATATATATATATATATATATATATATATATATATATATATATATATATATATATATATATATATATATATATATATATATATATATATATATATATATATATATATATATATATATATATATATATATATATATATATATATATATATATATATATATATATATATATATATATATATATATATATATATATATATATATATATATATATATATATATATATATATATATATATATATATATATATATATATATATATATATATCCAGAATCTTCGTTACCATCCCAGCGACAGCCACACGGAGCTGTAGCCGGCTCATTGGCCGCTTCAGACGAAACTCGATCCGCGCCTGACTGTACTTGACGCGACTACCTGCTTCCGCCGCCCATATAAGCCCGCATCCTCACATGTTGCACTCACTTCTCCTGAAGATGGTCTCATCAAGACCGAAAGACGTCCAGAGAAATGGACTTTACACTACTTACCAACTAAAACGGACGAACGCGTTGTGCGAAAACACAAAATACGCTGTACAAAAAGAATAATGCAGACTCTGTGTGATTCAATAGTTGCATTCAAAATGGTCTACTCCTGAAATATATATATATATATATATATATATATATATATATATATATATATATATATATATATATATATATATATATATATATATATATATATATATATATATATATATATATATATATATATATATATATATATATATATATATATATATATATATATATATATATAATATATATATATATATATATATATATATATATATATATATATATATATATATATATATATATATATATATATATATATATATATATATATATATATATATATATATATATATATATATATATATATATATATATATATATATATATATATATATATATATATATATATATATATATATATATATATATATATATATATATATATATTTTTTTTTTTTTTTTTTTTTCTTCCAAGAATAAAGATTTTAATGAACTCGCATCACTTCGTTATATTCTAAATGTTATTAAAGGATTTGTTCAAGTCAAAGATGATACATTTCAGCATCAATAGATTTTATATAATCTAATTACTTATCCAACACAATTATTCTACTTATTGACTAATTAATAAGGGATTGAGTCTGGTCAGCACGCTGTCTGTACCACTGGGTAAATGAACTATTAATACAATATAATGTGGTGTAATTACAGTTTCCAGTGATGATAATGACAGCAAAGTAATTGATTTAGTTTAAATCCTTTAGTGCAAAATATTTAATCTTCAGTGGAGTGATGTAAAGTTTCTCAAATACAGATGTCTTATAGTAAGTGACATTCTAATAGTTAAAATACTAATATACAGTCAAGTATCTAAGAAGTGGTCTTTATGGAAAGCTTGTCTAAATCGTGGTATTTGGTTGTATGTAAGACGGGGCACAGGCCAAAGACATCAAAGATTTTGGAAATAAAGGCATACTAAAATATCAACCTTAAGAAGAATAGAGAGAGAAAAAAAAAACAGCTCAAAGTGTTAACCAAGTTCAGAGAATAAGTGTCTTGAAACTTCTTCTGGAAAGAATTCAAGTCTTAGGAAGGAACAAATACAAAAGTAGGCAGGAAGTTATAGTTTAACAGGAAAAGTGGTGAATGATTGAGAATATAGGTTAACCCTTACAATAGAAATGTGAACAGAATAACGGCGAAATTCAGAGAATAAGTGTCTTGAAACTTCTTCTGGAAAGAATTCAAGTCTTAGGAAGGAACAAATACAAAAGTAGGCAGGAAGTTATAGTTTAACAGGAAAAGTGGTGAATGATTGAGAATATAGGTTAACCCTTACAATAGAAATGTGAACAGAATAACGGCGAAAAGAAATACTTTTGGTAAGTATTTTATAGGAAAAAGAAAAAAATTCAAAGCTAGTCACATTGAGATAGGAAAATAAATGTCTCTATAGCGTTCAATATTGGAACTGCTGAGGTGCGCCAGTGCTCATGTGCTTGCCTTTGAAGATGCCTCACTGACAGCTGCCTCAAAAAGACAAAGAATGTGAGTCGGTCTGAGTCAAGATAGGAAAAACAAAAAAGGAACCAAAGAACTGAAGGTATTTTTGGCTAACTCTTCGACTATCAAAAGAGAGATTCAAAGAGACCCAAAGACTTAGAAGAATTTTTCTTTTTTTTCTTTATGATGGAGGGTGGATGGTAGTACGGGCTTAAAAAAAAAAAGAAAAGAGAGAGAGAGAGAGAGAGAGAGAGAGAGAGAGAGAGAGAGAGAGAGAGAGAGAGAGAGAGAGAGAGAGAGAGAGAGAGAGAGAGAGAGAGAGAGAGAGAGAGAGAGAGAGAGAGAGAGAAATATTGTAGAGAAATCTTGTAAATATTGTAGATAAATAGATTGTAGTACCCTTAGAATAGGTAGCACACGACAGTGCGCCTTTGGGTACATGTTCCTTTGTATTAAGTTTTGTTTAAATAAAAGAGAGAGAGAGAGAGAGAGAGAGAGAGAGAGAGAGAGAGAGAGAGAGAGAGAGAGAGAGAGAGAGAGAGAGAGAGAGAGAGAGAGAGAGAGAGAGAGAGAGAGAGAGAGAGAGAGAGAGAGAGAGAGAGAGAGAGAGAGAGCTGAAACGAGGCCTAAGGTTAGGGGATATAAAAGAGGACATAGAAAAAAAAAACATACCAGAGAATAAAGGGAATTCGGGTAATAAACAGTGAAAAAAGAAGGATACCACATAAAAATAATTATAATAATGTGAAACATATACCGATGAAATGAAATGAAGTGAAAGGCAATTAATCTTAAAAAAAAAATTACACACACACACACACACACACACACACACACACACACACACACACACACACACACACACACACACACACACACACATAAAGAACCATTACATAATCTACAAATACACACTAACACAATAACTCACAAGAGAAACTTACAACCCCACACAACGAGGCAAAATAATTAGCCACTTCTCTTTTAAAACGCTGGAAAGTTGCAATGAATTAGAAACAAGACGAGACGCGTGGCACAACACTCGCCCACCGAAAGCTTAGTAACCGACCGCTGTGTTAAATTTACGGGCGTTATTTCCCAGAACACAACAGTCGCGGGCTGGTGCATGCATCATTAGGGTGTAATGTGTGTAAAGAAGAGCGGTGTAATTAATTAGGCAATAAATCCTGCCACGATTGACTGCGGGAGCTTAATTTTGTCCACCTGGAAAAAAAATTGTACCGTTTAGAGGTAAATTTATGGAATGTTTCATAACACTAATTGGACTCAACAACAGTCCAGTCGGAAAAAAAAAAGAAAGCTTCATTTCCAGCCGCGCCCTGGAACTTTGAAGCCCACTGGATGAAGCCAAAAGCCACCACAGGACTGCACTTTATTTCCCTTTCTCTTTTTACTTCTTTTTCCAGGAAGGTCTACTAATAGAGTTTTAAATCAATGCATATGGAAAGTTTAGAAAATAATGGCTCTTAGAATAATGATAAAAATAAAATGGTGATATGGTAAAGTGGCATGAGAGAGAGAGAGAGAGAGAGAGAGAGAGAGAGAGAGAGAGAGAGAGAGAGAGAGAGAGAGAGAGAGAGATATGCATATTCATAACCACCGTTGCATTGACTATCGCTTTAATTCCGCCCCTCTTTTGTATCTGTCAACAGGACGCGGGTTTCCTGGCAGATTTATTCCCCGTCCATCGCGCGGTCATTATGAGGGAAACGCTGTCCATTCCTACCTATTCCTAAATTGCCTTCCATTCTTACCCATTCGTAAATTGCCCTCCATTTTTACCCATTCCTACCCATTTCTGAAATACTTCCCTTCCTATCAATTCCTAAGTTATCTCCCATTACTACCTATTCTTAAAACACCTTCCATTCCTACACATTCCTAAATTAATTACCATCCCTACCCATAGCAAGTTACTGCCTATTCCTAAAGTATTTCCTGTTTCTGTCCATTCCTAAATTATCTACCATTCCTCCCATTCTTACCCCTTTTTCTATTATTAATATTTTCATATGATTATATATACATATATATTTTTTTTCATTTATACCATGTGGGCTTTTCACGGGAATTTATGGGCTAAAGGGGGTACTTTTGGGATACCTCCTATCTCAAAGCCCACCCGCTAAATAACTATTGCCCCGAGAGAGGAAGCCCAACCTACACTCAGACCGTGGACAGGATTCGAACCCGTGTGCTTGGAGACCCATCGGACCCCAAAGCACGCATGGTTCCACTGTACCACGGCGGCCCAAATTTGGAAGAGTTACCCATTGCCAAAATTATCTTCCATCCTTACTCAATATCTTTCTCTTATCCTCCATTCCCTAAGCATCTCCCTATAATCCTCGTTACTTTCATTCTCTTTTTATCTTTCCACTCTCTCTAGCAGAGGCGTGTAAATATTTTTATTATTTACTACTTTTCATTTATTTCCCTATTATCGCATTAGTTATATCCTTCCCACTTGCCTCCCCTCTCGTGTGCATTCTCCTTACCTATTCTGCTCCTCTCTCTATTCCCCTGTTATCATGTGTTCCCCTATTCTACGAGTATGTACGTGTATTGTATTCTCATTATCGTTCATTTCTCTCCTCGTCTGCTCGCTTTCATTCCTGTTTCAGTTTTGCCTTTTACATATTCCTTCTTCATTCGATTAATTTCCATACGGTTATTCTATATTCCACCTTATTATTCCTGCACGTTATTCACCTTGTCATATTCCCTTGTTACTCATCTTTGTCCATCTCCTCATTATTCTCCTTTCCTGCTTAGCGTGTTTTCTTTATGCTCTTATTCTTGTAATCCCATTTGTCTTATTATCTTCGCTTTTTCCTCCAAGTCCTCGCTTCCATATTGTAGCCTTCCCCTTTATCACACTGCCCTTGTCTATATTCTCTTGTGTTTTATGACTCTCTCTCTCTCTCTCTCTCTCTCTCTCTCTCTCTCTCTCTCCATTCTCTTCCACATCATAACCTCTCTTATCCTCTCTATTTTTTTCCTTCACTTTTTTTCTCTTCGCGTTCCTTTTCGTTCTTATTAAGTATTTTTTTGTTTTCTTTCATGCTTCTATAGTTTTTTTTCTCTCTCTCTCTTTTTTTTTCCTTTGTAAGAAAGAGGAGATAACAATGGGTATGCTTAAGTTACGCTAATTGCTTTCTTTTCTTTCTCTTTCTTCCTATTTCCTTTTTTTATTCTCTCTCTCTTTGCAATCTCTTTCTTTCCTTTGTTTCGATGTATGTTAATTTCTATATCTTATCTTCCTTACACCTTTGCACCTCATTCCATTTTCTGTGCCCTTTCTCTAAGTCTCTCTCTCTCTCTCTCTCTCTCTCTCTCTCTCTCTCTCTCTCTCTCTCTCTCTCTCTCTCTAATTTAGCGTATCTGAATTCCTTCACTTACATTTACTTCTTCCCCTTCCTTTCCCCTACCATTCCCTTCCTTTCATGTCCCTCATTCCTCTCGTCTACCTCTCTCTCTTTCTCTTTCTCTCTCTTTCTCTCCCTCACTCATTCCATCCCTCACATCACTTGTCACTCACCTAGGGTCCTTATTCATCCAACCATGCACTCATTTCTCTCTCTCTCTCTCTCTCTCTCTCTCTCTCTCTCTCTCTCTCTCTCTCTCTCTCTCTCTCTCTGGTGGAATATATATATTATTGATGAGATCCACCCCAACCATCACGCAAAAAGAGATATATCCTGCTCTCTCTCTCTCTCTCTCTCTCTCTCTCTCTCTCTCTCTCTCTCTCTCTCTCTCTCTCTCTCTCTCACACACACAAATACCATGAAGGAAAAACAATATGTGATGGTAATGAAGTGTGTGTGTGTGTGTGTGTGTGTGTGTGTGTGTGTGTGTGTGTGTGTGTGTGTCACTGTTTCACTGTTTTGATCTGCTGCAGTCTCTGACGAGACAGCCAGACGTTACCCTACGGAACGAGCTCAGAGCTCATTATTTCCGATCTTCGGATAGCCCTGAGACCAGGCACACACCACACACCGGGACAACAAGGTCACAACTCCTCGATTTACATCCCGTACCTACTCACTGCTAGGTGAACAGGGGCTACACGTGAAAGGAGACACACCCAAATATCTCCACCCGGCCGGGGAATCGAACCCCGGTCCTCTGGCTTGTGAAGCCAGCGCTCTAACCACTGAGCTACCGTGTGTGTGTGTGTGTGTGTGTGTGGGGCAATAAGAGAGATGGGAGGGGACACAGACGCCCTAAGCGATGAGCCTTGGGCCAATGCGGGGGAATGACAGGCGAACAGACAAGTGGGGAGGAAGATCGAATGACAGATGGTGACAGCATAGGAGGGGGCGGGGTGTGATGCGTCGAGGGGAAAAAATGAGGCGGTGGGGCGTGACGCATCGATGAAGAAAGGGTTAAAAAAGAGAAGGAAGGAAAGAAAAATGCGAGGGGAAAATAATGATACAACCTAAACGCAGCTCTTCTATGCGCATATAGTGAGATTAGTACAAAAGAATGGCTGAAAAATAAACTGTTTTTTAATATTTTGATTATGCACTAAATAAACAGGCAAAAGAGATAAGCGAAAAAATTCTCATATTACACAAACGCATTTATGTTCCTAGATTAATGAAAAGATTGATAAAAAAGTAAACTTATTTGTTATTTTTTGACAATGCTCGAAAAATAACATTTCAAAAAAAAAAAAAAAAAAAAAAAAAGAAAAATTATGATAAAACAAACTTAATTCTGTTACACATATACACCGATATTAAATCTGGCAAGAAAATAAACTGATTATAATGTTTGGAAAAAAAAATGGGACCAAAATGAGAAATGAAATGGAAAATGCCGGATTAACACAAACTTATATCTTATGACCATATATATATATATATATATATATATATATATATATATATATATATATATATATATATATATATATATCAATGAATGTCCAGAAAATAAACAAATGCTTTTCTCATGTTTGTTAACACCCAGAAAAAAATAGGAGAAAGAAAAAAACGAAGGAAAAAATGCTGATGAACACAAACCTAACTTTTTTCTTATTTTGCCTACACAAAAAAGAAAACAAGTTTTTGTAATGTATGTATTATTATAAATGAATAAAGAGAAAAAGATAGTGAAAGAAAGATGCTAATGACCCTAAAATTATACTTTTAAATAGACACGCATTGAAAGCAATGACAAGATTCCGAAAACAAACTAATCACTTATCTATTAATTGGATGATGACTTTTTTCCAATTTTCTGAAGATATGTAAACATGTTTTTTATCGATAGCTATAGAAAAATCTAATTATATACTCAGAAAAAAGCAGACTGAAGGTTTTTCTCCATGCGTAAATAACACTGAAATAAATCATAAATGCAGTCATAAAATGGGAAAGAAAAAACATGAAGATAGGCAAAAGAAAGAAAAGATGAATGAAAAAGAAGTAATTACACTCATAAAAGACTTTGTTCATAACAATAATAATAAAATGAACATTCTTCGTATAAATAGAAAAAAAAAGCTACAAGATATGAAGATATACAATGGGAAACAAAGATAACCATACAAACTTGTTCTTGGCATATGTATTCGCTCTTCCAAAACACAAACTCACTATTGAATCAATATATGAACGTCATTAGTCAATCAAAATAAAATAAAAAAATAGAAAGAAGGAAGACAAAGGAGTCAAGATAATCAACCAGCAGTCCTTCCTCTCCCTATCTATATTTAACTCTCTCTCTCTCTCTCTCTCTCTCTCTCTCTCTCTCTCTCTCTCTCTTTTTTTTTTTTTTTTTTATTTAAACAAAACTTAATACAAAGGAACATGTACCCAAAGGCGCACTGTCGTGTGCTACCTATTCTAAGGGTACTACAATCTATTTCTCTACAATATTTACAAGACTTAAAAATAGATAATATACAAGATGGTCAGCATGTAAATGGAGCACTATTCGTTTCACTTCACTAGCACTATTCACGCACTGCACTACACTGAGTGTCACGTCACAAAGAGTGTCAGAGGAGTTGGCAGTGTCTGTCTCCACTTATGTGCCATCAGTTTGACACTGTGTGTTCATCTCCTGGACGTGAGGCACCGCGGCCGTGAACAAGTTCCACATCCTGGAGACGCGTCCTGCGAAGGTGCGTTGATGCTGACACCCGTGGGATCGCGGCACCTCTACGGCGTCACCACCATTGAGCACCGTTCTCGTGCTCCGTGCGGTGACTCTTAGAGGATGACGCAGCCCTGCCAGATGTGGCACTCTTTGCACCTGTGCCTTATGGAACACTACGATCGCCGCCACGTCTCTGCGGTGTTCCAGTGAATCAAGGGGACGCTCAGGCTCTGGGTGAGGTGGTAGTGCAGCATCTACTAGCCGTATGGCGCGGCGTTGGATGCTGTCCAGTCTCCTTCTGTGTGTGGCGGCACAGGACATCCAGGAGAGAGCTGCGTATTCAAGGTGGGGCCGCACCTGTGCCTTGTACAGCAGCAGTCTCCCCTTCCTGTCGAGGAAACTGGCGATCCTTCTGAGAGCGGAGATCCTGTGAGAGGCTTTCTTGGCAATGGTTTTGACATGCCTGTCAAACCTCAGCCCTCGATCCACCTCCACTCCAAGTATCTTGACGTCATCTTGGAGTGGGAGAGCAGCAACGCCAAAGACAACTTTCCTGCCATTGCTGCCATGGCGGCTGGGGACCGAGAGACAACCATTGCTTGTGTCTTCTCCGGCGCGAATGTCACTTGCCAGCGAGCACCCCACTCCTTTATCACTCGTAGCTGCTGATTGATGGCCTCAGCAGCCCGCCCACTGTCCTGGCGTGGATAGGTATAGGAGAGGGTGCAGTCATCAGCATAGGCCATGACTCCTGGCAGTAGCTGGAGAAGATCATCCACGTAGATATTCCACAGGAGTGGGCCAAGAATTGAACCCTGTGGCACTGATGCCTCCACAGGCAGGGACTCAGATGTTTGCCCGTTGACAACCACCTTGAGGCTTCTGTCCTGCAGGTAATTTCCCAAGAGTCGTAGCAAGCCACCCTGGATGCCTTTAGCACGAAGCTTTTCTAGTAATCCGTTGTGCCATACTTTATCAAAAGCTCCTGCTATGTCCAAAGCAACCACTATAGTGTCCTTGCCGTCGTCGAGGGCGTCCTGCCAATGCCTGGTGAGAAGCATCATTAGGTCGGAGGTTGACCTTCCAGGTCTGAACCCAAACTGTTGGTCTGAGAGGAGGGCATTGTCCTTGAGATGGCTACACACCACCTCTGCCACGACCCTCTCAAACACTTTACCCACCACTGACAACAGGGATATGGGTCTGTAGTTTTTTGGGTCCGTCCTGGAGCTTTTTGTGTGCAGGAACTACTCGAGCCTCCTTCCACACTGAAGGCCAGACGTTTTCCCGTACACAAGTTGTGAACTTGGGTGAGAGGGGCAGCCAGTTCCTGGGAGCATCGCTTCAGCAGGTGCGGGCTGATGTCATCAGGGCCGGTGGCTTTCTGTGTGTCCAGCCCCGCAATAATCGCTTCACCTGCTGATGCGTCACCTCCACCATGGTGACAGTCTTCTCACATTGCTGGACCAGCTGAGGCGGTGGCTGCTGTGGATTCCCGACCTTCATTTTCCAGCAAACAAGGAAGCCAGCAACTGTGCCCTCTCCTTACTGCTGGTGGCGACAGTACCGTCCTGCTTGCTGAGGGAGGGATGGATTCTTGGTGGCCAGTTCCTTGTTTGTCCTTAACAAGAGACCACCAAGTTTTGTTTCCTACGCCAGTGCCACACAGTTTCCGGCGCAGGCTTTCCTCCCACTTTTTTAAGGCCCACTTGCTGGTTACCACCATCCTCCTGCATGCAGCCCTGTGCAGGTCCTTGTTGCGCCGAGTCGGGTTCCTCTTGTAGCGGAGCCAGGCAGCATACTTTGCCTCGGCAGCAACACGGCAACGGTAGCCAAACCATGGCTGATCCGTCGATCTGGTGGTGTATTCCCTGTGTGGGACGTGGCGTCTCTGGAGGGCGAGAAGGTGAGAGGTGAGTGCAAGTGCTTCACTCTCTGCTCCTCCCTGTAGCAGAGTGGCCCATGGGGTGTGGGTCAGGTCGCGGCGCAGGGAAGCCCAGTCTGCTTTGTTCCACAGCCAGATGGTGCGGGTGGTGGCCTCGTCCTGAGCCACGCCCACTTCCAGCTGTGTCAGTACAGCGTGATGGTCAGAGCTGCCCACGAGCCCCAGCTGATGACACTGAAGCTTGTCTTCCTGGTAGTCTGAGATGACAGGGTCTAATGTCCCTCCTCGTTCATGTGTGGGGAAGGTGACATGATCTGTCAGACCCTGCACCTCAGGAGATTCTCGTAGGCGTCTCTTTCCAGGTGGTGATTGAGATCCCCCACAATCAGCACGTGGCTGCAGCTGTGTGCCATCATCAGGTTGTCTAAGGTCTCAGTCAGGTACAGGAGTGAGTCAGGCCCTTGTCGCGGGGGGCGATACAGGGCACACAGCAGGAGGGCTGAGCGGTCTGCCAGCATTACTCGGAAGTACATCATCTCCATCATTGGAGGCGTGTCTATGTCGAGTAGCTGGGCCTGCATTCCTTCCTTGAAGCAGACAGCCACTCCACCTCCTGTTCGCTCCTGTCGGTCCCTCCTCACCCAGTGGGTGAAGCCCTGCATCCTGCCATACGTGGGCTCCACCTCACTGTTCAGCCATGTCTCGGTCACCACAACAACGTCTGCATTGTGTCGTTGCACACAGTTGTGGTATAAGTCTGCAAGGTTAGTCCGGAGACCACGGACGTTGCTAGAGACGACCTTTAGTTGGCGGCGGGGCAAGCTGGCTGTACCATGGTGAGGGATGGTAGTGAGCGAGGCCTGCTAGTCCGAGGTGGTGGTTAGGGTCCGCGGCCGACTGCTGGTACTGGTGAAGAGGTGGTCCACTGCCGCCCCTGGTTCTGATTCCAGATACCAGGCTGAGGAAGGAGTGGGCGAGGTTGTGGCAAGGACTGAAATGAAGTGAGGGGGTGGGCGGGCTGAGGCGCTGCAGGTGGGAAGGGTGTGGCTGTGTATCTTTCCACCGTAAGAAGCCGCTGTAGGAGACGCTCCTGACGTAAATCGTCAGTTCTGGCGTGGCAAGTAGCAGAAGTGTGTCCTTTCCGTGAGCAGTACTCACACACTTTTGCCTTGGCTCGCTTTTGTGTCTGCTTGGTGGCCTGGTGAGTCCTCAGTCCTTCGCTGGACACCCTCCTCGCGTCCTGCTGCACTTCCCTCTTAGATTTCTTTTTTCTCCAATCTCCTGAAGTGGTCTGAGGAGAGGTTCGTGGGCGAACAGAGGCACCGCGATCTACTCCGTTCGCTGTGTTTATGGAGGAAGAGTCCCTGCTGCTCTGTGTGGCGGTAGACGTGGTAGTGAGTACCGAGCAGTCACTCTGTGTGGCAGAAGGAGTGACAGTGGACGCTGGGGAGGTGTCACAGTCGCTCTGTGTGGCGGTGGAAGCAGTGGAGGTAGGCGGAGCGGTCGTTGTTTCCCGGGCAGGCGAAGGGAAGGTGGAAGTGGAGAAAACAGCTGCGTACCGGATCTGTTGCGGTTTATCCGAGCTCCACCACGTCCTCCACCTCTCAGAGTCCTGACAAACCACCTCCCAGTGTTCGTCAATTGACTCTGCGTGGGCGCTGACTGCCTGAGAGCGTGTGGCTACTTGCGTCTGGCGCTGTTTTGACGCTATCAGCCTGTCTGCTACTCTGAGAGCCGCAGCAAACACGTCTCTGTGCTGTATGATCAAGTCTCGGTCGTCCTGGAGGGACTTAATCACACAGTTTTGTTGAGAGGCTTCCTCAGTGAGCTTCTCAACTAGTGAAACTAGCTCTCCTCTCTCAAGCCCTCCCACTGACTCTCCCACTATCGTCCGGTAGTGGCGTGGGGTGTGTCAGTCTCCTCGCTGATGTAGATGACGGGGTCCGGGATGTTTGCTTGGAGTCGTAGCTGTTCCGTGTAGCTACACTTGAAGACTGGCGTATCCCCAAGGCAGCTGTTGTGACAAAGGTTACGGCAGGTTTCCTCGTCACAGCTCACGTGTTGAGTCTTAAGTGTTGCTTTGCCACAAACGCAACACCAATTCTGTGGCTGGTAGCCAGGCAAGTCTCGCCTGGCTATGGGGCGATGGGCGGGGCTAGACATTGAGGGAGAGGATAAGTGATTCCCTGGGGAATTGTGGAGCCAGGTGTGGGAGCGACAACGAGTGTTGGCTCTAAACGACACGTGCGACACTAACACACTCGTGAACACAGACACTAAACACTGGCACAGAACACAAAGCACTTCCCCACAGGCGCACAAAAAACACACGACACTAACTACCTCTCCCACAAGTCAAGCCAAACCAGCCACGGAGAGAGATACAGGTTGTTTAAAAAAAACTACCTTGGAGAGATTTGGCAACTGTGTGCTGCCTTAGGCCTCGCGTCAGGTCAGGCCCGGGTCTCGGTCACTGCACGGGTACAAACACTCTTTTCAAGTGATTTTTAACACTATTGCAAGGCTTAGCACACCTTACACTTTTACATGGACACCAGGACACTTAGCACTTCAAGCACTGAAATTTTCACAACACTGCACTTTGTTAAACCACTGTAACACCACGAAAAACACGGAGCTACCACGTGCGTGACCTCTCTCTCTCTCTCTCTCTCTCTCTCTCTCTCTCTCTCTCTCTCTCTCTCTCTCTCTCTCTCTCTCTCTCTCTCTCTCTCTCTCTCTCTCTCTCTCTCTCTCTCTCTCTCTCTCTCTCTCTCTCTCTCTCTCTCTCTCTCTCTCTCTCTCTCTCTCTCTCTCTCTCTCTCTCTCTCTCTCTCTCTCTCTCTCATAGAAAAGTTTAGTTCCTTCGTCATTTTCTTGATTTTTTCTGTTTTTTTTTTAATCCTCACTCCTTTGTTGCTTTGCTCCGTTTTCTCTATCTATTTTTGCCACTCACACATATCCACCCACACACACACACACACACACACACACACACACACACACACACACACACACACACACACACACACACACACACACACACACACACACACACTCACTGTTTTTTACCACTTATTTTTCGTTATCTCATTTACGCCCTCTTAGTTTCCTCTTACACCTCTCACACTGTGCTGGCTTCTCTTTCACCTTTTTATCTCCTCCTCCTCCTCCTCCTCCTCCTCCTCCTCCTCCTCCTCCTCCTCCTCCTCCTCCTCCTCCTCCTCCTCCTCCTCCTCCTCCTCCTCCTCTTCTCTCTTCCCTTTAACGATTTTTCACGATTGACAACAAAGCAACGTCGAAAAAGATTGGAATTAAAAGCTTTCCTTCGCCTTCATACAGTCAGTCAGTCAGTCTCTCTCTCTCTCTCTCTCTCTCTCTCTCTCTCTCTCTCTCTCTCTCTCTCTCTCTCTCTCTCTCTCGTCCAAGGGATCCACTTCAACTAACAACCGACTCATTACTCCAGGCAAGAGCAACGCCATTACCTCTCTACAGACGAGGACGACGAGAGCTAGGAGGAGGAGGAGGAGGAGGAGGAGGAGGAGGAGGAGGAGGAGGAGGAGGAGGAGTAAAGTGGACGGGAGAAGTAAGAGTCTGTTAGAGGAAGGTAGATCGACATAAAAAAAAAAAAAAAAAAAAAAAAGAAAGAAAAACTGCCCGTGGAAGATAATGAGAACAGGGTGTAAGGCGCGCGCACGCACGCACGCACGCACTCATTCACTCCCTCACTCACTCACTCACACACACACAGAGAGAAGTAGCACAATAATAAACCTTTCGCACTAGTCAATTTGGCATCAATAAAACAAAGGTAGTGAAAAAAAAATATCTTCATACAAAATTCTAAAGGTCAGATTTTCTTCCAACAAGTTTAGTCTCTTCGTTTTCTTTCTCCTCCTCCCTTCATTCAGTTATCTCTTCCCAGATATTTCTTTTCCTGACTCAGCTAATTCCATTTTTCTCTTACTTCCCTCCCTTTTTCTTTTATTTCCTTTAACTCTTTTCTTCACACCCTTCATTCCCGTCATCCTCGCCTCTCTTTCTCTCTTACACCCATTTACTTTTTTTTGCCATCTTTTTCTCTATCCTGTACTCCACCGCTCTTTTCTCCTCTCACTCACTTTTCTCTACTTCACTCACTCAGTCAGTCACTCACTCACTTTTTTTCCCTCTTGCACTCTTTTGTCATCCCTCCGTCCACCCTCTCCTCCACCTGTAATCACTTTATCTCATTTGACATTTTCGCTCAAAACTTTCAAATCAAAATTGGCTTCTTTTAACAAAATTGCACGAGAACTTATGGTATTCTAACTCTACAATATCACATGTTTGGATTCTCTGATGCATACTTATTTGTTGTATTTGAAATAATTACTTACTCCTGCAATAAAATGTATATTCCTTGCTCTCCTCCTGGCAAACTTGTTCACAGTTAATATGAGCAAAGTTGCATGTGATTATTCTTTATCATATTCGCATTTTTTCATTTTCTAATTCGTCAGAGTTTTAAATGACTAATATTATTACCACTAATAGTGATGGTATAATACAACAATACTTAACTCCCCACGTCCAACGAAATATAGATACGATACTTCCCTAATACGAGTATATATTACGTTTGCCACTTCTCTCTCTTTACGAACAATGAACAAATACTATTCATTCTTGACACAGAGAGGCTTTCCACGTCTAATGGCAGCAAATGGAGAAATATTGAAATCCTTGCGTGAAATAATACCATTGCTACAATAATCATGACAAAATAGAGAAATCCATGAGCAAGAGAGTCCAACACGGAATTCAAAAGTCTAGTTTCTTTGGAGTATACAAGTGTAAATTACGTGACAGCAGCTGCAATACTTTACACAGACCAAATTCACTCTTGGCTCCTGCTCCCGAGAAAATTATGTTGCCTTGTGAACTGGGGGAATATTAGGGTTTATGGCACGTGGTTTTTATTCTTCTTCCTCGCCTGTATTCAGAATGCTGTATATTGCTGCCTACCTGAGACGGGGCCTTATGAAACGTGTGGCCGGGAGGCGAGGCACTGCAAGGAAAGAGTGCCATTGATACCGAGTGAGAGTGGATTCCTCGTTTTATTCTTCTTTTACTTTTATTCTTTTTATTCCTACTCGCTGTAGACAACCTAAAAACACACAAACACACAAATACACACACACACACACACACACACACACACACACACACACACACACACACACACGCACACATACACACACACATACACACATCTTGTTGTAAAATGTGAAAATGTGTGTGTGTGTGTGTGTGTGTGTAATTCACTGTTTGATCTGCTGCAGTCTCTGACGAGATAGCCAGACGTTACCCTACGGAACGAGCTCAGAGCTCATTGTTTCCGATCTTCGGATAGGTCTGAGACCAGGCACACACCACACACCGGGACAACAAGGTCACAACTCCTCGATTTACATCCCGTACCTACTCACTGCTAGGTGAACAGGGGCTACACGTGAAAGGAGACACACCCAAATATCTCCACCCGGCCGGGGAATCGAACCCCGGTCATCTGGCTTGTGAAGCCAGCGCTCTAACCACTGAGCTACCGGTGTGTGTGTGTGTGTGTGTGTGTGACCAACAGGCGACCGAGGTGAACACACACACACACACACACACACACACACACACACACACACACACACACACACACACACACACACACACACACACACACACACATTTTAACATGTTACAACAAAATGTTATGTATTATTTAAGAAAACCAGAATTAGAAACATTTTGTATAACAGAAATACAATATAAATAAAATAAAAAAATGAGAGCTCTTACCTTTACATATTACAAGATTTGTGCGAGAAAAAGAAAAATGTCAATAGAATATAAAAATGCGGAATCAAATTTACGTAGCATATATGTTAGAAACTATCAAAATAATAAAACATCAATTAAAATATAATATGCAATCAACAAATCCTAAAACCAATATATATGAACACAGAAAACGCGCGCGCGCACACACACACACACACACACACACACACACACACACACACACACACACACACACACAGTTGCATGGATGCAAACAAGACATCATATTGTATTAACTGGCTCTTTTTACTTACTATTATTTAACTGTTTGGAAAATTAAATGGCAATGCACACATACCGACTTGTTATTCAGAGAGGCAAGAGAGACGAGACCCGGATGAAGACTGCGCTTGTTTGCTGTTTTATCTTACCTGACGTTAATTAAGTGAAGTCAGGTAGTAGGTATATGACCGCGGGATGGTTCCAATTAACAAATCACTTAAAATGTTAATATTAACTAACTGAAAAAAATACAATAACAACAATAA
>NC_059278.1:9666721-9671721 GCF_017591435.1 Portunus trituberculatus | reverse complement strand
CACTCTATCCAGAAGCTTAACTAATTTTCAAAAGTTCCCCAATAGCTACACAACTACCATTGGTCTACTGTTTCTATCCAGTTACCTACAAACACGTACACATTCAAGGCAGCAACATGCAAAGTACACTAAATACTCCGGAGCAAAGCTGCCTCACCTTGTTTCATTAATCAGCTAACTCTTGCACACTTTCACACCAAAGCTATTTTTCATTTACCATCGACGATTTTATATTCGAATCAAAATTAAAACGACGATTGAGAACTTTCGGCCTAAAGATGTTTGAGGGCCGTGACGGCCTTGGGCGCCGCACGGGGGAAGGAGGTGGCCGTCGGGTCCGGCCTGGGGCCCAAGGCAGGAACTGGCTGCAGGTCCTGCTTTTCCTTGGTGGCCTCAAGCTTCACTACTAGTCGTCCACTTGCAGCGCATCACACTAGGCAAGGGTCGCCATAAGCAAGAGATCAATGTCTACCACTCACCGGATGGTACCGTGAGGGGCCCTAAAGGGGTGATAAGGGCTCCTTGCATAGAATATGATGGTGAGTGGTGTGTACGGGACCTCTGCTTATAATGACACCGGGCTGAACAACTCGCCATGAACGAGGGCACGCTGTGCGCCATGAGCCAGGCACTGACAGTACCAGTGGTCCTTTACGTTAGGTTAGGTTAGGTTAGGTTAGGTTAGGTTAGGTTAGGTTAGGTTAAAAAAGGACTCACTTCATGACAGCGTTTGGGGAGTGGTGTGTGGCGGGTCATTGCTCATGGCGACCTGTGTGAGGCATTGCAAGGTTGCATCGTCACTGCTCTCATAACCACGGGACTGGGGTTGACCCTTTCTGGGTAAAAGTTTCGTCCCAGTACCTGTGTAGGTAATAATACTTTGGATCGTTTCGCCATCGCCATCGCCGCACCGTTAGCCTCGATAAACGGATCGTTATCCTCAACAAACACATCTGTACCGTGGACACTGGAATCGCAACCTGTCGTGGAATCCCATTGTTAGCGTGGACTCATTTTCCTTCGCGGCTTCAAGCTCACTGATTGTTGTCAACTTGCAGCGCCTCATACTAGGCAAGGCGTCGCCTTAAGCAGGGTGCCGTGTCTACCGTCCATCAGATGATGCCGTGAGGGGCCTTTAAGGGGTGATAAGGGCTCCTTGCATAGAGTCTGGTGGTGAGTGGTGTGTACAGGACCTCTGCTTATAATGACATCGGGCTGAACAACTCGCCATGAACGAGGGCACGCTGTGCGCCATGAGCCAGGCACTGACCGTACCAGTGGTCCTTTACGGGGTGAAAAGGACTCACTGACAGTGTTTGGGGAGTGGAGTGTGGCGGGTTATGCTCATGGCTACCCGTGTGAGGCGCAGTAAGGTGGCAGCGTCACTCTCCTCGCACTCACGGGTCTGGGGTGAACTCTTACGGGGTGAAAGGGTTCGCCCCAGTACCTGTGTAGGCAAGTGAACTTCAATTGCGTCGCAGTGAGGTGGCAGCGCCACTCTCCTCGCACCTAAGGGTGTGGGGTGGACCCTTACGGGGTGAAAGGGTTCATCCCAGTACCTGTGTAGGCAAGTGGACTTCAATTGCAGCGCAGGAAGGTGGCAGCGTCACTTTACTCGCACTCAAGGGTGTTGGGTGGATCCTTACGGGGTGAAAGGGTTCGTCCCAGTACCTGTGTAGGCAAGTGGACTTCAATATTGTGTCTTGAAATCGCATCGTGAGGACTGGAACCGCATCGACATCGTGGAAACCCGCATCGTTCCCGTGGAAACTGGAATTGCATCTTGATCGTGGAAACTCGCATTATTATCTTGGAAACTGGAAGGGCATCTTTATCATGGAAAGGCATCGTCATTTTGGAAACTTGCATCGCTATCGAGGAAACTGGAATGCCATTGTTATCTTGGAAACTCGGAGCGCTATCGAGGAATCTGGAATCAAATCTTATCGTACACACTGTTATCGTGGAAGCTCTCGTGATCGTCGTTCGTTTCGTTATCTCTGAATTACTTAATTAGTCTTGGTATTATTATTAGCTTCCGTAATAATAGAGATGTTGGTCATTTTATCTTATCTTTTTACTGTATTTTTTCAGGGTACAGTTTAGTGTTCTTCAACCTTTTCTAAATTCGTGCACCTTTTCGAGAAGCAAGGAGGACTATAAAAGAAATGCATCAATATTCGTAATTTTCCCTACTTTAAGACTGAAAATCGATAGATAACATTATTGAATATCTACCTGAAGCTACAGTTTTTTAGTCCTAAACAGTCGCTATATAGAGCGAAATGTACTATAACAAAATGCCACATCTCAAACACATTAGGCCCGTGTTCCGTCGGAGTGTAATATATTACTATTGTGAATAAATCGCAATACTTTGATTAATATCAATAGGAGAGGACCCAAACTGTCACAATTTCAGTGTTCGCAGGAGAGAGTCAGTATCGTCTCGCGGTACAGAGTAATCGTCTCTAAACACTGTATTACGATGTATCTATTGATTTGCCAGGGTTTTACTCCTACCAGTATTTTTCTGTTCTTATTCTACCATGGTATTTCTTTATAGTTACTTGAGTTTATACGACTGACATCATAATATAGAGCAAAACATAATTGTCTGGTGTACCAAGATCTTTCATTTCTAGAGACTTAAGACAGCACGGAACCTTAACACACATTTCACCTCGCTTCTGCACAGGTTAATTCTTCTTCTTCTCAACCTTTTAATGTGATGTACCCTCGAAGTCTTTCAGTATTGATCACGTACCCTTACCCACAATGCAGCGTCAGGAAGGGTAACAATAAATGCATGGTTTATTGACTTAGTTTATTAAGTTTAAATTGTGTTATATATGTGGAGCAGACACAATTTTTAATTAATATTAGTATGTTTCTATGAGGTAGTGTCGATAGGAACTGGTACCTCACAGGGAGACACTATATGTGACTAACATGCAATGCATTTACCAAAAGGAACTATATCAGACAATTTTCGATCATTATGGCAGTGAACTAGTGTTGCTTGCAGCTAGTTGCAACTTGTAACTAGTAACAGTGATAAATAAGTCACTGTGTGTGTGAATAACATATAAGATAAGAAATCGGAGCAAATATTATAGGTTTGCAAGGTTGTGTGGCAACTGTAATCCAAGAGAGCTTCCTCTCAAGTGATATAACTCCAAGAGTTTCCTTGTTAACGTTGTTAACGTGTCCTGGTTCTAGTGAAGGACACATTGTATACTACAAACGAATTTGCTGCTATTTAAAACTGAAGCATTTTGAGAAACCCGCCACGTACCCCAAAAATTCCTCTCACGTACCCCTGGGGGTACGCGTACCCCAGGTTGAGAACCCCTGGTATAGAGTAATGAAGAAGTAAATAATGTCCTGTGTACAGCAGGGTGGAAAGGAGTTAGACGGCAAAGAAAGAAGTTAATCAGGGGAGAATGAGACAGTGAAAAACGTAAGATACTGGCTCATTCCTTAATTAGATAGGATACAATAGCAGAATTAAGAATAAATAAAAATAAAAGAAAAAATAATAGAGAAGTTTAGCAAAGAAAAGAGATGAATAACCAACTATTTATATTCATCTTCAGTCCCGTCTTTCTCTCGAAGGCCACAGAGATGAATAGTTGAGTTCTTACCAGATTTTTCCAATACATGATGCAGAATCTTTCTTTAACCACAATTGCAATCATGAAAATACCCCGAAGAAAACAAAGCCACCGCTGTAAGACAATATAAGTCAAGAAAGTGCATGGAAAAGTTGGCAATAGCTTACTTGGAAATGAAGACTGGAAATACGAGTAACGAGAAAGGGGGATGACTAAGAGATTATTGACGATTGTGAAAACAAACAATAGGAAAACAACTACTAATTTCTGGAGGCTGCGAAAGAGAAATGCCAACACACACACAGCACACACACACAGCACGCTCGACTCATAATCGAGAGGACCGGGTTCGAGTCCCGGTACGCGGCGAGGCAAACGGGCAAGCCTTTTAATGTGTGGCCCCTGTTCACCTAGCAGTAAATAGGTACGGGATGTAACTCGAGGGATTGTGGCCTCGCTTTCCCGGTATGTGTTGTGTGTTGATGTGGTCTCAGTCCTACCCGAAGATCGGTCTATGAGCTCTGAGCTCGCTCCGAAATGGGGAAGACTGGATGGGTGACCAGTAGACGACCGAGGTGAATTACACACACACACACATGAGCTCTGAGCTCGTTCTGTAGGGTAACGTCTGGCTGTCTCGTCAGAGACTGCAGCAGATCAAACAGTGAATTACACACACACACACACACACACACACCGCGTAGTGTAGTGGTTAGCACGCTCGACTCACAATCGAGAGGACCGGGTTCGAGTCCCGGTAAGCGGCGAGGCAAATGGGCAAGCCTCTTAATGTGTAGCCCCTGTTCACCTAGCAGTAAACAGGTACGGAATGTAACTCGAGGGGTTGTGGCCTCGCTTTCCCGGGGTGTGTTGTGCGTTGAAGTGGTCTCAGTCCTACCAGAAGATCAGTCTATGAGCTGTGTGCTCGCTCCGTAATGGGCAAGACTGGCTGGGTGACCAGCAGACGACCGAAGTGAATTACACACACACACACACACACACACACACACACACACACACACACACACACACACACACACACACACACACTCAAGAGTGATTGACGTCATTTAATAAAGAAATGTAAGGGTGGACGCAGTATATCTTGACTTGAAAAAAGCATTTGATAAGATACCACATCGAAAATTGTTATGGAAGATAAAGGAGTATGGAGGCATTGGTGGTAGATTACTTGAGTGGATAAAGGATTACCTTAATGACAGAAATGAGAACAGTAGTATGTAGCCAGTGTTCATCATGGCTTAAGGTAACTAGTAGTGTCCCACAAGGATCTGTGTTGGGACCTCTAATGTTTGTTATCCACGTTAATGACTTGAGTGAAGAAGTTGAAAGTTATATAAACCTGTTTGCTAATGATGCAAA
>NC_059278.1:9651721-9659221 GCF_017591435.1 Portunus trituberculatus | reverse complement strand
ATGTTTTTTTCTTTCTCTCACTACTCGTCTTTCCTACATTTCTTTCCTTTCTTTTTCTTCTCTTCCTCCTACTATTCCTATTCATTATTTTCCTCTGGTGTCTTCATTATCTATCTCTGCATCTATAATTTCCATGCATTTTTCCCTTTCTTCATTCCCTACCATCCCTTTCTTTTTTTTTTATATTTTCTGTTCATATTCCAATTTATCATTTTCCCATTATCTTTCCATCTTTTTCCTCAATACCTGTAACGCTCCCATTCATTTCCCTCCCCCATTTTTTTCCCTATATTCGTCTTTCTTCTATTTCTTTCCTTTCGATACTTAATTTAGCTCCCCTTACTCCTAGACTTATTTATCACTCATTCTTTCTCCCTTCATCATTTATCTGAACACATAATTTTTGCATTCACTATTTATTCATTTCCATTCATCTTTCATTTAAGCTTCCATCAATCATCCTCTTTCGCTCTATTACTCTTTCTTTCCCTCTTGTTCATCCTTTCCATTCCCATTCTTCTTTTATTTCCCTTTCCCCTTTTCATTTTGTTCTTTTTCCACAACAAATATATTTTCTTTACAGTTCTTATATCCTTCACTTTCTCCTTCACTTATCTATTCTCGCTGACGATCGTGGTGTGCGGACGTGTCTCCTGGAGCTCCACTGACCTTCACTACTATCTTCAAACTCGTGCTTTTTACCCTCACCAGCCAGTGCCCTACACTGGCTCTCCAGGTATGCCTCTATCACAGTGATATGGACTAGCAACAGAAAACTCGCAGAAATTTGGCATATGCACAAATCCCTGCAACTTGTCCCTTAACTAGAGGCACAGCGATAATCACCATTACCCTGTTCTCGTCTCCTGTGCATACGTCGCATAGTTCCTGCTATCACAGTTTCTTCCACCAATTTGGTCACACTGCCCAGATTTGTTCTGCTGTGTGAATTTACTCTGCAGGAAAAATGGTGAAAACAAGAAATGCCTCGGGGCTGCAGGACTCGGCCAACAAGGAACGAGAACCCGGACCTATGACCGCCACACAGAAGTCTGTTGGAGCCCAAGCCCCTCCTCATGCATCCTCGCCTAATATATTAAATATAATAGAACATGATATATCCTCACTCTCCTCCGAAGGTAAGACAATTGTCAGTGCAATAGTCAAAGCTATGCAGGCGCTCAGTGACAGTAAAGACAAATGAATCAACGAATTAGAAACTAAAGTAACTGTCTTAGAAAAAAAGCTCAGTGAACTAGAAAATTAAGTTGATGAGTCATCCCAGTATGAACGAAGGGATACAATCACAATTAGTGGGCCTGTCTTACCATCTGAGATAAATAACGAAAGATCATCTGAAGTAGCAGTAAATGCCATAAAACAAAACCTACACATAAGCTTTTCTACTGATGACATCAACATTGCACATAGAATTGGTAAAAAGTCATCACAACCATCCAACAGACCAATAATAGTTAAATTACATAGTAGACAGAAGAAAGATGACATCATGACGGCATGTATTACAGTGAAACCTATTATGTACATAAATGAATGTCTGACACCTAAACGTCTTGGATTATTTAAAATAATAAGGAACATCAGGAAAAATAACAAAGATCTTTTTTAGCAATTATACACTAAGGATGGAACCATCTGTGTAAAGCTTAAATGCTCAAATCAAAAATACTTTATTACAAATGAAGACACGTTGAACAACTTTCTTGACAGGTTTCTCGTTCTTAAAGGTGAATCCCAGTAGTAATATCACTAGTTTGGCTTTTGACTACTTTCCTGTTGTACCATTGTCATCATATTTGTCTGTAGTTTACCTACCTAAGGCCACTAGTTTGGTTGTTGACTATTTTCCTGTTGTACCTTGTCACCATATTTATGTATGTAGTTTACCTACCTAAGGCCAAATTTAACTACTGTTACTATTATTAATACTTCTACTGCTGCTACTACTACTACTACTACTACTACTACTACTACTACTACTACTTGTACTACCACTACTACTACTACTACTACTACTACTACTACTACTACTACTACTACTACTACTACTTCTGCTACTACTACTACTACTACTACTTTTACTACTTTTACTACTGCTGCTGCTACTACTACTACTACTACTACTACTACTACTACTACTACTACTACTACTACTATTATTATAATTCTACTAGTATCTATACTACTACTACTACTACTACTACTACTACTACTATCACTTTCTTTTATTACTACCTCTTTCCTCCTATGTGAATATTAAGTATAACTACTTGTATCTATTATTACCACTACATGTTGTGGAGAGCAAGGGAGTATTCTGTGTATGCTCTCACGTTTTTCCAATGGGATTGACCAACTTCTCCACGACAGAACTGCGGGCCTACTCCCAGGGACGTGATGGGGATCGAGCCCCTGTGGAGGACTTGGTCATGCCCATTTTACTGTAAAGTCAGTATTGCTCCCTTCCTCTGTTGCTGTATATATTTTTCATGCATATTCTGCCAAATGTATAATGATGTCTGTAAAATTTTTCATTATGTTTATGCATACCTATGAGACTGTCTAGATTGTCTATCTATAGTATATATATATATATATATATATATATATATATATATATATATATATATATATATATATATATATATATATATTTGTTTTTCCTTTTTTTTATAATTCGTTATGGAAACCTATATAAATCACTCTATGATTCAGTTGATGATGATGATAATAATAATTCTGACTTTATTGATATCATTGAAAAAATTTCTGGAAACCATGACATTAATGCTCAATCTAGATATTTCAATATTGATGAATATGTGTTAGCTACTAATCCTTACCATAATCAGTATATTAACATAATTAATTTAAATATTAGGTCTCTTTCTAAGAACTTTGATTACCTAAAATTAATGTTAAATTGTCTCCCGAAGCACCCAGATGTCCTTGCACTCACAGAAACATGGCTAAATGAATCTACCAAACATCTTTTCTTTATGGAAGGATACTCTGCATTCCATCTAGTTAGAACTAACAAGGAACACGGAGGTATCAGTATTTTTGTAAGGAATGACATTCATACAGATGTACTACATGAATATTGTTGGATCAATGACGATATAGAACTCTATACACTAAAAGTTAAAATAGCTACAATTGAATATGTAATAGCCACGCTTTACAGACCTCATAGCAAACATATATCTGTAAATGATTTTACTGACACCTTAATCAACATATTAACTACTGATGTTTTCAGATGCAACAAAACCATTATTCGTGGTGATTTCAACATTAATTTACTTGAACATACATCTCATCTTCCTACTAATATCTTCATTAATGCAATGCAAGCAATGAATTATTTTCCTCACATATCTCAGCCGACCAGATTCCCAGATAATCCACAACTAGGTAAACCCTCCCTTTTAGACCATGTTTGGACGAATTTTTTTTACACCATCTTTATCTGGCATTTTACATTATAGTGTTTCTGATCACTTACCCGTTTTCATTAATGTAATTAAACAATCTGAACCTAATAGTAAGCTCAAGATAACTTTCAGGAACTTTAGCAATTATAACCATGATAAATTTACACATGAATTACACCAAATTAACTGGGAAGATCTATACCACATGACAAGCACTAATGAAAGTTTCAGCTACTTTATTAATACTATTATCAAATTATATAACAAATGTTACCCTATAAAGACTAAATTTATCACATACAAAAGACTGCAAAACCCTTAGCTTACCAGAGGATTAATGAACTCTATTAAAAATAAATTTATACTCTTCAAACAAGCAATACTTGGAATCATATCACATAACACATACAAAATATACAGGAACAATCTCACACAAGCTATAAGATTAGCTAAACGTAACTATTACTCTAAATTTTTTTTCTGATTTTAAAAATAACACTAAGAAAATATGGCAAACTATAAATTCTTTAAAAGGTAATTCTCATAAGAGCACCAGTATTAACTCGTTGAAAGTAGGGTCAACTACACTAAACAAGCCATTTGACATAGCTGAAGCTTTCAGTAATTACTTTTCGAATATTGCACCCCACCTTAACAACCAATTACCTAAATCTAATACTAATCCAAATAGTTACCTTGAAGGTGATTTTCCACAGTCTATGGTTGTTCCTATTTTAACTACTCAAGACTTAAGAAATGTGATTAAAAACTTAATAATAAAAACTCTGGCATTAATGATATTGCAGTCTCTGTTATTAAAAAGAATACTGAATTGTTCTCCATACCACTAACATTTCTTTTTAATCTTTCAGTTTCAAGTGGAACTTTTCCAACCAAGCTAAAAAATGCTGTAATTACTCCCATATACAAGTCTGGACCTAATGATGATCCTAAAAATTATAGGCCTATTTCTCAACTGACAGTTTTTTCTAAGATATTTGAATCTGCAATGAAGACTCACCTTGTGCAATATTTGGAAAATAAAAAAAATATTAAATAATTCACAATACGGTTTTAGGTCAAAATGCAGCACATCTCATGCCCTTAATGTTTTTCTAATGACATCCTAACTTCAATAGATAAAAAACTTTTAGTTTTATCCATTTGACACAGTGAACCACAATATCCTTCTTGATAAACTGTATCATTATGGTGTACGTGGCACAATACATTCTTGGTTCAGGGATTATTTATTTGAAAGACAGCAGCAAGTTCACTTTTATGGAGAAATGTCTTCTTTGAAAACTGTTACTCTTGGGGTACCTCAAGGTAGTGTTTTGGGTCCTATATTATTCTAATTTACATAAATGACATATCAAATATTTTATTAACTCAAAACCATTCTATTCGCAGACGATATGACAGTTTACCTCATAGACCCATCTCCAGAACAACTTATTATATCTGCTAATCAAGAACTTGATAAACTACATCAGTGGTGCCTAAGTAACAGACTCACTATCAACACTGACAAAACACATTTTATGCTTTACACATGCAAACATCAACTCAACCTCCCCCAACTTACAATTAATAGAAATCCTATTTGCAGAACAAACACAGTAAAATTTTTAGGAGTTACTTATGACGAATCATTGACTTTTAAGCATCATATTGATAGTTTAACACTAAAGATTTCCAGACACATTGCTTTACTTCACCAAATCAAAGACTTTATGCCTCAAAATGTACTTAAATGTATTTATTATGCTTATATATACCCACTGCTAACATATTGCAATCTCATATGGAGCACTACCTACACAACATATCTAATCCCTCTCAAAATGCAACTTAAAAAAATTGTTAGAATAATTTCAAACAGTAGCTATTTTGCTCACACAGACCCTCTTTTTAAACTTCTAAACATATTAAAACTTGAAGATATAACAAAACTATGTGTTTCTCAATATATGTTTAACCACAGAAATCAACTCCAAGATCTCCCAACCCATGAACATAGGACACGTAATCGTGGTAACCTCCTACATCCAGCTCATCGCCTCACAAAATTTCGCCATTCAATTTTATACATAGGTCCTGTTGTATGGAACACTATACCACCTCACATACAAAATGTTCCTTCCCTTAGTATATTTAAAAAAAACTAAAAGAAATATCATAAATTCATATTGATTGTTTAGTTTGCAATATTAAATCTAAGTATTTGTATTCATGCATATAAAGTATCTTTATTAAATTTCCATATAGCTAATATTTTACACCTGAATTGTCATATATCTTTATTTTCATGATTTTTAGTCTTTGTATATTATTATTATCATCAGAGTTGTTTATGTTATATCACTGAATCTTACTTTCAATATTATCATCTTTATTTTGTATTAATATAATATCATAAGAACTATTGTCACATATTATTTTTATTACTGTTATAATTAATATTGTTTTATTTAATATTTTTATTGTTATTATTTCTAACTTGTATTAATGTATTATCATAAGAATTATTGTCATTATTATTATTTGTATTATTGTTATTGTTATTATTTTCATTATTGTCATCATTATTATTTTTGTTATTGTTATTGTTGTTATTATTATTTTCATTTTTATTATTATCATTATTATTATAATTATTATTATTATTATTATTATTATTATTATTATTATCATTATTGTTGTACTGTCTTAAATATTTTCATTAACTTTTCCTAAGTATTATTGTTAAGATTCTATTCTTTTCATTGCACAAACCGCACGTCAGCAAATAATTCTCACAGATTATTATAAGATGCCTGAAAAGCTTTGCTTAAAATAGGCTAGCTAGTTTGCACAATGCATATTATAATATATACATTATATATTTTTAAAAACTAGTGATGACTAAATGTTTCAAATGTTTCTTCATTAACTCATTATGTTTCATTATTCACTGTTCCATTCTCCTCGTCCTCCTCCTCCTCTTTCTTGTTCTCTATGCTATCTTATTTATCTCTGTAAGGACCAACAGATTTGATGCTGCTAAAGCTTTCTTTTTGGTACTTTCCTTTGTGTTCTTTTGTGTTCCTACTCCAGAAATCATGATTTACAAAATGCTTGCACTGTTGACAAAAAGTTGCGAAACAAAAAAGTATTAGAGGAAATAAATGTAAAGTGCTAATTCCCTCATATGTGGTGTTATTTATTTTATGATAGGTAGAATGGAAGCCAAGCAGCGCGCCTTTAAATATGCGTGTTTGATGATGCATCTGATGGTCACTCGTAATTGATGTAAACACATTCAATATCTTGTCACAAAAATACGTTGTCATGTGTATTTTTTTGGCGAGGGTGGGTGGGTGTGTGAGACAGAATACTAATAGCCTCTCTCTCTCTCTCTCTCTCTCTCTCTCTCTCTCTCTCTCTCTCTCTCTCTCTCTCATGAATTTCATACATAATAAATGGTCTGGTTGGCTTTTACTCCGTCTGCTTGATAATGACACCCAAGATGTAATCTAAAATTCATACGTATAATTTTCTGCATTATGATCAAGGTTATAATATATTGTAGTAATTACCATCAGAATTCCGTTATTAATAGTTATTCTGAAGATAAAAATGATGATAATGATGATGGTGATGATGATAATGAAGACGAAATAGATGAGCTGTGGTTATGTGATTTAATTATATATCATATCTGGATAAAGATTTGAATGGGAGAACATAAGCAGGCAGGACGAAAAGCTCTGAACTGATATGTGATAGAAAGGGTAGCGCCGTAGTGAATGGCGTGGTATATCGTTCAGTGGTGAAGCCGCCGATAATACCTATATGGTTCGGGGACGTGGTCTGTAAGAAAATACAAGAACGAGAGACAGAAGTGGTAAAAGTGAGAAAGGTGAGATGGTTGTTGGGAGTGACAAGGAGGCATAAGATCAGTAACGAGAATTAGAGGGGCAGTCGAGGTAACATAAGTGAAGAAGATCCTAGAAAAAAGCATCAGTGGTATGGACTGTGGGAGGAAAGACGAAGAATG
>NC_059278.1:9626721-9646721 GCF_017591435.1 Portunus trituberculatus | reverse complement strand
GCGCGTGAGAAAGTTGTGTGTTGATGTTTCTCCTTGTAGTATTGGTGTTTTGCTCTTCCTCTTTCTCCTCCTTCTCCTTCTCATATTCCTTCTCTTTATATCTCTTCTTTCTGTTTCTTCTTCCCCGTCTTCTATCAGTATTATCAGTTCTCTCTCTCTTTCTGTCTGTCTGTCTGTCTGTCTGTCTGTCGGTCTGTCTGTCTCTGTTTGCCTGTCTCTGATTGCCTGTCTGTTTGCCTCTCTCTCTCTCTCTCTCTCTCTCTCTCTCTCTCTCTCTCTCTCTCTCTCTCTCTCTCTCGAACGTTCAAACAGCTCTCGTAATTTTAACTTAGTATAACTTTCATTGTTTCCTTCGTTTCACTGTTGGTGTTTTAGTCCTCTTCCTCTTCTTCCTCCTCATCTTCTTCTGGTTTTATTATTTTTCTTTTCTTGCTCCTCCTCCGGTATTATTATTTTTTCTTATTATCTCTTGTTCACCTGTTCCTCTTTCTTCTTTTCTGTTCCCGTCAGCATCACCACTCTTTTTTTTTTATTTCAACTGATGTACATAAATTTATTTTCTCATTTCGTATACGTCATGGTTATTTCAACACAACGATCACCACCACCACCACCACCACCACCACCACCACCACCACCACCACCGTCACTACCACTAAAACCACCACCACCACCACTACCACCATCTCGCTTGCCAAGATAGTGAGTGACCGCATTTAAGTTTTTTTTTTTTTTTCCAAGCATTCAGAAACTCCGTGATGGATTGCATTGACATTCATATATTCATTTATTCAATAGAAAGTTGTGTGTTTATTCACAAAGGAATCCAGCGTGATCGTGAGACTGGCGGTAGTGGTAGTGGTCACGTGTGGCCTTCAGCAGTGGCTAGGGATGTTTGACTTTTCCCTTCGGTAGTCAAAGAAAGTTATTGTGTAGTTTCCCTAATTCACAATATTTAGTTTCCTTGCTTTATGTTCTTTGACTTGTCGAATTATTTACTAGTGTTTTGGTAAGAGTAATCTTTTATGCAAATTTTTTTTTTTTTTTTTTTTTTTTTGTGTGTGTTAGAAAGATCAGCCAACGAGAAATGGATACCAAAACGTGTGTTTATTATATATATATATATATATATATATATATATATATATATATATATATATATATATATATATATATAATTCGCGGCTCTCAAAACGAACGGGCGTATCTCAGATTTTGGCAAAATTGAGATATTAACACCACCAGAATGCTTGTGCCGAGATCTATCGAACTGTCAAAGTGGCGTATGTCAAAGTGCATTAGTTTTTGAGATACCAAGTCTTTCATCATATACGTATCTCAAAACAAGATGAATAGTTGCATGGCAAAGAGGCGTACGTTTAGATACGCCCATTTGTTACGAAAAGGATATACGCTGTCATTATGATGAGTGGGCGTATGCCAAGATACGCCTGTTTGTGTTAACTCAAAAGGTATATTGTATCAATTTTAATGTAGATACCCATACGTTCCATGTTCAAGCCGTTTTCTTTTTTATGATAATTCACCGAAGAAAACTGCGATAATGTCGTCTTCAAAACACAAAGCCAAGGGTGGGTCGAGAGTTCTGTTGCTCTTAAATTAGGTAAGTTTTGGGGCTTTTTCAGTTCTCATTGAGAGTTGTGCTTATCATCAGTTACTCTATATATACTGTAGAAGAAGATGGTGATAACAAAAAGTTAGATAAAATCTGTACATTGAATATTTGACAAAACAAAGCAGTGTAAGGTGTTAACTGCCGTATGTAACCATTACGCTGTGACAAAAAACATGAGATACACCCCTTCGACCTGGCAGTTCAGGCTAAAGAACTGAAATACATCCTTTCGACTAAAACTTCACATTATAAAAGAAATGTAAGTCACAAATCAAACAGGCGTATCTGTGGCGTAACTAAACGCTCACATTTAAAAAAACTTTAGGTCACAAGACGAACAGGCGTATCATCTTCTCTCCCCTAAATATACCTAAAAACTTCATTCAATGACAACCTGAGTTTATGCATTAAAAAATTCAACGTTTCGTCTACATATGGAAGTTCATTGCACCTAAATACCTTTAAAACTGTTCTAGTAGTGAATGAAAGCATTTGGTAAAAAACTTTAGATCGCTCTCCTGAAAAATCGAGAAATCTGAGATACGCCCGTTCGTTTTGAGAGCCATGAATTATATATATATATATATATATATATATATATATATATATATATATATATATATATATATATATATATATATATATATATATATATATATATATATATATATATATATATATATAAAGTCAATGCATTATGCATTTCCTTAAAAGTTAAGTAAGAAAAAAAGGAGTGGTTAAGATCTAAAGGGGTGACCAGCTTTATTCTGTGAGGCGTCTTGATATATCTCGTCTGACACGTTCAAATCATAGGAAGGAGAAAATAGATAAACAGGCAGAGACTTTCGGAGTTTAGTGAGTTGTTATTTTTCCTGATAAGATATTAGTCCAATGACGGTAAAGGGAAGTGTGGTGTCTGTCATTGGTGCTCACCTTTCTAGAGCGTCAAGTGTACCAGTGAGTAAGCTGAGTTGTTATGCCACTAGATGAACGATGTTAACTGTTATTGGCGATGCTGCATCAAGATCAATACGTGATGTAACACGGAAGCATAACTAGCAGTAGAAATACGTAATTGGGTTTTGCAAGTGAAGTTTCAAATAAAGAATGTGTTTATGTTAATGTAACGAGTGTCGGATCAGAATGGATTTATACAATGACATTAAATTCAACAGAAAGCCTCTAATACAGAGAGAGAGAGAGAGAGAGAGAGAGAGAGAGAGAGAGAGAGAGAGAGAGATCGTATTTTTTCATAGTAGGGCAGATAATGACTAATTGTTTTGATGCTGAAAATTCCTCATGTTGAATAGTGGTTGGTTGTCAGTGAGTGAGATGAGCAAAAATCCTGGTGACTGTATGTATGCGTCCTGTACTCAAAGAATGCCGGAAACGTGGCCATTTTTCAGTATACTCCCGTCCTGCAAACAAAGCCTTCCTTTTATACCACTGACGACTTTCTGTTTTTCTGATTTTTGTTGTCTTATTTTTTCCTAGCAAAAAGTCTATATGAAGGGTTTCTGGGTTTCCATCGAGTGAGACTGGAAAGAAGACCGCTGCCAGTTGCATGCAGCTCGTTTCCGTCACAGATGAGCGGGTTAACCTTCTCTCTGCTAAACAGTTTTTTTCCATAATGACCTTACGGCTTTTTAGACACGCGCTGCAATCTCTCAAATGGAGTGACCTAAAATTAACTTGCTATTCTTTATTCTCCTGTGCGTTCATGCAAGCAATTTTTACAGCACATTGAATTTTAAAGGACGGATGTAGGAGTGAAAGAGTTAAAGCATAAAGCGCTCCATCCTCCTCCTCCTCCTCCTCCTCCTCTTCTTCCTCCTCTCTGGAACAATGCGTGGGTCTCCTTTGATGGCTTAGCTGGCCCAGGACTTAACTTGCTTCCAGGGCACAGGACAAGGGGTGGCTGAGGTCTGTCCAGTGGCCTCTTAGATGGGGAGTCACGGTGAGAGATTTCCAGACTCCAGACTCACTTCTTGAGTTTGAGTTGTATTTCTGTTAAATCTTCAGACTCTAGATTTTTTAGCAGTTTGATTTCTTGGGTTTTATATATCGGTGTTTCTTAGGGTTTCTGTCAAGCAGATAAGACTTGTTCGCTTGGTAGTGATTGAGAAGTGATAAGAATGGGAAGTGTTGTGGTTAATGTTTAGTGTCAGTTAGGTAGTGTCATTGTGTTTGTTCTAAGTTAGCTAGTATTAATGTATTTGCAGTTAGTTTAGTTTTTGCTGTTCATTTGTTAGTTAGTGTCATAGTACGTATTTGATGTTAGTATCACAGTATTTCCTGTTAGTTTGTTAGTATCGTTGTTTTAGTGTCAGTAATAAAGTATTCCTTGTCATCTAATAAGTATCATAGTTAATATTCGGCGTTAGAAAATCTTCCAGATTGAAAGTATGAAGACTGAATGATGTTAATAGTGAATTTTATCATAGTTTCTGGATTGTACTCAGTGTAATTAAACTACAATCCGAATTTGCTGGGTTTTCTATAATGCAATAAGAACTACGCATGTTTGTTAATTACTATGTATTGTTACCAAATGGCCAGAGTGAAGTTGTAATGACTGAAAGAGAAAAGCAGCACTGAGGAACGTGCACGTATGGATGTGGGCTTAGATTCTAGGATGCATTTTTTTTTTTCGCCATGCTGAAGCACGAATTACCGCTAACGAAAGAGACATGGGCATGCGAGGGCTGAATGTGCTGACTAAACTCATTCTCTCGTCGGTCTCTTAATTCCGTCACTCATTATTAGATTTACTCATCAAAACCTCTCTCTCTCTTCGTCTCTTCAGAATGGAAAGAAAAAAAAATCACTCAATCTCCCATACCTAAAACTAAAAAAAAATGAAAATGCATATATATATATATATATATATATATATATATATATATATATATATATATATATATATATATATATATATGTATGTAAAAAAGGAAAAAAATAAAAGTAAAATAAAAGAAACTTCCAAATTAGCTATTTTAGTACAAAAAAAAAAGTAAGTGCATGGAAAATAAATGTTACCAAGAAAGATACTTAACATGTAATATCCTCTATTAAACCTTAGGTATTGAAATCCTTGAGGAATTGATTGCGTGGAAGGATACCAACCATTACTAAATTATCCATCTAACTTGAAAATAAAGAGAATATAAACTGGAGCAACAAGAGAGAGAGAGAGAGAGAGAGAGAGAGAGAGAGAGAGAGAGAGAACCTTCCATGTAGCGCAATCTTTTATTAAACTCAAAGAAATCTTGAAACGGGAAAAATAAAGCAAAAGCGAGGATTTTTCATTTTAGCGAGCCCGCGCGTGTACCATCCCCAAGGCCAGACCTCCGCCAGCCTGCAGGACTTACCGCCGGTTGGATATCGTCTGCCTTTTGTCAATCAATTTCCTCCGCGCAGCCGGCGATGATAGCGGCGTTGATGGAGCGCCGCCGCGATCAGAATTAATGGCGCCGCGGATGGAGAGGCGACAATGGCCCGGCGGGAGCACTAGTTTTTCGAGCGGAAGGATGTGCCACGGTGATCCCCACTCAAAAAGGAGGAAATGGAAGGAGGGGGGAGGCCGGAGGGAAGTAAATTATGTGCCATCATGTCGAGCAACTCGGTGGTATCAGTAACAAACGAGAGAGAGAGAGAGAGAGAGAGAGAGAGAGAGAGAGAGATTATTCATAAAAAATAAAAAGTGCGTGTGTTAGAGAGAGAGAGAGAGAGAGAGAGAGAGAGAGAGAGAGAGAGAGAGAGAGATTTGATTATAATTTCGCACCATATAAGAGAACGAGAGCCACACACATAAATGAATAAACAAGATAATGAAAACAATATATATATATATATATATATATATATATATATATATATATATATATATATATATATATATATATATATATATATATGAAATAACTAAATAAATATATAGATGAAAGAGAAAGAAAAATCACAGACAAATCGATTTATTGTGAGGTGGCGGTGCGAGGCGTTACTCAGCGTAGCTCACTCCCGTAATGCGTCATAAGTGTGGAATCACCTGAAGCAACGACAATTTATTAAAGCATCAGATCGAAGCGGCGCGAATGAAACAGTGAGCGAGCCGGATGAAGCAAGCGGTGCCCGTTAGCTCGGAGGGAAGATGAATGAACCCAACCCTAATTGAATAAGTACATTGAATGAAGCCACCCTCACACTGAGACAGTACACTTCCCGAAAGCGAAATTCGGATAAGAGAGAGAGAGAGAGAGAGAGAGAGAGAGAGATATACTTTTTTTTTTCACTGATTCATACATTTTTCACACACAGACACACACTTAAAAATATATATGTACGTTGAGATCGAGAGTAATGGAAAACGATGATATATCATGTGAGTGCAGTTTTGTATTATGTATATATGTACATCACACCTGACGCTTCCATGAAAAATAGTATGTTTATTTTTACCTTATCTCTCTCTCTCTCTCTCTCTCTCTCTCTCTCTCTCTCTCTCTCTCTCTCTCTCTCTCTCTCTGTCAAATATGAAAAAATGATGATCGCTTGATGAATAATGGAACTTGAATAATGGCGTGAGCAACATGTGTTTAGTTTAGCTGGGTAACTCGAGTGTCTGGAAACGAAATATTACTTGAATTGTACGTGGCGTCTTTATTTTGGCACCACTTTTCACGGACATGAATGAGTGAAGCAATCTTGACGGACAAGGAGGAAGTGACGGAAGGCATAAAGGAGGGCAAAGGAAAGGTGCATAAAGAAGTGGAGGAGGGAAAAAAAAGGAAGGAAAGAAAGCTGAAGACACGGGAGCATAAAAAGGTCAAGAAAGGAAATGGAGTTGGCGCGAAGATAAGATACGAGGAAAGAAGAGATAAAAACGAAGGCAGAATGGAAGATGAGACAGGAATAAGAGGTGGAGTAAGAATGGAGAAAATAAAACTTTAAAAGAAATGGGAGTGGATGGGGGTCCCGGTGAGGAACGAATGGGGGAAGAGAGAGAAGACGAAAGAAGGAAGACAAAACCTGATAAAGCTTTGAGAATATAGAATAGAAATATGAAATGATGATAATAATAATAGTTCGGATCGTCTGGCAATCCTCCTCGGCATGTGACTTGGGAAATCTTAACCGAAGGAACCAGAAATAGTAATGATAATACTCCGAACTGGGAAGAAGGAGAAAAGAAAAAGAAAAAAAGATGGAATGAGGAAGAGATATGAAGTGCACTGCAAATGTGGAAACAGAATTGAGAGAATGAAAAATACTGAGAGAGAGAGAGAGAGAGAGAGAGAGAGAGAGAGAGAGAGAGAGCCAAAGAGCGGCTGTCGACAAAGTTTAAACCCAACTTGAGCATTAAGAGGTGAAAGCGAGAAGGAACTTGGAACTTTAAGACAGTGACACCGACTTCTTCTCTTTCCTTCCTCCCCCTCCTCCCCTCTCCCTTCCCCCACACACCTTACACTTCCTTCCTCTCCCCTCTCCCTCCATTCTCTCCCCAAAGAAGGTCTGGAGAAGGTATCGAGTCGAGAGCACTAAGTTTTTGCCTCCTAAAAGATGGTAACTTGTATCCGTTTTCTTTCTATATTTGTCCTTTTTTGGAGAATCTTATTTGTTCAGTTGTTTTTTAGTTTTTTTTTCTTTCTTTTTTTACTTGGATAAGAAACCGCGTTCGGATGTAATGTGTGTGTGTGTGTGTGTGTGTGTGTGTGTGTGTGTGTGTGTGTGTGTGTGTGTGTGTGTGTGTGTGTGTTTCACTCATAATTACGATCGGTGGATAATCAGGAGCCTTTATTTTGCGTCAAAGTTGTTATGGCAGGTAAATTTTCTCTTTTTTTTTGTCGTTGTTATTGTTGTTATTGTGGTTGGATTTTTGTTTTGTTGTTGTTCTGGCTTTGTTGTGGTGCCGCGCTGAGTTGGTGTGTTGCGGTGTTGTGGCTAACAGAGTTTAAACAGATGACGTGGAATAACATGATTATCATACTTACTTTAGCACTACCCTCACTGCCCTCTCCCTCTCCCTCTTTTTCCACTTCACGACCACCACGAATAACTTTTCCACACCGTAAAATGCCTTGAAAATAGGTGCAGGGAGGGAGAACACTGTAAGAGTAGGAGTATGAGGAGGAATAGGAGAAGGAGAAGGAGGAAGAGGAAGAGGAAGAGGGGGAGAGTGGGGGCTATTTTCGCTCCCTGTGATTCATTTGCATAATTAATCAGCCTATCTGTAAGAGGAGCATTGCGTTACCTATTGAAAAGGTCACGAGTAATATCGGTAAAGTGGCTAATTGCAAAGTCCGTCCTGGCGAAATGTATTCAAATTTATCCTGAAAGCGAAAGTAAATTTGGCGCTCGTATGTATGCGTGAGAGAGAGAGAGAGAGAGAGAGAGAGAGAGAGAGAGAGAGAGAGAGAGAGAGAGAGATCTTCAGTTTAAATTCTCGTTTTCATCTTTGCTTTCGATCGTGAAAACCATAAAAGAGAAAACGAGAGAGAGAGAGAGAGAGAGAGAGAGAGAGAGAGAGAGAGAGAAACTACCTACCACTTGTTTCTTATTTTCCTTTCATATTTGTGGTGCTTCATATGCAAGTGTTCACGTATATTACAGAAGCTTCGAAATGCCTCCACTGCATGATGTGAAGCGCCGATGTGCCAATATTGTGTGAAAGAGAGAGAGAGAGAGAGAGAGAGAGAGAGAGAGAGAGAGAGAGAGACTAAGTGGGAGGGAGGGATAGATTGGTTCGAAGCTATTTGAAGCACGCTACGAGGCTTCAAATCCCATTTCGAATCGCATGATTGTGTTTTCCAAATCCCCGTGGAGATATTTCAATTGGTGATCGTTTTTGATGTTGGGTTAATCCGATGCCTCTCACAAACAAGTGTTTGTCAACTGATGCTTCTAAGTCAAGCACATTCGAGAATATGTTTTAGTCATTCCACTCAATATAGGATTCCTGCACATTTCCGGCTTTCTCAAATAATCTTCAGTTATTCTTCTTGATAATAAACTTCCCTTTACTTTCTAAACTTCAATAATTTCACTCAAAATAGAACTTCTCTACACATTATTGAGTGCTCACTATAAATTTCCTCTGAACATTTCAAACATTTTATTCTCCTGCACACATTCCCAGATCACTCAAATAATCTTAAGTCGTTCCACTCAACTTTAAACTCTTCTCAGCATTTCTAGTTCACTCCAATAATCTCTAGTCATACCATTTCTGTTTCCAGTGACGCAGTACAGGATTCCTCTCGAGCAGATTCTCACCTCACTCCTTCATTCAGCTCAGAGTGTGGACGTAATAGCCTCAATAATAAAAGGCATTCTTCTTGATCTACCTTATTCCAGTAAGTAAGGAATTCCTCTTTCTCTCCCTGCTCTTTTCTCGTTTCTTTCTCTCTATATAGAATTTCGTTGCTTCTTGATTGGAAAGAATGCAATTTAATCAAGTTCATGTTTCATTTTTCAGTCTCTCTCTCTCTCTCTCTCTCTCTCTCTCTCTCTCTCTCTCTCTCTCTCTCTCTCTCTCTCTCTCTCTCTCTCTCTCTCTCTCTCTGAAATTACATAGGACTCAGAAGAACGAAAGGGATCACCATAAAGGCTTTCATCTGCTAAGAGTCAGTCTTGATCTGAAACCATCAATACCTTCTTTTCCTCCTCCTCCTCCTCCTCCTCCTCCTCCTCCTCCTCCTCCTCCTCCTCCTCCTCCTCCTCCTCCTCCTCCTCCTCCTCCTCCTTGTCCTTCGCCTTTTCTCATCCGCCCATTCTCCTCCCGTCTTTCCAGTTTCTTCAGCTTCTTCCATTCCTTTCCAGCATTCTCCTCTCCATCCTCCTCCTCCTCCTCCTCCTCCTCCTCCTCCTCCTCCTCCTCCTCCTCCTCCTCCTCCTCCTCTTCCTCCTTCTCCTCCGTGCCTCGCCTCTCCTCCCTTTTCTAGTCTCGATCTCCCCTTGTGCTTCATCTCGCGTCAACTTGCTTCCTTCTACTGTCTCTTCCCGTCTCCTTATATTCTTCCCGTCTTTATTTTCTGTTCCTCTTCCCTCTTCATACTTCTGTTTTCCTTCCCGCGTCCTCCTCCTCTTGCTCGCCTTTTCAACTCCTCTGTTCCGCGCATCATCTCCTCTAATTCACCTCCTCCCATCCCTTGTAACCCTCTTCCCGCCTCTTCCCGCCTGTTTCCGCTCTCGCTAACATCACCAGCATCCTCAGCTTCCTCCTACCTTCTCAATTAGCGGGGCGGGAAGAGCTCAGTGGGCCCCGGTTCTCGTTTTCTTTGCAGTGCGATTGAAAGGTGGATTCTTGGCCAAGAGGTAATTATGAAGTTTGCAGGATTAAGTAATTGACGAGCGTTGTGTGTGTGTGTGTGTGTGTGTGTGTGTGTGTGTGTGTGTGTGTGTGTGTGTGTGTGTGTGTGTAATTATGGTTCTTTTTTGGGGTTGACTGTGTTTCGTGGAAGAACAGAGAGGAGGAAGTGGAGGAGGTGGAGGAGGAGGAGGAGCACGAGGAAGAATGAAAAAGCAAGAACAAACAGCAGCAGCCTTGTTGGTCCTTATGATGCTGTGTGTTTATATTGTCAAACGTTCAACACGGGAAATGGAAGGAAATGGAGGAAAGGGACGAAGAAAAAGGGCTAAAATGAGGAAAGGGCGGAAAATAAAGGGGAGAAGAAAAGGAGAAGAAGAAGAGAAGAAAAGAAAGAAGAGGAGAAGGAAGATGACGAATTACAATGAGAAAGAAGAAAAAGGAAAGGAAAAGAATAAGACCAAAGGAAGTACGAGCAGAAGGAAAAGAAAAAAGGTGGAGAAACAAGAGGAGGAGGAGGTGGAGGAAGAGGAGGAGGAAGAGGAGGAGGAGGAGGAGGAGAAGAGGAGGAGGAGGAGGAGGAGGAGGAGGAGGAGGAGGAGGAGGAGGAGGTTCCGCAGGCATCCAATGTTCTTGTATTTGTTTTCGTGTCGCCATCTTGAAATTTTGGATCATGAGGTTTATAGAATCGGATTTCAATAGCTTCGAGAGAGAGAGAGAGAGAGAGAGAGAGAGAGAGTGAGTGAGTGAGTCAGCAGTTGTCTTGATTAACCTCTCCATTACCTGGCCCTTCACATCTGCTTGATCTCACCTGTTCTCTCTCTCTCTCTCTCTCTCTCTCTCTCTCTCTCTCTCTCTCTCTCTCTCTCTCTCTCGTTTGTTTAATAATCTTTTCTCCTCCCCTCTCATTTCCTTCATATCTCACGATTCATATCTTTCACCCCATCTCTCTCTCTCTCTCTCTCTCTCTCTCTCTCTCTCTCTCTCTCTCTCTCTCTCTCTCTCTCTCTCTCTCTCTCTCTCTCTCTCTCTCTCTTGCATTTTCCTCTACCTCATCTTTCATTCTTTTCCTGTCAGTTTCCCTTTCATCCTCATCTGTGCCTCACCATCTCATCTACTCCCTTCCTTCCCCATACGTACCCTCACCTACAGTCTCTCTCTTTCCCCTCATGTAGACTTAAGGGGAAATATTCCTTGACTGACAGAAAGAGGGAAAAGGAAAAAATAATCGTTGGTTTCCCCTCGCAGAAAAATGTTTATTTATCCGCTGTTGTGCTTAAGGGGAGGGACTGGGAGAGAGAGAGAGAGAGAGAGAGAGAGAGAGAGAGAGAGAGAGAGAGAGAGATTGGTTACAAAGGATTACAATATATGTTTTTGCCGCTGTTGTTGTTGATATTGTCGACTACATTTTTTTTGTGTCTGTGTGTGTATTTATGAGTGTGTGTGTGTGTGTGTGTGTGTGTGTGTGTGTGTGTGTGTGTGTGTGTGTGTGTGTCTATGTCCCACTGTGTTTGAGGATATACCCGCATGTTTAATTTTTCTGAGTGTCATGAGGGAAAGCAAAAAACGATAGAAAAAATGACGGAAAATATACTGCGTGACTTTGTCTGTTTTTCGTACTTGTGTTTTTCTCCTTCATGTTACACTCTCTTTTCCTTTTGCAACATCAAAGCAAAATGGAAGTTATTTCTTTTCTCTCGTTCGTTTTTTTTTTCTAATCTTATTTCCTGCTCATTTATATATGTATTTTTATTTGAACATGTTGTTTTTTCTTTTTTCTTTCCTTAGTTATCTTTTAGAAAAAAGTGTTTGGATGTCCATTTTTTGCTTTTTTTTTTTTTTTAGAATTTGGTATTCTTATTTTTGTTTTATTTTTTTATGTATTTTTTGCTTTTTTTTTTGTCGACTGTGTTATTGAAGGAATATTATATATATATATATATATATATATATATATATATATATATATATATATATATATATATATATATATATATATCATTCTCGCTCTTCTTTGTTTTGAAATGTGATCTTTGATGGTGTGTTTGGCATTTTTTTTTAAGATTGATTCTTTTGTAATTTTTTTTTCTCTGACTTGCATCATTCTGGACAATTTATTTTTTGAACTTTAACTATTCTTTTATCATTCCCTTCTTTATTTACGATCTTTTGCTTGACACATTTTACTTTTCTCTTTTTCTTTTCCATTTTGTGATTTTCTTTTCACTTTTCATTCTTTACTGTTTCTCATCTTGCTGTCACGTTTTTTTTTTCATTGCTTTCCTTGCCGCTCAAACACTATTTTCTTTACTCTCGTTTTTCCTTTTGATTTTCTTGCCTTCTTTTTTTTTCTTGGTTTTGTTTTTAATGAATCTGTATGTATATCCTGAATCATTTGTCATTTGAATTTTTTCCCGTTTCGATTTTTTTCTTATTTATTTTATTTTCTTTCTTTTCTTGCTTTCGTTTTCCACTTTTCTTTCCATCTTCACACACACTCCGTTGTCTTGATTTGCATCTATTCTTATTTTTCTTTGTTTTCATATTCTTGTCATGTTTTTTTTTTTAACGTCATTTTACGTCAGTTTTGCCTTTCATTTTTGCTTCTGTGTTCTTCTATGTTTTTTTTTTTTTTTTCCTGTATTTCAATTCCACAATCGTTTCCTTTTATATCGTTTGATATTATCTTGCTTTCATCTCACTTTCATCCCGATTACTGTCTTTCTCTCTTGTCTAACCTTTCTTTCTTTCTTACCATTATTCTTTCTTTTTTTAGTATTTCCATTTGTCTTTCTTGTTTACATATTTCTCTCACTCGTTTACACTTTCCAAACCTTCCTTTTCATGCTTTTTCCTTTTTTTTCATTGCGCTCTTTTATCTTTTTTCCCTTTCATATATTTTTTTCCCTATTAATCTTGGATCTTTACTTACTTACATATTTCTAATCTCCATCACATTTCTATCCCATTTTCTTATTGGCCGCCTTGTTTTTCCTCACTTTCCCTTCCCAATTTTTGTTATATATATATATATATATATATATATATATATATATATATATATATATATATATATATATATATATATATATATATATATATATATATATATATATATATATATATATATATATATATATATATATATATATATATATATATATATATATATATATATATATATATATATATATATATATATATATATATATATATATATATATATATATATATACCTAGATTTTGGCTTCACAACTTTTCTTCTCTATTTTACCTTTTCTTTCTTACCTCATTTTTTTCCTTTCTTTCCTGCTTGTTTTCCAGAATTTTTCTTCCTACATTCATTCTTCTTTCCTATACTCATTCCATCTTTACGTACTTACATATTTATTGCTGGTGAGGCGTCTGCGTGGGACGAACTGGGACGGCAAAACCATATTATAGAGATGAAGCAAGATAGCCAATCTTCAGTAACGCGAGGAGGAGGAGGAGGAGGAGGAGGAGGAGGAAGACGAGGAGTCTTAGGGGAAGAAAAAAGGGGGGGGAGACGGTTTCGAGACAAGCTTCAAGACCTCAAATCCAGGACTCGAGTTTTTTCCTCCCGTATCCTATATAACTTTCCTCCCTGTGTCTAATCCCTTTGGTAACTTCATTCGCACTGGAGCTTCGGTTACGACACCTCACCGCGGCCTGTTGTATCCCATAGCCTCCTTCATATAAATGAATAGCAGAGCCTGGAGAAAAGGTGCAACTTTGGCCCTTATTTATATAGGTTTTCCACTTGTTTTTTCCGTTTTTTTTTTATTTTCGTTTATCATATATATATATATATATATATATATATATATATATATATATATATATATATATATATATATATATATATGTATTGTTTTGTGGGGAAAGGTTCAGTGATTTTAGTGGCTCGTTTTATGTAAAGGTTTGTAGAATGATTACTGTCTTTGTTGTTGCGTTTTTGTTAGATTTTAGTTTGTTGTTGTCTTCGTGTTTTTTTGGGGGGTGGAGATACGTATATACGTAGCTACATGCATTCACATATACTTACACTTTCTTTCTTTCCTTTCTGTATTTTCTTCTCTTCTCTCTCTGTGCTCTCTCTCTCTCTCTCTCTCTCTCTCTCTCTCTCTCTCTCTCTCTCTCTCTCTCTCTCTCTCTCTCTCTCTCTCTCTCTCTCTCTCTCTCTCTCTCTCTCTCTCTCTCTCTCTCTCTCTGCCACGAACATGGCGGCACAGAACAAGGCGGCACAGAACACTGGTCACAAGATGAAGCAAAGCCGTGTTGTGTCGGGAAACCTAACACAAAGATGCCGCTTCTGTGAAAATGTGTCCCTGGCTTGTTCTTTGTCGTGTGTAGACTTACTCTCGTAACTCGCAGGATTATTTTTGCCGCGGTAACTGAGGTGTCGTGCCCTCCTGCTGTGGGAAAGGGTAGGGTGGAAGACTATATAAAAGAAAGACGCCAGAGAACAAACTTTGAGTGTAAAAAGGCTGTCTGCTTCTATTTTAATTCCTTCATCCTCTCCATGAGGGAGTTAGTGTCGACTGGACTTTGTTTATATATTTGAATCAGCTGATCTTTACTCCAACACTGACTTTTGATCATGGTCAGTGGAAAACTCCTGTGTGCCATGTAAAACAAAAGGCAAAGCACTCATCTACTGCTTTATGCCACCGCTTCCTAAAGGATAATGAAAGGTGAGCATGCTAATATTGTCTTAAGTAAATGCTGGTCTAGAGATATAAGCATGGCAGCGTAACACAACATAATTCCAAGTTACCTAGCTATACCCTAACTTATGTAGTCTAATCTAACATAATCTAACACTATTTTTCTTTAGTTTGGTTTGCTTAATTTATCTTACCATATCTTACATGATCTTGTTTAAAAAAGAAAAGAATCTTACTTTATTTTCCTTGCCTAGTCTAACTTTGCTTTACCTTACCTTGCCTTAATTAACCTAACCTTACCTTACCTAACCAAACTTTATACTACCATGACTTACCATACCTTTCATAATACCGTCCAAGATAAACAACACAGCTTCCGTAAAACAATAACACAGTGTCTCTAGTGTTGTGTTCCCTAAAGGTTTGTGTTGATAATCCTCTCTAAAGCTTTCTGGTGACAAAAGATTACTTGCTCTTTTTTTATTTTCTTATCTTTTGTATTTTTTATAATCCTGACCTTTGTTTTTTTTCTTACGTTGGGACGCTAAGCATATAATCCCTGAAAGACCTTGCTTGCTCTAAGAAAAGCTCCTCGTACTTTTACAGTTTTTCTATTCCTCCTTCTTTCGTTCCTTTGGTTTACACAAAATGTCTTCGTTCCTTTAATTCCTTCCTCTCTTGTTTTTATTTATTTTGCTGCTCTTGTTCCTTCCTTATTTCCTTTCATCACGGATTTTTCCCTTCCTTGGTTCCCTCCTCGTTTTTCCGTCGTTTCACTGTACATTCTTTGCCTTTCTTTCCTCTCTCTCTCTCTCTCTCTCTCTCTCTCTCTCTCTCTCTCTCTCTCTCTCTCTCTCTCTCTCTCTCTCTCTCTCTCTCTCTCTCTCTCTCTCTCTCTCTCTCTCTTTCTTCTCCGTTGCTTCTCCCTTTTGACGTGGAATTTTCCTTTTTCTTAATTCATTTTTTTTTACTTTTATGTACTTTCTTACATTCTCTGCTTCTCTCCTCCTTCCCTTATTTCTCTTCATCACAGATTGTTCTATTCTTTGATTTCATTTATTTTTCTTTCACTATTTTTTAACCCTCCATCTTTTTTTATTTCTTTCCTTTTACTTCTTTCCCTCCTTCCTTTCTTCCTTCTTTCTTTCTTTCCTATTTTCCTTTTTTTTCCTTCCTTCCTTCCTTCCTTCCTTCCTTCCTTCCTTCCTTCCTTCCTTCCTTCCTTCCTTCCTTCCTTCCTTCCTTCCTTCCTTCCTTCCTTCCTCCCTCCCTCCCTCCCTCCCTCCCTCCCTCCCTCCCTCCTTTCTTCCACGCGTCCTTCTTTCCTCTCTTACTTCCGTCTTACACAGAAACGTTCCCTATTTGCTATATTTCTTTGCCCTCTTTTTTTTTTTTTCTTCCTTTCTTTTCTCCAGTTATCTCTTTCATCTCCAGCCATCCTTCCTTCCTTTCTCTCCCTTTCTCTTTGCATTCTTTCCCTCCCTCACTTCTCTTATTTTCTCTCTCTCTCTTTCTCTCTTCTCCTTCACCTTCTGACCATACGGTACAACAAAACTTGTCCTAACAAGTAAAACACTCTTGCCGTGCTGAAGAAAACATTGACATAACATCGCGTTCCCTTCAGCTCTCAGCGCCGCCCTTTTCGCCCATCGGCCCAAAAGCCCAACGCTGAAGAAAGGCGGGGAAAAAAAAAGCTTCTGGGGACTCAACGCTACTGACCAGGAAACACGCAGGCTTCAATCCCACGATGCATTTTGAAAAGTTATTGACAGGCGTGAGTGGGATGGGCGAGCTGGTGGTGCGGGTACTCTACCGATGGACTGTGGGTTGTAAAGGGGCATTGTGTCTCTCTGTCTCTGACTGTTTGTCTGTCTGTCTGTCTGTCTGTCTGTCTATCTGTCTGTCTGTCTGTCTGTCTCTGTCTGTCTGTCTGCCTGTCTCTGTCTGTCTGTGTGTCTGTCTGTCTTTCTGTCTGTCTCTGTCTCTGTCTGTCTGTCTGTCTGTCTGTCTGTCTGTCTGTCTGTCTGTCTGTCTGTCTCTGTCTCTGTCTCTCTCTCTCTCTCTCTCTCTCTCTCTCTCTCTCTCTCTCTCTCTCTCTCTCTCTCTCTCTCTCTCTCTCTCTCTCTCTCTCTCTCTCTCTCTCTCTCTCTCTCTCTCTCTCTCTCTCTCTCTCTCTCTCTCTCTCTCTCTCTCTCTCTCTCTCTCTCTCTCTCTCTCTCTCTCTCTCTCTCTCTCTCTCTGGGTGTGTCTTTCTCTGGTCTTGGTTTCCTTCCCCTTTCGTCGTCGTTTCCTTTGTTCTTTTTACTCTTGTTAGTTTATCTTCGTCTGTGTTTCTCTTTCTCGTTTTATTTCTTTTTTCAATTAGTTTCATTTCTCTTTCTTTGTTGTTTTTGTTCTTTCTCACCCACTTTTTTTGTATTTTTTTTAATATGTATTTTTCACTTTTTTTCTCTCGATAGATTCTCTCTCTCTCTCTCTCTCTCTCTCTCTCTCTCTCTCTCTCTCTCTCTCTCTCTCTCTCTCTCTCTCTCTCTCTCTCTCTCTCTCTCTGTTACTCTTTTTTTCTCTTTTCTACCTATTTTCTTCTGTCTTCTATTTTTCTCTTTCCTCTTTCTCTTTACCTCCTTCTAGTTCATTTTTCATTTCATTTTCTCAATCTCCCCTCAATTTTGCTTTGTCCTCTTGGATTTTCTTGTTTGTTTTGTCTTTCATCTCCTCCTCCCCCTCCTGTTTTTCCTCCTCTTCCTCCTCCTCCTCCTCCTCCTCCTTCTCCTTCTCCTTCTCCTTCTCCTTCTCCTTCTCCTCCTCCTCCTCCTCCTCCTCCTCCTCCTCCTCCTCCTTCTGCTTTCCTGTCCTGTCTCTAACACTATGTAGTTAGCATAGAATAGTTAACCAAGCAGCCTAGTAAGGACCCCAGGGTCTGTTGTTGCTTGGTCTTTCCTTTGTATTCCTTTGTAATCCTCCTCCTCCTCCTTTTCCTCCTCCTCCTCCACCTCCTTCTGTGTGTCCTCCTTGTCATTTTCTTTGATTTTTCTGTACGTAATTCTCTTTTCTATCTTCCTCCTTTTTGTCCTCTTATATTTTCACTTGGTAATTTTCTCTTTTATTTTCCTCCACATCTTTCTTCTAATCCCCTTTTCATCTTTAACTAATCTTTTTTTTTCTCTCTCTTTTGTTGGCTTTTACTTCTATTTTCAGTACCATGTTTTTCTCATGTTCTTTCTTGTTCCTCCTCGTCTTTGTCCTCCTCCTTCTCTTTGTCCTCTTCTTTTTATTTCGTTTTTTTTTTCTCACGTTTCTCCTCAACTACTTAGCTACTCCGGTTATCCAAGTTAGAGCAGTTATCTTAAGTGGAAGAAAATAGGAAAGGAATTTGTCTCGGACTCAAATTCCTTCTTGATCCCTGGACTCTCATTAAAACTGTTTTCAAAGACCACAGACGTTAATAGACGCATGTTAAGAGTATACATTTATCCCATGAATTATATATTTTGCTAGTCAGACGATTATTTGATTCATTAAAGCATTCTTAAAAATTTCTCTAAATAACTCCTTCGTAGTGCAAAATGTTGATATTTTTAGTAATGTTTATTGCAGCCATTTAAAAAAGCAACGACTTGCACCCGAGTTGTTAAAATTCCGAGTAATTTGTAATACTTAATGTTATTTACCAATAATATCTACACCAATCTGTTGAAAAAATAACTTTAAATGCAGTCTGTTAAATAACCTGATAACTTACTGCTAACAAACACTTTAATTTTCACTACTTCCCGCCAACAATTCACTAGTTTTCTCTATAACTAGCCAAGAACACAATAACTTCCAGGTAACAATCAAATAGCTTCCACTAAAGTCAGTTGATATACACAATAACTCAATAGTTTGCACTACAGCCAGTTAAAAAATCCAATAATTTCTACTACACCCATGTAACAATCAAATAACTTCCACTACAGCCAGCCAACAACCCAATAACTTCAACTACACCAAGGTAACAAACCCAGCTTCCACTACATCCTGGTAATAATTAGATAAATTTCACTACAGCCAGTTAACACACACACAATAACTTCCACTACGACCAGTTATCAATTAAATGACTTCTACTGCACCCACTTCATATACCCAATAACTTCCACTACAGCAACCCAATAATCTCCACGACAGCTAGTTAACAAACCACCAACTACGACTACAGCCAGTTAACATACCCAATAACTTCTAATGCAGCCAGGTAAAGACCCATTAACTTCAATAGTACATCCAGTTAAAAACCCACGTAACTTTCAGTACAATCAGGCAAAAAGAAACGCTTGAAAACACGACACAGTCTCCTTTCCAGTTCTCTGTTCTTCGTACGTGTAACAGATCTGTGTAGGTTACTGGTCCTCCTCATTATAGAGCCACGAGTTTTGTTACCTGTACTGTGCCCCTTTCCTTTGTTCCCCTGCTCCCCTTGTTCCGCCTTCAGCGTTCATTCGGGAAACTGAGGACTGTAATTCTGTAACTTTCCAAGAAAAATGGTCGTTAATGTGGGACAGGAGAGAGAGAGAGAGAGAGAGAGAGAGAGAGAGAGAGAGAGAGAGAGACAGAGAGAGACAGAGACAGAAACATGCACATCATCCATTTTGAGTGCAAAAAACTAGTAGAAAAAATTGAAATCTCAAGAAAAAAATAATGTAAAGGAAGAAGGAAAGGACAATTAAAAACAATGAGTCCAGAGAAGAAATAGAGCAGTAGAAAGCATTATTTTAGTGCAGAATAGTAGTAAAAGTAAGGAAATAAATGAACCTGATATATTGCAATCTTCCTAAGGGTTCTTTGAGTATTAAGGCTTAAGCGAGCGAAAGAGAGAGAGAGAGAGAGAGAGAGAGAGAGAGAGAGAGGGTTGAGGGAGATAATGAGTGTGGCTTAAGGAATACAAAAGAGAAGTTGGTCCGCCGTTCTCTGTCATAACCACGACCAACAAAAGGAAGACACAGGACTAAGAATTTTAAGCGACTCGAGTGAGGAAAAATGACCAACATAATGGAAACTGTAATTAAAGGTGAAGATAGTGGCACTCCCTCTCTCTTCCCCTCTCCCTCCCCCCCGTGCTACCTGATCCTCTCCCATCACCACCACCCCTTCAGCTCCCATCCGTCCCCTCCCTCTATCCCTCCCATCCCTCTGCTCCTAGCACTGACAACTCACCTCATTTGCATATCATTAGCATAATCATGGGAATAGGATGGGTCTCTCCCTCACTCTCACTCTCTTCCACCCACACCTCTCCACTTTCCTCTGCTCTACTCTCTCTCTCTCTCTCTCTCTCTCTCTCTCTCTCTCTCTCTCTCTCTCTCTCTCTCTCTCTCTCTCTCTCTCTCTC
>NC_059278.1:9619221-9621721 GCF_017591435.1 Portunus trituberculatus | reverse complement strand
CTACTAATAGTTTAAAGATACTTTCTTATAACATAAGCAGTGTTCCTCAGCATTTAGAGTCCTTTTTGACCAATGCTTAGATATCTCTGATATTCAAATTGATATTATTGGATTATGTGAAACCTGTCTTAATGACAGTATTTGTAATTTATATAAACTGGATAATTATTCTTAATTTTTCAGAATAAATCAACACATGGTGGAGGTGTCTGTATATATCTACGTAATAATTTTCAAGGTGTAAAAATTACCAATGTTTGTTTACAATTACCGCACATAGAATCTTTATTTATTGAAATTTTAAAACCCATTAAGTGTATCATTGGCATTATCTACAGACCACCTAATTCATCATTTGTGATTTTATTGAAACTATGGAAAGTGTCTTAGAATCATTATCCGGTTTTAAATCAGATTGTCATATAATTGGTGATTATAACATTAATTTACTAAATAAGAATGACAATGTCATCAATTACACAAACTTATTCTACTCATAGGTTTTTTCAAACAATTATAAAACCAACAAGAGTCACTAATAAATCTGCAACATTAATTGATCATGTATGGACAAATAACATGAAAAATCATATGAAAAGTGGTATCTTATATACGTCATTAAGTGACCATTTCCCTGTGTTCAATTTATTTTCAATACCCACTCATAATAATTCGTCTTATATACACCTAACAAAAAGAAAATATGATGATGATAAAATCAAATCTTTCAAAGATGATTTAAAACAGCATAATTGGATCACAGAACTTGAAAATACTGAAGGGCTGATAAGATTTTTGATTTATTTATGGAGAAATTTTTAAGCCTTTATAATAATCGCTTCCCAATAAAATCATTTGCTATCAAAGAGAAACATTATGGAAAGCTTTATATAACACCAGGAATTAAAAAATCAATAAAGCATCGAAACAAATTACAGAAATTGTATGCCAAGTGGCCACTAACTTATGGCAAACAATTTAAGAATTATAGAAACATGTTAACTACAATAATTAGAACAGCCAAGGAAAATTACTTGAAGTCGAAAATAAATCATGAATCAGGTGATTCTAAAAAGACTTGGAAAACTGTTAATTCTATATTAGGAAAGAAATGTGAAAATTTACCATCATCTGTAAGCTTCCAATATAGACAAATCTCAAATAAAAAAGATATCGCTGAGGAATTTAATAATTATTTCACCAGTATTGCTAGTAAATTAGCCTCAGACATCCGACCAGCTACTCATCCTTTTGGGTCTTTTTTACCAAATCATGTGCCGTTTTCATTTTTTCTAAAGCCAACCTTAGAAAAAGAAATTTCCCAAGTTATAAAATATATCAAAATAACATCTCCTGGTTTTGATGATATTGATATAAAAGTTATTAAGGAATTCAGCGATGAAATATCTCCAATTCTAAAACTCATTGTAAATAAATGCTTTAGGGAAGGATGTTTAAAAAAAATTACAAATAGCAAAAATTATTCCTATACACAAAAAAGGGGATAAATCTAATCATGCAAATTACAGGCCTGTTTCAATTCTATCAAGTTTTAGTAAAATCATAGAAAAACTTTTTGCCATAAGGCTAAGTGATTACTTCACCAAATTTTCATCATTATCGCAGTGTCAGTATGGATTCAGGCCAAAATATTCTACCGAATTGGCTCTACATGAACTTACCCAAAACATCTATAAAACATTAGATAATAAGCAGTACCAAACCACAGTTTTTTGTGATTTAAGTAAAGCTTTTGACACTGTATCGCACAATATTTTGCTACAAAAATTTAATAATTATGGTGTTCGGGGGAAAGCAAATGATTTTTGAGAAGCTATTTGAGTTTCAGAAACCAATACACAGTATAAAATAATGATTCATCTTTTAAACAAGTCCACTATAGTGTTCCACAGGGGTCAATTCTGGGGCCATTGCTATTTTTAATATATATATATATATATATATATATATATATATATATATATATATATATATATATATATATATATATATATATATATATATATATATATATATATATATATATATATATATATATATATATATATATATATATATATATATATATATATATATATATATATATATATATATATATATATATATATATATATATATATATATATATATATATATATATATATATATATATATATATATATATATATATATATATATATATATATATATATATATATATATATATATATATATATATATATATATATATATATATATATATATATATATATATATATATATATATATATATATATATATATATATATATATATATATATATATATATATATATATATATATATATATATATATATATAAACGATATGGTACGTATTAATTCAAAATCAAAATTTTTGCTGTTTGCTGATGATACCACAATATTTATTCAAGGACAAAATATCAATGAAATGATAATTACACTCAATAGTGAATTGATAAAGTTATCAAATTGGCTAAA
>NC_059278.1:9609221-9614221 GCF_017591435.1 Portunus trituberculatus | reverse complement strand
TCTTATCACCTGCGAATCAGACAAGTACCTCTGACACCACAGTAATGTCCTATACATCCCCTGATGTCACTTCTTTTGACTTGCCACAGTCACCCTCCATGGATAATACTCAACAACAACGCTCTGGCGACATTGACGACCTATTAGAAGATGCCCAGCAGCTTACCGCAGACGACACACAGCCGCCCCACCCACCCCCCAGCCCTGAAGTCACTTCTCTTGACTTGCCACTGTCACCTTCCATGGAAAATATTCAATTACAATGCTATGACGACACTGACGATGTATCAGAAGATACCCAGCAGCTTACCACAGACAACACCCAGCCGCCCGTCCACCCGCCAGTCCTCATGACAGTAGTGATCATCGACAGGAGATGACTCTGCTCAAGATAAACAAGGACATAAGAGTCATTATGTCAAAATTACACACGAAGGATAAGGAAATAGATATACTGAACACTGAAGTAAGGACTGCATATTCCATGATCCAGCACCTCCAGCAACGTATTAGTGAACTGGAACTTCAAATAAAAACACAAGACTCACAGCAGCAGGCCACAGCGCATGGCTCAAACTCAACGAGATGTCTCCTCTTGGGAGATACCAATTTACAACGAGTCCTACGATCAGATCTTCACGATAGCTGTTCTGTCAAGACAGTTGCACGTGCAAATATGGACCTTCTAAGATGCTGGGTTAGTGAACAATTAAAAGTGATACCGAGCGAGTGTGAAATATACTGTGGACTTTATGACATACTGGAAGGAAAAAACTCAGAAAATATCCTTGATGGTCTAGGTTATCTAATTAGTGATCTGAAAGAACGTAACAATAATATGAAAATAAATGTGTGTCAGATCGTGCCAGTGCCAGTTTCCCTGGAAATTCAATGTAAAATACGTGATTTTAATGATCAGCTACTTAAGTGGGGTGAAACAAATGGTGTAGGTGTTGTAAAAACAACTCCCGAGTTCAGGCTTGAAACTGGCAGTGTTGACGAGCTCTATTTTGAAGACGAAGAAAATAAACCAATTTTATTAAACAGACTGGGTGTGATCAGATTGCTGAGCATCATCGGTAACAAGTGCTCCGGGTTTAATTTAAGCAACAACTGGGATAACATAAAAAGAAATTCAAAAGTTCATTCCAGTAAGCGATATGAAGGGGACCAGTCCAAATTACAGGATGTCAGACACCGCCAGCGTGGTGATACAGTGAGAAATGTTACTATGTCTGCCACCTCTGCCCGCGCCCTTCCAACCCGGCGCCTCCATCCAGTACCTGGCCCGTACACTTCGCCACCCTCACACCCGAACACCACGCATCTTCGGCAATACGGAGTAACCCCGGCACGTACTCGCGTCACACCTCTGCAGGGTAACTCTTCTCTTCCCACACAGCCGACATTTCCTGTCAGGAGAACTATGCCGTACTCTTACGCTGAGGCAGCCTATAGAGCTCTGCCTTGGAGTCGAGAAGCGTATCAAGAAATGAGTAGGCACGATGTGAATAGAGCAAATGACCCTGACACTTTCGGTGACTGGCGAGAGGCTGAGAGGGACAGTTACATTCAAAGCATTCCCTCTTATAGAGAAACACAACACACATATAACACATCTGATAGAAACTATAGACATGGTTGCTTTAATTGTGGTGAATACAACCATCGCCAAGCAAATTGCCGTTTCGACCATCGGTTAAGATGTGGTCTGTGCCACCGAGTGGGACATAAGCAGAAGCTGTGCCGCAGCTATGCATATAATGAATAGGGAGACGGCAAGGAAGGAAGGGCCACAGAGGGTACTACAAAAAGGAGAAACATGAAAATTGATCACATAAATGCCCAGAGTATATTAAGCAATAAGGATGAGATAGAAATATTAATCACAGATAGAGATAGTGATATACTATGTGTAAGCGAAACTTGGTTATCTCCCGATACTCCCGATGAGCACATTCTGATACCCAACTATAATGTTTATCGATGTGACCAAGGAAGGGGAGGAGGAGTTTGTGTGTATGTGAAGGATGTATACAAGGTTACTACGGTCGACTTTAACATTGTGAGACCTGAAGGTATTGAGGACGTATGGTTGTCGGTACAAAGTTGTAAATTCCCTACAGTCATTCTAGGCTGCCTGTACCGACATCCAAAATCTCTTTTATGTACATACGACTATATTACTGACGTCATCAAGGCTGTAAGCTTGAAAAATAAGTCATTTTACATTTTAGGTGATTTTAACGACAATCTTTTATCAAATAATAGTAAGTTAGGGAAAATTATTGCAAATGCAAAATTAAATCAGATTATTACAAAAGCCACGAGAATCACCCCCAGCTCTGCCACCCTGTTAGATATCATTGTAACAAATAGCCCTCAGTCAGTCATCCATAGTGACTCTATTCCTTGCACTGTGGCTGACCACGAATTAGTTACAGCTACAATAAATTTAAGGAAGCCAAAGCGTGCACCAATTTTTAAAACATTCCGTGATCTACGTTTTTACTCTTCCGATACGTTTTGTGGTCTACTGAGGCAGGAGCGTACTGAGTTGCAGAAGATATTCGCAACTGACAATGTGGAGACTCAAATTAATATATTCACTAAATGTTTCACAAAATGCTTAAACGAATGTGCTCCTTTAGTAAATAGAGAAATTAGGAGGCCTTCTGCCCCTTGGATCGATGCTAACCTACAAGACCTCATGTGGGAGAGAAATAACATTCAGATGCGTCTCAAGAAAGACAGGTATAATGTTAACTTGCAGGATAAATATAAGGTTTAAAATAAAAAGTAAAAACGCTGCTTCATAGATCAAAGTCAGATTACTTTAACCAAAAATTTGAAGCCGAAAAAGGAAATACAGCCGCCACTTGGAGCACGCTCAGGCATCTCATACCCCCCACTACAAACAAAACGTTTCCACTGTCAGCAGGAGACACTGGGGAAGTAAATACCAAAGTCAACAATTGCAAAGAACGCAGTCTGTCCTTTTGAATTGGCAAACATATATCAAATAAACTAGAGGTATCTTATGGTGTTCCACAGGGATCAGTACTTGGCCCAGTTCTATTTCTAATTTACGTCAATGATCTCTCGCAATACATCTCCGACTGCCTTGTTATTCAATACGCTGATGACACACAGTTCATCCACACTGGACGCATTGACAGACTACATGATCTCATACAAAAAGGAGAAGAAACCCTATCAAAAGCAAAACATTACTTCAATTCAAATGGTCTGCTACTAAATACAAACAAGACTCAATGTATGTTTGTTGGCAGCAGGGGACTCGTGTCACAGATTCCGCCCAACACTTCCTTGCGGGTTGACGGCGCTACCATAGTTCCCAGCAGCTCTCTCAAGAATCTGGGAGTGTATTTCGATCCCTATATGACTTTTGACTCACACGTAAATAAGATAAGCCGCAAAATTTTTAGCACCATAATTTATATTAATAGAATAAAGGACAACTTCAGCAAAAGTGCAAGAGTAATAGTCATGCAGTCACTTGTCCTTAGCATCATTAATTATGGTATAAAGGTGTGGGCACTACCAACAATACACTCATGCACCAAATACAAAAACTGCAAAACTTTGCCGCTAAAGTCGCTGTTGGTGGCGCTGCAAGGCATGAACACGCTACCCCATTCTTGAGAGAGCTTGGGTGGTTAAAGATAAAACAGAAATACATGTTTGAGATGGGAACTTTGATGTTCAGTGTAACCAGGGGAGCTCTCTTAACAGTATATTTCGCATGCCACTAGTTAGCGAAATATCCACTGCTGCCACCAGACAACAACATCAACTATACGTGCCAGTGAATAATACCTGTACAGGGCGCGCTCCATGCTAGTGGCTGGGCCCACACTGTGGAACAGCCTTCCCAGTGACATCAGAAATGCACCTTCATTACGCTCATTTAAGAAACAGCTGTTCCTCCATCTTTTAAGCATCAGTTTAGTGAGTAGTCTATGTTATTAGTTTGTTATTATGTTTTATCCCTGACTATTTTATTTTTAGTTGTTTTGTCATGTTTTATATGTACTTTTAATTACGACGCAGACACATTTCTTAGCTTTTTAGTCATAATTTTGTCTTGTTTTATATGTAGTTTTAATTATGACACAGACACATGTCTTAGCTTTTTAGTTATAATTATCATGTATTATAATTGATTGTTAAACACGTTTATTTTATCTGTTTAGGGCATCACTGATCTCACAATGTTTGTATGATCGAAGAATAACCATTGTAAAATGGAATAAAGGTTTGATTCTGATTCTGATTCTGATTCCTCACCTTCTCTCTCTCTCTCTCTCTCTCTCTCTCTCTCTCCCTTTCTGGCCTTCCTGTCCCTTCCTGTGTGTGTGTGTGTGTGTGTGTGTGTGTGTGTGTGTGTGTTGTGTGTGTCAGGAGGGAGGGAATGTGCAGCAGAATGTGTATGTGTAGCAATAGAAAAAGAGTTTGAAAAAAAAAAATGTGTATACTCAGATCTTGTTTGCCACCGAGAGTAGAGTTAAAAGTCAGTATCTGTATATATTTTAAAATTTTATTCAGCTTTTTTTTATTGAAAGTAGGAAAAGGTATGCAAAATTTAGTTTTTGCTTTCTAGTAATATATGATGATCATGATTATGGTGGTGAAGATATTATTGATAACAGCGAACATCAGGTATTTCCTGATCGTGTTCTCTACTAATATCGAAAAGTATAATTCTTTATTTAATTCAATATTTAAAATAACAGATAAGTGAGTTTCCAGATGTTATCTTCTAATATATGTATTAGCTCTATTAAAGGTCTGACATCTGCATTCCTAGATAATTTCTTCATTGCAAACAACAAAATGAAAAAAAAAAAAAGATGATAGTTTCCTCTAAATATGGAAGTGCATATAATCAAGTAGTTTTGTTTCAATCCTTTCAATGCCATTAATCACATCTCTCCAAACTACTAACCACTCTCAGATACCTCTTGTTCTACAGTCAC
>NC_059278.1:9601721-9606721 GCF_017591435.1 Portunus trituberculatus | reverse complement strand
GTCTCTGCTTATTCCCCTTTTGGCTTGCAGGGAGGAAATAGATGGATGCGAAACGGGTAGATAGATCAATAAATGAAAGGTTAGACAAGTAAACGAGGAGAGGGAAAGATTTTGATAGGTTTTACGTTTTACGAATACACACACACACACACACACACACACACACACACACACACACACACACACACACACACACACACACACACACACACACACACACACACACACACAATTTAGTATAAACAGATACAGACTGGAATTTCCTTTTCCTCTCGGTTTGAAATACTGCTGTCGTTATAACTCCCATTATTTCGTAATTATCAAACTCATTATTCTTCACGGTGGGAGACGAATACACGGAGTGGACCAATTACATATAATAGGTACGATGACTGTGTGTGTGTGTGTGTGTGTGTGTGTGTGTGTGTGTGTGTGTGAAAGAGAGATAGATAGATATAAAGAGAGATAGATAGATAGATAGAAAGAGAGAGAGAGAGAGAGAGAGAGAGAGAGAGAGAGAGAGAGAGAGAGAGAGAGAGAGAGAGAGAGAGAGAGAGAGAGAGAATTAATATATACAATAATTGATACGTTCAGCGTTAATAATATTCATCTAATCTGTGTGTGTGTGTGTGTGTGTGTGTGTGTGTGTGTGTGTGTGTGTGTGTGTGTGTGTTGCGTGCGCTTGCGTTTGTGCTCTCGTTATTCACCCTTATCTTTTTATCTGTCAACTTCACATTGGCAAAGATAATGAAGAGAAAAAGCAGCGGGCGGGCTTGTGTTTGCCCCAGTGAGCTTGTTGAATCACTTGCCTTGTCCTTCTCTTTTAGTCCGCTCCGCAAAGGGAAAGGAATGTCCAGCTATTGTATCATATCTTTGGTAAAAACTATTGCTCTGCTCTCTCTACAAACGTCCATCCCATTATCCAAGTTTCTACACCCGTCATCTGTATTAACTTTTCATCTTTCGTGTGTGTGTGTGTGTGTGTGTGTGTGTGTGTGTGTGTGTGTGTGTGTGTGTGTGTGTGTGTGTGTGTGTGTGTGTGTGTGTGTGTGTGTGTGTGTGTGTGTGTGTGTGTGCGCGCTCAGACTAAGATCTTATGTAAAATCTGTGAATTCGTTCCAATAAAACATTTCCTAATAAACGTACAATAATAATTCTCCAATCCCCTCTACCTTTGAAGCTCCAGAATTGATGCGCAGAATTTCTATCATATTAACTACGAACATTTACTATGGCATTTTAATTCCACAGCATATTTCCAGGTCCCCCACCCATCTCTTTTTTTTCCGACCCTGAAAACATTTAATTTTTTTTCCCTTCACAAAGTATCGATGGCTACACACGACCAATTATTCTTTTCAATTTGCGGCGAACAATTTTTTTTTTTTTTTTCCAGCCGAACAAAAAGATGAAATGCAAAATCTTCCTCACCAGAGACACGAAAGCTTCCCTGTTCTAACCCCGCGTCCCTACTGGCTCTAAATTTTTGTGGTTGTAGCGAGACAGGGGTGTGGGTGAGTGTGTGTTAGGAGTGCGGCAGGCGTGCAGGTGAGTGTAGCAGTGTTGGTAGAGGAGGAGTTGGACCTTACACCGAATTATTGCGTCATTTTTCGGTGGGCAGACACAGTTACCAGAACTGCTGATGAACCTTTACGGTCGAGGAAGGATCGCAGCGTGGCCAGAAAAAGTATGAGGTGAATCCTTGCCATCCATTCCCAGAGAGAGAGAGAGAGAGAGAGAGAGAGAGTCCTGCATTGTAACCACACCTCCGCCTGCCAGTCGTCCTTTACAGTGTTGCCAGATGCAGTGATAAATCTTACGCTCGGTGGCAGCTCCAGTCTAGCCAGATATAAGCAATCAACCTCCCCCGAACTACCAGGTGTTCCTAGCCCCCAGCTTACCGACCCCACCCCCACACCACCTCCACACCCTGAACCTCCTCTCCATCTACCGGGACGAAGCTTGGCAGAGTGTAAGGGTGATCTAGTAGGGTGAAATAGCAAACCGTGAAAGTGGAAAGGGCTTTAATAGAGTTGAACGTGATTTTTGTAGCATGCTTGAAACTCGTCAGGGTGTACAGGTGATCTGATAGCTTGGAAGAGGACTGGCAGGGTAAAAGGGTGATGTACTAGTGAGGGACGCTGTAGCAAAGTGTAGGGGGTGAGTTGGCAGAGTTTATGGTTCTATATTAGGATGTAAGGGTAGTTTCATAGGGTGTAAGGTGATGGCATATAGTGTACGAGGCCTGGCAGAGGGAAGGAGTGACTTAATAATGTGTAGGAAGCTCTATAATGATATAAGGATGATAGGATACGATGTATAAAACTGTACAAAAGAATACAAAGGAAAACCAAACAGCAACAGACCGCTTGGCCCATTCAAGGCTGTTTGGTAACTACTTCTAACCATCTACATAGAAGAGAGACAGAATAGTACAGGAGAAGGCTCCTCCCCACTCACCACTCCCTCCAGCTTTCGCTAGCATGAAAAATTGTTTGGAAAAGTACCATACAGTATGGAAAAACTGACCTTGAATTTTAACAAGAAAGGATAAAAGGAGATTCTACTATTCACCATACGTTGAACTCTGCATGTCTGTCTGGAAGAAAAAAAAGACACAAAATAATAATAACAATAATGTCATGTTTGATTATTCGGACAAGAAAAGAGCTTGTTGGGGGTTATCTTTTGAATATTTATCAATTTTAGCTTTGAATGATGCATAAGAAGTGGTGTTTACAATTTCTGAAGGAAGCTTATTCCAGACATTAACAATTCTGTTAAAGAAAAAGTGCTTACTCGTGAGATTTGAAACGTTTGGGTGTGACTTTAAATCCATTGTTCCTTGTCATTTTAGAATAATCAATGATAAAATGTGTATTTGCGTCAATGTTGTAATATCCTTTGAAAATTTGAAAGCTCATAATAGGTCTCCTCTTATCCTGCGCTTTTTAAGCTAAATAGATTTAATACTTCCAGTCGTTCCTCCTACATCCATACAGCTTGTTTAACAATCTTGGAATCATTTTAGTCACTCTACGCTGCATCTTTTCCAGTTTTTCAATGTCTTTTCTGTAATAAGGTGACCAGACCTGTACACTGTACTTAAGCTGAGGACGCACCAATGAGTTATATAAAGCAAGAATAACTTTTTCAGATTTAAATCTAAAGGATTTTCTAATAAACCCTACTAGTTTATTCGCTTTCTTCACTGTTTCTGTGTAGTGTTGACTCGGCTTTGGACATTACAACAAGATCTTTTTATCATTTTTAGCACTTGCCAGAGGCACATTATTTGTTACGTATTTTACTTGTATATTGTTATTTCCGATGTGTAGAACTTAACACTTTTCTATATTGAATTTCATTTGTCAATTTTTATGCCCAGCGTGTCAGTTTATTTAGGTCACATTGTAGTTCTTGCTGTTGTGACGTTGAAGTCGCTTTACTCATTATTTTGGTATCGTCCAAGAATTTGCTTATTTTGCAATTGATTCTTTCATCAGTACTGAGCCTAAGACAGCCTTGGGGAACAACGCTTTTTACATTGTGCCATTCTGACTTTTTCCATTAATGACAACACTGCTTTCTGTCAGAAAGCCAGTCTTTCAGCCATTTCAGGGTATTTCCGGCTATGGCGTGAGCTTTTACTTTGCTGATTAGTCTCTTACAGTATGTGGGACAGTGTCGAAAGCTTTCTGAAAATCAAGGTAAAACAATATCACCTGTTTTTGTTTCGTCATACTAGTTAAAAACTTCATAGAGGAAGTATAGCAAGTTTGTCAGGTAAAAGCGCTTATTTCTAAAACCGTGTTGTGAATCTTTCATTATTTTTTTTCTCTCCCTAAGTATGTGACAACCTTGTCTCTGATTATTGTTTTCATCAACTTGCACACTAATGAAATAAGACAGATTGTTCTGTAATTTGCTATAGCATGATGTAAACGTTTAAAAAAGATAGGGTTAGAATATCAAGGTACATGAGGATTAGCAAGGGAAAAGAGTGATGATAAGCTGTAAGAAGGATATAAGAAACGGTACCGAATATTAGAGTGTAAAGAAAAAAAAATAGGATGAAGAATGTCAGTAAAGATAAGAAGCTGAAGAAAAAAATGCTGGAAAAGGTGAAGAAGAGTAGATAGGGTGAATAGTGTACTAGATACCTGGGTGTGGGAAGATGAAGGGAGGAGAAGGAGGAGGGCTGCTGGAAAATGTGAAAGGGAGCAAAGGGTGATTATGCGAGATGAAGCCTCGGTGGGTCCCTAATGAGGCTTCCTTTATGTGTTGTTTTGACCAACCCGCTGAGGAGACGAGACGAGGGTGATGGGGTACTAGCGGCAGTCTTGCACCATGGACTAAGGCTTGGAGATACATAGGGACTGAAAAAAAAACAGGTACCATGTGATTTGTTGATGTTTGATTTGAGAGCATTTTGGTATGTTTGTGTTGGCAATGGGGAATATATTTGTGTATGGGGAAATGATAGAAAAAAAAATATTTCTCCCGCCTTACTCAACAGTCCTGTAAAACTTCTCAGTACACACACACACACACACACACACACACACACACACACACACACACACACACACACACACACACACACACACACACACACACACACACACACACACACACACACACATTCCTCATACATACTCATGCTCAAAAGATGGTATTTTCTTTGATTTTACAAACGCGCGCGCGCGCATACACACACACACACACACACACACACACACACACACACACACACACACACACACACACACTTTTACTTTGTAAACAATAAATTTCGTAATGCTTTTTAATGAATTTAATGCGATAGAACCACGCGACCTCATTAACCTTATTGAAAAGGAAGAGAAAAGGAGGAAGAAAAGATAGAGGAAAAGGAAGAGAAAGAGAACTAGAAAAAATCTGGAAAATGAAAGGAGAGAGTGAGAGAGAAGGAGGTAAAAGAATGTGTAGGAAAGAATAAAGAATAAATACGCTGAAGG
>NC_059278.1:9594221-9599221 GCF_017591435.1 Portunus trituberculatus | reverse complement strand
GAGGAGGAGGAGGAGGAGGTGGTGGTGGTGGTGGTGGTGGTGGTGAGTTGCTAAAAAGTGGATTTTTACGGAAAAGTAAACCTGTTTTATGAGGAAATTTTTCGGGAGGGTAACAAAGTAGCAAGAGAGAGAGAGAGAGAGAGAGAGAGAGAGGATGGAAGGAAGGACTGAAGCGGTCAAGTCAATATGCTCCCCGGTCAAAATACGGTATATATATTCCCATTGGTGCAAGGCTACGGACCCTGGAGTGGGCGGTGGATGGAGGGAGAAGCGCCACGGATATATGAGGCTCTTGTGACGGTGGGGACTTACTGAAACCCTTACAGAGAGGCGCTATATTGAATCAGCTCACGCCAAATTGACACCAAATTGTCTCTCCTCCCGGAAACTGTGGCGGGAGGTAAGATTATTAGCAGTCTACCCAGTGATGCCTTAATGGACGCTAGTTGTACGTACATATCGTTACGTGCACTCATGTTACGTTGGGTCAGTTTCAGTTCAGATCCAAATCTAGCCTACTTGTATGTAGAAGTGACGGTACGCATTCATTGTCATTGTTTAGTGTTAATGTTTTTGTTTTCCTTGTTATTACTGCTTTTTTTTGTTTGTTTTCATTTTCTTTTTTCTTCGTTCTTTTTTTCATTTGCTTTTCTTCTTTATTTCTTTTTTTGATTTCTCCATTTTCTTCTTTTTCTTCTTATCTTTTGTTTCCTGTCTTGGTTTGCCCTTTCTTACTTTCTTTAATTTTTGCATGTTAAGGAATCTAACCAAAATATGAAGATTTCTCTCAAAATACCAACGGTAAAAAAATATTTTGAAAGACAATATCAAGATGCAGTTCAGTCAAGGCCTTTGATCTGCTAAAAATCTACCGATTGTTATATTCTCATAATCCGAGGCAATTTTACTTAACTACGTGAAAGAAAACTACAAAATGGTCTATAATCTCTGCGGTGAATTATAAATCATAAACTTGATATTCGCCACAAGACCCTTTTATTCAGCAAAGAGGAAACCACGGCAGTCTGAGGTGTGTTTCTCTTCAGTATTATCAGTCGGCGAGAAGTCTCACTCAGATTCCCTTCAACACTTCTGCGAAATAGCAGTGTCCCCGTGCTGTGCATTAAAATGTGGCGGAATGTAGCAGCAACAACAGCAGCGAGAGCCACGCAAACCACGCAAGCCATGTAGCGAGTGTTTCTCGAAGCTGTGTTAATTTTTCAAAACTCGTGACAACAGCACTACTGCAATCAGTCTCTGGATTACTCTGGTCTTCCAGTCACTATGTAACTGTGGCTTAAACATCATAGTTATTAATGCTGTCGTCACACAGACTACACATTCCACTCTCCACACGCAGAGACAAAACTATATACATACATACATACATACATACATACATGCACACATACATAGCACAACACTACGTACAATAACAGCGTCGGAACAAGAACAGACCTCGACGATGCATTTGTTATCAACGAGAGCAAAACAATTAACCTGAAAGACCAGGTGTGTTCCGGTCAGGTAAATGGTTTCAGGTGCATTTTTGTCTCCAATTTCTGCACAACAACATACCTTCGTTGTGAAAAAAAGATACTCCTACATCCAAGAGCTTTGGGTGTTTAAAAAAAATATATATATTTATATATATATATATATATATATATATATATATATATATATATATATATATATATATATATATATATATAATAGCAGACAGAAATGAGAACAAGCAAGGAAGAGGTACAGGAGATGTGGAAAGAAGAGAGAAGGGGGGTGGACGTGAAGGAAGAGGGGATAGAGGAGGAGGAAAGAATTAAAGGAAAGATGAGATAGTTCAGATTTCAGAGATCATGATATGGAAGAGAGAGAGAGAGAGAGAGAGAGAGAGAGAGAGAGAGAGAGAGAGAGAGAGAGAGAAATTACTCACGCATTCCACTGAAAACATTCGATGATGGAGAGAGAGAGAGAGAGAGAGAGGGGGGGGGGAAGAAAAATGTTGAGATATGGAAGAAGAAAGGAAGGAAGGGAAACAGGGGAAAAATGGAGATATGGATGAAGAGGGAAGAGGGAAGGAGGAAAACGTACTAGAGCGAAAGATAAGATAAGGAAGGGAAAGGAAATTGCGGGAAGAGGGAAAAGGAGCCAATTGGAATAGATGGAGAGACAAATTGCACGATGGAGGGACCGTATGGGAGGGATGGTGAGATGGAGGAAAGTGTGTGGCAAGAACCTTGATGAGGAAGAGGAAAGTAGGAAACGAGAGAGAGAGAGAGAGAGAGAGAGAGAGAGAGAGAGAGAGAGAGAGAGAGAGAGAGAGAGAAAGCTGATCACACACACACCATTTATTACGAGAGAGAGAGAGAGAGAGAGAGAGAGAGAGAGAGAGATTTCATGGCATAATTTTAATGATCTTAACTTCCATTCCTTTCTGCTCTCTCTCTCTCTCTCTCTCTCTCTCTCTCTCTCTCTCTCTCTCTCTCTCTCTCTCCCGTGCTGAAGGAATGGGAAAGAGGGACGACAGAGGGAGAGGTAGAGAGGGGAAAGTAATGGGAGACAGTTTTCCTCTTCTCTGCCCCTCTTCTCTCTCTCTGGTTTAGGAGCTATAACTGTTTCCATTAGTCTTTCCTTAATATTCTCTCTCTCTCTCTCTCTCTCTCTCTCTCTCTCTCTCTCTCTCTCTCTCTCTGGCATTTTCTTTCTACCAATCATCCGCTCCATTTACCCTTATATTCCTTCTTCCCCTCTCCCACTCTCTCTCTCTCTCTCCCTCTCTCTCCCCTCTCCCTTCATGCCTCCCTTCACCCCTTATATATGGTCTGCAGTTTGATGTCTCCCTTTCTCCCTTTGAGTGGCTTTCCGTGGACCTAAGGCAGAATACTTGTTTCCCCTTTAGATTTCTTAGGGGAGGGGAGAAAAAGAAGATGGTCTTGTGAGGGGAATGCGATCTGTGTGTGTGTGTGTGTGTGTGTGTGTGTGTGTGTGTAGGAAGAGGGTGTCTGTTTTGTCTACGAGTCTTATTATTCTCTCTCTCTCTCTCTCTCTCTCTCTCTCTCTCTCTCTCTCTCTCTCTCTCTCTCTCTCTCTCTCTCTCTCTCTCTCTCTCTCTCTCTCTCTCTCTCTCTCTCTCTCTGCAGTCCACAAGCTATGTATATTGCTCTAATAAGCCCAAGAGGAAAAACTAGTCGGATATGAAACTATTCGAGCGAGAGAGAGAGAGAGAGAGAGAGAGAGAGAGAGAGAGAGGTGGTTGTTCTCTTTAGATGAAAGTTATCACGTTTGGTTTGAAGAAAAACGTCTGAGAAATAAAGAAAATCGAAGCCAGTAAAAAAATCACAACAAACTGGAAGGAGAAATGAAAATTAGTAAAGGAAAATTACAGAAAAAGAGTAAATGCAAGATAAATAAAAAAAAATGGCGATTAAAGAACAAGTAAAAAAAAAAAAAGAATTAAAAAGAACAAGGAGGAATAAGAATATAAGTAAGAGGATTATGGAAAGTTAGAATAAGGAAAGAAGCAAAATATCGTAATCTCTTTGTTCTTTTTTTCCTCTTGTCCGTATAGAATCTGAATAAAATATCGAAACCTTGACTTTTGGGAGAAAAATTCTACGTTATATTTTCCTTAAATGAAATACACAGTTATTTTGAAAAAAGCAAGAAAAGTAATGATAAAAGTTTCTCTCTCTCTCTCTCTCTCTCTCTCTCTCTCTCTCTCTCTCTCTCTCTCTCTCTCTCTCTCTCTCTCTCTCTCTCTCTCTCTCTCTCTCTCTCTCTCTCTCTCTCTCTCTCTCCCGGAATGATTATTGTTTCCGTGTCGGAGACCTGTCTCTGTGTGCTGAATGCATAACTGAGGTGATAGTGTCTGGCATGGAGGCATACATTCCTCATTCTTTTTCTCATCGCACACCGCGTAGTGTAATGGTTAGCACGCTCGACTCGCATAATCGAGAGGGTCCGGGTTCGAGTTCCGGAAAGCGGCGGGGCAAATGGGCAAGCCTCTTAATGTGTGGTCCCTGTTCACCTAGCAGTAAATAGGTACGAGATGTAACTCGAGGGATTGTGGCCTCGCTTTCCCGGTGTGTGTTGTGTGAGATGTGGTCTCAGTCCTACCCGAAGATCGGTCTATGAGCTCTGAGCTCGCTCCGTAATGGGGAAGACTGGCTGGGTGACCAGCAGGCGACCGAGGTGAATCATCCTAATCCTTCTGAACCTTGGTTTAACACAGCCTGTTCTCGTGCTATACATGATAGATAGGTTACCCACAAAAGGTACTTGAGCCATCCATCACCTGAATCTCATGCACTTTATATTTCTGCTCGAAATCATGCCAAGTCTTTTCTTCAACTTGCCAAACACTCCTTCATAAATAGAAAATGTCAAAATCTTTCAAACTCCAACTCCACTCGAGACTTCTGGCATCTCTCCAATAACATCTTCTTAATCTTTCCTCCTTTATTTCATCCTGATGGCACCACTGCCATTTCATCTGTCTCTAAAGCTGAACTCTTCTCTCAAACCTTTGCTAACAACTCCACCTTGGATGATTCTGGGCTTGTCCCTCCCTCTCCTCCTCCCTCTGACTATTTCATGCCTACAATTAAAATTCTTCGTAATGATGTTTTCCATGCCCTCGCTGGCCTAAACCCTCGGAAGGCTTATGGACCTGATGGGGTCCCTCCTATTGTTCTCAAAACTGTGCTTCCTTGCTTGCACCTTGCCTGGCCAAACTCTTTCAACTATGTCTATCGACTTCTACCTTTCCTTCATGCTGGAAGTTTGCCTACATTCAGCCTGTTCCTAAAAAGGTGACCGTTCTAATCCTCAAACTACCGTCCTATAGCTTTAATTTCTTGCTTGTCTAAAGTTTTTGAATCTATCCTTAATAGGAAGATTCTCAAACATCTGTCACTTCACAATCTTCTCTCTGATCGCCAGTATGGCATCCGGCAAAGCCGTACTAGTGGTGATCTGGCTTTCCTTACAGTCTTGGT
>NC_059278.1:9579221-9589221 GCF_017591435.1 Portunus trituberculatus | reverse complement strand
CACACACACACACACACACACACACACACACACACACACACACACACACACACACGCGCGCGCGCGCGCGCAAAGTACAAGCATAGTTAGGGCTAATTAGCGCTAAGATACAAGAAGTGCTCCTGTCGTGTGTTAGGTAATTGGCCTGGCAATTACGCATAGTTGTCGAGGTTTTCCATGTGTGTTTTACTACTTCAGTATGCATTGTTCCTTTCACCTCTACACCCAAACTAACACCACCATCACTACTACCACTTTAATGACTCTGGACTCCTGACCCTATCAATATTCCATTCATTCCCCTCATGGTGAAAAGAAGAAAGGAAAAACAAAACATAAAAAAAACACGGGATTTAACTGAGAGAAAAGCGGAGAGAAAAGAATGAAAAAAAAAAAGAATTTCGTGTAGGTTCGAAGGAAGGGAAAATTCATCGTGTTTATACCAAGTTAGAGTGAAACAGCATCTGTCTAGTTTATGCAAGGGGGTCCCGCATCTCCACCGAGGCCTAGAAGTGGAGACAGGCTGTTATTTCGGTCACGTCACTGTGAGATGGTTGGAGACAGCGGCATGAGGCAGGTGTGCATGAAGGATCTTTCTGAATATAGGTGAGAGAGAGAGAGAGAGAGAGAGAGAGAGAGACACAGACCTTCCATTACCAAGATTAAATTGATTAGCACCTGTACTTTATAGGTGTGTTCAGGTGTGAAAAATAAGGCGTTACTTGTTAACTGACGACCCTCATCACACCACATAAAGGTGATCCTCCCTCCTCCTCCTCCTCCTCCTCCTCCTCCTCCTCCTTGTATTTTCTCTGCCTCCTATATTACCTCCCTTGCTCGTATGTTAGCCCCAGACTAGCTCGTCAAAGAGATGATAGATATACACCCACGTAATTACCTGCGTGTCAAGGTGATGCCAAAGAGTGTCATTTTTTTCGTCTCTAATCTTTTTCATGTTTAAAGAGTATATTAAATTTATTTCTACCACCATTATTACTACTACTACTACTACTACTACTACTACTACTACTACTACTACTACTACTACTACTACTACTACTACTACTACTACTACTTTTGTGTAGGAGAGAGGGCCAGCCAAGGGCAACACAATGTTAAAAAAAGCCCACTTGAGTGCTGGTTCTCTAAAAAATAACTAAAGGGTTAGCCAGAATTAGGGAATAAATGTCTTGATACCTCCCTCTTAAAAGAAGTCAAGTTGTAGGAAGACGGAAATACAGAGGGAGGTAGGGAGTTCCTGAGTTTACCAGAGAAAGGTATGAATATTTGAGAGTACTGGTAAACTCTTGCATTAGAGGGTTGGACAGAATAGGGATGAGAGGAAGTAGAAAGCCTTGTGCAGCGCGGCAGCAGGAGGAAGGGTGGCATGCAGTTAGCAAGATCAGTAGAACAGTTAGCATGAAAAGAGCGATAAAAGATAGAAAGAGATGTAACATTTCGGCTGGGAGAAAGAGGCTGAAGACAATCAGTCAGAGGATGGGAGTTGATGAGGCGAAAAGCTTTTGATTCTACCCTAACTAATAAAATTGTGTGAGTGGAATCTCCTAAACATGCGAAGAGTACTCCATACAGGGACGAATAAGGCCCTTGTACAGAGTAAGCAGTTGAGGGGCGAGAAAATCTAGCGGAGATGCCGGAGAATGCCTAACTTCATAGAAGCTGTTATAGCAAGATGCGAAGTTTCCAGTTAAGATCATGAATAAAGGATAGACCAAGGATATTCAGTGTGAAAGAGTGAGGCAGTTGAGTGTCATTGAAGAAGAGGGGATAGTTGTCTGGAAGGTTGTGTCGAGTTGATAGATGGAGGAATTGAGTTTTTGAGGCATTGAAAACTACTAGAGTTTTTTCTGCTCCAATCGGAAATCTTAGGAGGATCAGAAGTCAGGCATTCTGTGGCGTCCCTGCGTGACCTGTTGATTTCATAAAGGGTTGGTGGTCTCTGAATAAAAAGAAACGTGGAAAAGTGTAGAATGATATCATCAGCGTAGGAGTGGATAGGGCAAGAAGTTTGGTTTAGAAAATCATTAATGAACAATAGAAAGACAGTGGGTGACAGGACAGAACCCTGAGGAACACCAATATTAATAGATTTAGGAGAAGAACAAGCCCAGAATCGTCCAAGGTGGAGTTGTCAGCAAAGGTATGAGAGAAGAATTCAGCTTTAGAGACAGAAGAAATGGCAGTGCTGCCATCAGGACGAAATAAAAGAGGGAAAGATTAAGAAGCAAAATTATTTGAGTTGTTTTTGGCTTGAGGTCAGAAGTCTCGAGGGGGAGTTTGAGTTTGAAAGATTTTGACATTTTCTTATGAAGGAGTGTTTGGCAAGTTGAAGAACAGACTTGGCATGATTCCAGGCAGAAATATAAAGTGCATGAGATTCAGGAGATGGAAGGCTCAAGTACATTTTGTGGGCAACCTCTCTATCTGCATGTATAACACGAGAACAGGCTGTGTTAAACGAAGGTTTAGAAAGTTTAGGTTGAGAGAAAGATTGAAGAATGTACGCCTCCATGCCAGACACTATCATCTTTGTTATGCGTTCAGCACAAAGAGATGGGTCTCTGACACGGAAGCAATAATCATTCCAGGAAAATCAGCATAATACCTCCTCAGGTCCCCCAACTGGCAGAGGCAAAACGCCAGAGGCACCTTCGCTTTGGGGATCCTCTGGAGAAAAGGACAAGATACAGAAATGAGATTGTGATCGGAGGAGCCCAACGGAGATGAAAGGGTGACAGCATAAGCAGAAGGGTTAGAGGTGAGGAAGAGATCAAGAATGTTGGGCGTGTCTCCAAGACGGTCAGGAATACGAGTAGGGTGTTGCACCAGTTGCTCTAGGTCATGGAGGATAGCAAAGTTGAAGGCTAGTTCACCAGGGTGGTCAGTGAAGGAGAGGAAAGCCAAAGCTGGTGGTGAACATTGAAATCTCCAAGAATGGAAATCTCAAAAGGGTAGAGGGACAGAATGTGCTCCACTTTAGAAGTTAAGTAGTCGAAGAAATTACTATAGTCAGAAGAGTTAGGGAGAGATAAACAGCACAGATGAATTTAGTTTGAGAGTGACTGTTAAGTCGAAGCCAGATGGTGGAAAATTCGGAAGACTCAAGAGCGTGGGCACGAGAGCAAGTTAAGTCGTTGCGCACATAGACGGAACATCCAGCTTTGGAACGAAAATGAGGGTAGAGGAAGTAGGAGGGAACAGAGAAGAGGCCACTGTCAGTTACCTCAGACAGCTGTGTTTCGGTGAGGAAAACAAGATGAGGTTTAGTAAAGGAGAGGTAATGTTCCACAGATTGAAAATTAGATCTATGACCGCGAATGTTGCAGAAGTTAATGTAGAAAAAGTTGAGGGAAGTGTCAAGGCATTTGGGATCGTCATCAAGAGAGGAGTCCTACCTTGGGACACTTCTGGTCCCTTCCCCAGAGAGGGACTCCGAAGCGGGGTTTGGAGTCCCATTTTTTTTAAATTTTGATTTAAGTGAAGGGTGTATGTGTAGTAAGTGCATGTAGTTTTGTGTGAAGGAGAGTTGTCTTTAGAGGTTAAGCTGTGACTGTCCCCTTGAGTTGTGAGACACAAAGGTAAACATTCAGCGAGATCACAACTAGCTTTAATGGAAAGTTCACAACATCCCCCTGAACTAGTATTATTAGACCTCGCTGGGAGTAAATTGTCGTCTCGGTAGGTGTCTAATACCTCCTCCTGTAATACTACTACTACTAATAATAATAATGATAATAATAATAATAATAATGATAATAATAATAATAATAATAATAATAATAATAATGATAATAATAATGATAATAATGATACTGTTACTACTACTACTACTACTACTACTACTACTACTACTACTACTACTACTACTACTACTACTACTACGTGGTGCGCCGCGTATGGGAGTTGCCCTGGACCATGCACTGCGATCTGCATTCTTACATAACCCATGTTATGCCCCCGGAGCTGTGGTTTGCTAAACGGGAGATTACATTTCTAAACCAAATATCAACTTACGATAGAGCAACACGGTCATACGAACTATACGAAGAATGGGGTTGTATGGAAGACATTCAGTGCTAGGGAGTAATGCAAGATATCTCAGTATAAATACTTGAATAGTGATATAGTAAACATGATTTGAAGTCGGTTACAGAATGACCAATATGATCTTAGTCGGACGGGTACGCAAATCCGTGAATTGTGCTACATGAGGGACAAGAATGATAGCACAGTCTTGGATGTAAGAGAGATCAGGATGACTGATGTTTTCTGTACTGAGTGAAGCTGATACTGTGTGCGACACTGGCTTTACTAACGGTGGCGTAGATTTTACTATAAGGAATGTATTTCAAGTTTTTATTTTACCATTATGTATTGTATGTGTACACATTTTTGTGTGAATAAAGAATACTTAACTGAACTGAAATACTATATTGATGATGACAGCAAGAATAGGGATATTGGTAGTAAACAAAACAGCACATCCTCAAAAATCCTATGTCGCTTTCGAATACAAGAGGGCGTCAATCGCTAACTCCTTCCTACCCCATCCTCAACACTAATAACTACTAAGAACAAACATGGAACCACTAATCAAACTCCTATTCTGTCAGTGAACTTGTAAACCCATTGTGTATAATATCTCACTTCTACATATCTTCTTTAACCTTCCCCTCTCCCCCAACACACACACATACACTCACATTAAAAGGGAAAATTTTGTCAATCATCTCAATCATCTCCTTTTCCAGCGTCCCAGATTTACGGCGGTACCGCTTCTGTGTACCCTGATTGTCGTGCGCTTTTCAGACCATATATAATTGTCTGTGTCAGCCAGCGTGTTTCATGTAAGGTACAAGGAGGCTGGGAGTGTTAAATTGGCGACTCTAGGGAATTTGATCGCACTATATCAACAATTAGTGTCAGAATGGAAACCCCGGCAAAAGGCTGTAAGGGTTTGGAAATATTTAGTGTGGTGGTGATGGTGGTGGTGGTGGTGGTTGTAGTAGTAATAACAGGAGGAGGAGAGGAGGAGGGGAAGAAGCAGGAAAAGCAAGAGAGAAGAGGAGGAGCAGGAGGAGACGGAGGTAGAGGAAGAAGAGGAGGAGGAAAAGCAGGACCAAAAGAAGACGGAGAAGGAGACGTAGGAGCGGGAGGAGCAAAAGAAGAGAAAAGTATGAGAAGACGAAGGAAGAAGAGAAGGATGAGGAGGAGGAGGGGAAAAATGGAGGAGGAAATTTTGTGGAAGGGTTAGTATTTCTTGTACGAAAAGGAGTAGGAAGAGAAGGAGGAGATGGTTTAAAGAAGAAATATATATAAGAAGAGAAGTAGAAATCGGAAAGAAAAGGAACACCACCACCACCACCACCACCACCACCACCACCACCAATAACAACAGTACGAACAACAACAATGGGTGAATCAAAGTCGACACATTTATAATTTCAGAATTCGCCTCGTCCTTAAAATTTCAGTGAACACGAGTCAGCGAGGGAAAGTCAGCAAGCATGAATGACAAAATCGTCGATGCGTTCTTCTCTTTTCCCGAGAAAGTTGACTTTAATTACCGGGGACCTGAGTAATTAACGTGGCAGAGAAATAAGAACGAAAAAAAAAGATTAAACACAATGGCATAGAAATTTAAAGTGAAAAACTGGTAGAAAATATGTGAGTAATGAGAGAGAGAGAAAGAGAGAGAGAAGAGAGAGAGAGAGAGAGAGAGAGAGAGAGAGAGAGAGAGAGAGAGAGAGAGAAGAGAAGAGAAGAGAAGAGAAGAGAAGAGAAGAGCTGACGACAGTAATTGAGGGAATAGAGGACACTGGATATTGCAAAGGGGAAAAATGGAACGGGCAGTAATTAGTGGAGTCGGACACATAAGAAGTGGCAAACAGTGATGGAGAGTGGCAAGAAGTGGCAAACACTGATAATGAGTGGAAAGGATTGGGAAGGAGTTGATCAATGGACTTAGCTTACATTTAGTTATTATACCACCATATGAACGAGACAGAGAGAGAGAGAGAGAGAGAGAGAGAGAGAGAGAGAGAGAGAGGTTTAGATAGTCACACATACACACAAATATAAACAGAAAATTAGCGAAATACGACAGATTTTCCTACTTTACCGAAATGTTGTTGGTTTCCATGACAACCAGAGTAAACAATCTTGTTCCACCCTGACCCTAACTATTACTGGCTTTCTTCTCTCTTCCTTCCGTTCCTTCCCTTCCTTTCTCACACTCCTTAGCTACCTTTTTCTCTCCATTCTCTGCATCACCATCCCTATCTTTTCTCTCTCATCACTTACCTTTCTGTTTTCATGATCATTGTGTCCCCTCCTTTGTCCTCTCCATCCATCCCTTTTCATCCTTCCTTCACTCCTACACACCATCCTCACCTCCCTCCCTTTTTCCTCTCTGTCCTTCATTCCCGCATCATATTTAGTTTCTTTTCTTCTCTTTTCCCTTCCCTCGCTTAATATTACTTTCTTTTTTTACCCTCGACCTTAATGTTTCATACTCTTTCTCATGATTAACCTTATATCCTTCTCTCACTCCTCCCCACACACTCCCAGCTCTTCCCTTCCCTTTCTCTTTTACACTCTATTTTTTCTTTTTTTTTTTGCCCTTCAACCTTTCTTACCTCTCTTCCTGCCCTCCTCCTTCAGCTCTCCTTCACTCTCCATCTTTCCTCTTTTTTCACTCCTTACTTTCTTACTCTCAGTATTTTTCCTTTAACCTTTACCATCAACATTCCCTTCGTTCACTCCTACTCTTTTTCCTTTTTTCTTCATCCATCGTTCTCCTTTCTTCATTTTTCCCTCTTTCTTCATGGGCGGTGGCACAAATGTATACTTTCTCTTTCGTGTTGTATTTTTCCCCGCCACCTTTATTTTACCATGCGTGATTTCGTTCTCAAAATTATTACAGTTCACGCCAGTTTGGTCCATTGCATGTATTGTGTCCGCCATTTGATTTCTCTTATTATTTATGGGTTTGTGTATAATTTATTTCTTTTCACTTTTGTTCGGTCGTGATGGTTGTGATGGTTTCAAAAATTAATTGGTAATAATGATGAAGAATTTCCTATTATGTTATGTCGCATTTATTTTTACTGGATTACATTGCTTTTCAACGTATTTATAATCTAATTAATAATAATTTCATTTTGCTTCAATTTTTGTGTCATTCAACATGTAGTACGTATTTGTACATGAAATTGTTTATTTGTCATTTTATCGCTGTTTGTTAACTTCAGTTACGAGTTGACATTCTGATTTCCATGAAGAGAGAGAGAGAGAGAGAGAGAGAGAGAGAGAGAGAGAGAGAGAGAGAGCAGACGTGCGTGCTACATTTGCAAAGTTTATGGTTAAGCTTGTCGAGGCGAGTAATTTGAGAATGTGTCGTAGTTCATTTCGCTGCCGTGGTGGCGCGGAGGGAGGCAGACCACTAGTTTATAATAATCATGATGGTAATGTTTAATAATGATGATACAGTTGTGGTTGTGGTAAGAATATTATTATTATTATTGTTATTATTATTATTATTATTATTATTATTATTATTATTATTGTTATCATTAGTAGTAGTAGTAGTAATAATAGTAGGAGTAGTAGTAGTAGTAGTAGTAGTAGTAGTAGTAGTAGTAGTAGCAGCAGCAGCAGCAGCAGCAGCAGCAGCAGCAGCAGTAGCAGCAGCAGTGCAGCAGCAGTGGCAATAGCAGTAGTAGTGGTGGCAGCAGCAGTAGCAGCAGTGGCAGTAGCAGTAGTAGCAGCAGCAGTAGTAGTAGCAGTAGCAGTGGTGGTAGTGGTGGCAATAGCAGTAGTAGTAGTAGTAGTAGTAGTAGTAGTAGTAGTGTTGCAGCAGCAGCAGCAGCAGCAGCAGCAGAAGTACTAGTAGTAGTAGAGTGTAAGGTTACTGTTATTTGGAACATCTTTCCTTAATTACTACTCAGTTTTTATACAGCCAGTTCCAGTCTTTAGATTTAGTAGAAATTGCATTTTTTTCTTTTTATTCCTTTATGTTTTTGTAGATGCTTATAAGGATTTCATGCATTGCTTCTGCAGCTTCGTATTGTTTCGTATCCAAGACATGCAACATTGCAGCAATGAGAAAGAGGCTGAAGACAATAAGTTTGATGAGAGTTGATAAAATGAAAACATTTTGATTTCATCCTATGTAAGTGACTTGTATGAGTGTAATCCCTCCGTATATGTGGAGTTTGTGGACGGATAAGACACTTGTAGAGAGTTAGCAGCATAGGATGAGAGGAGACGACTCAGAGCGCCTAACTTCATAGAAGCTGTTAGTTAATTTGAGTTGAAATGCTAAGTTTCCAGTTAAGATTATGAGTAAAGGACAGATGGAGTATGCTCAGTGTAGAAGAAAGGGGCAGCTGAGTGTCACTGAAAAAGAGAGGATTAATTGTCTGGGAGGTTTGTATCGAGCTAATAGGATAAATTTTAGTTTTTCAGGCATTGAACACTAAGTTTGCTCTCCCCCAATCTGATATCTTAGAGATATCCGAAGTGAGACATTCTGTGATTTCCCTGCATGAACTGTTGAATTTCTGAAGGATTTGACAACTAAGGAAAGACGTGGAAAAGTACAGGTTGGTATCATCAGCGCAGAAATGAATAGGGCAAGAAGTTTGGTTTAGAAAATTCATGAATGATAGAATGAGAGTTATGACAGGACCGAACCCTGAGGAACACCATTACACAACTGTTGATAGACTTAGAAGAACAATGATGGACTACCATAGCCAATAGAATGGTCAGAAAGGAAACTTAAGATGCTGTTACAAAGAGAGTGATAGAAGCTGTAGGAAGGTAGTTTGGAAATTGAAGCTGTGTCGGATTATATCAATAGCTTTTGATATATCTAAACCTCCAAGGAAACAGGTAGAGTTTCACTAAGATCCCTGAAAGAGGGTGACCAAGACTTAGCAAAGATAACCAGAAAATCAATAATACATTAGATAGGTTGTGAAGTAATAGATGTTTAAAAATCTTACTCCTGAAGATATATTAAAAAAAGAAAAGATTTAGATTGTCAAGAAATAATAATATGGTAGTTTGAGGGATTAGAATGGTCACCCTGAATGTCGGCAAATTTCCAGCAAAAGGGAAACATAGAAGCTGATTGAGTTGAAAAGTTTGGCTAAGCAAAATGCAAGCACACAGACACAGTTATAGAGAACAATAGGAGGGACACCATGCCTTAGGTAATAGGTTAGGTATATACACTAGTGATGGTGGTGATGATAGCTTGAAATAACCTCTTTTAAATAGATATTGATGTAGTTGTGCGTTGTGTGTAATGATAGCGGGGGTGGTGATGATGATGGTGACTAGAAATTAATTTTAAAACAGATATTGATATAACAATGCATTGCGCGTGATGAATAATGATGAAGAAGATGGTGGTGATGATGCCAGCTTTAAACATCTCTTTAAAAAAAAATACTATTCGAGTAATGCATTGCGTGTGATATTAGTGATGGTGAAGGTCGTGATGGTGACGTGGGTGGCTATGCTTTGTAATATAATGTACACGCGCCACAGGAAGTCTTATTAACTGCCAACATAATAATGGTGTTGAGTTCCCAGACACCAGCAAAACCAGTCAGGCGTGGCGCTTCCCTCACTGCCTCTTTTGGACACCAGGAGGCTCTGTGTCTGGATTAGGCTCCTCCCTCCACTCCCTGTCCTTCACCTTCTTCCTCCTGATCCTCCATGTCCCTCCTCCCACCCTGATCCCTTCCCTATCCCTTCTACCCCTAATCCTCCCTAGTCCTCCTCTCCTTCGCCTCCCCCCCACTCTTCTTCACTCCCCTCCTCGCCTGTCCTCGGAGCTCTGGATCATCTCTTCCTCCTCCTCCTCCTCCTCCTCCTCCTCCTCCTCTAAGGTTATTTCCAGTCTATGTTTAATTTTTAAATGTTATTCCTTAATCTTTTCAGGATTTCTCGAAGAAAAACAGCT
>NC_059278.1:9574221-9576721 GCF_017591435.1 Portunus trituberculatus | reverse complement strand
TCTCTCTCTCTCTCTCTCTCTCTCTCTCTCTCTCTCTCTCTCTCTCTCTCTCTCTCTCTCTCTCTCTCTCTCTCTCTCTCTCTCTCTCTCTCTCTCTCTCTCTCTCTCTCTCTCTCTCTCTCTCTCTCTCTCTCTCTCTCTCTCTCTCTCTCTCTCTCACCAATTCACCACCCAAGCAAAACCATTATTAACAGGATCCCCTCACCCTCCATCCCTCGTCCCTTATCCCTCACCCCTCTTACCCCTCACTTCCCAATCCTCCATCCTCTCTCATCTCTTCATCACTCCCTCCACCTCCCTCTCCCTTTCCTCCTTCTCACCACCTAATGCCCTCACACATTCTCACCCTTCCAATCATCTCCTCCTCCTCCTCCTCCTCCTCCTCCTCCTCCTCCTCCTCCTCCTCCTCTCCTTTTCACTCTCACCTCTCCTCCGGCCACTGCACTATGCTCACTACTCCTTCTCTGCTCCAAGCGGCATAAAATTAAACTCTCACTCACCACTAACTAGAGGAAAGAGAGAGAGAGAGAGAGAGAGAGAGAGAGAGAGAGAGAGTGAGTTGAGCTATTACACGACGCTTATGATAATAAACAAAAAGTCCTCTCCCTCCTCCTCCTCCTCCTCCTCCTCCTCCTCCTCCTCCTCCTCCTCCTCCTCCTCCTCCTCCTCCTCCTCCTCCTCCTCCTTCTTCTCCTCCCACGCATGATCAAGAGAAGTTGTCACGTTCTGCAGTATATACGTCAGCGAGGAGATGGAGGAGGAAGAGGAGGAGGAAGAAGAGGAAGAAGAAGAAGAAGAAGAAGAAGAAGAAGAAGAAGAAGAGGAGGAGGAGAAGGAGGAGGAGGAGGAGGAGGAGGAGGAGGATGGAGAGAAGATGATGATGAGGATGAAGATTAGGATGAGAATGATAATGAAGAAGAAGACGAAGAAGGAAGAGGATGACTGCAAAGAGAGAGAGAGAGAGAGAGAGAGAGAGAGAGAGAGAGAGAGAGAGAGAGAGAGAGAGCAGAATCAGGTGAAAGGCAGGTTGATATTAGGAAATATATTTGTAAAAGATAGGAGAAAGAGGAAGTGGCAGAGGAGAATGAGGATAAAAGTCGGAGAAAAAAAGGAGAAATATTAATACGACAGGAACGAAAAATTGATGAAAATAGAAAACGATATTGAGATAAGGAGAAAGGGAGGGTGAAATGGATAATATGAGAAAAAAATACAGGAGGAACAAAAGAAAAAAATGAGAAGGAAAATGAGACGCTGCGGAAAAGAAAGGAAAACTGATGAAATTGGCAATGGAAGGAAGCAATAATGAAAAAAAATAAATAAAACACGAGGAGAAATAAAGAGAAAAACAAGAAGAGAAGCTGAAAATGAAGGAAACTACAGCAAAGGGAAAATAAAAATGAGACAAAGATGAACAACACTAATAACAAAAGACAAAAATACCGGAAACTCGAGGAAAAGAAAACTGGGGTAAAACAAAAATGAGGAAAGAGGAAGGAGAAGGAAGAAGGAAAATAGGAACAGGAAGAGAAGCAAGCAATAATACACATTCAGTACAACACTGGAAGGCACAAAGGGAAACACTGTACCAAGAAAGTCACAGGCAGGGAGACATTCAGAATAACCATCTTTTTTGTATACCTTTGCAAGAGAGAGAGAGAGAGAGAGAGAGAGAGAGAGAGAGAGAGAGAGAGAGAGAGGAAATAGTAGGTTGCTGCAAGGGTGGGGGGGGGGAGATAAGGTAAGGTGAAACGTGATATGTTTATTGTCCTTTGAAGTTATTGTCTGATTGGACGTTTTTCTCCTTTCTCGCTGTCTTCTATCTGCTTCTATTCCTTTCTTTCTTCCTTTTTTTTCTATTTTCTTCTCTTCTTTTGTTCTTCTCGTCGTTGTGCCTCATGTTGTTGCAGTGTTTGGACGTTATTCTCCTTTCTCGCTGTCTTTTATCTGCTTCTGTTCCTTCCTTCCTTCTTTTTTTTCCTATTCTCTATTCTTCTTTAGCTCTGTTCGTCGTTGTACCTCTTGTTGTTGCAGTTCTTGTTGATTTTTCTTGTTTTCATTCATCTTGTCCTCTGTATCGTTCACGTGTTTTTATTTATTTTTTCCTTTTGTTTATCTATGTTCTTTCTCATCTTCTCTTTTACTCCATCTGTACAGCCTTCTCACCTTTCCACACTCTAAATGATAGTCTCACATTACTATTCTTCCTTCTCCTTTTTCTTCTTTTTCTTCCCATCCTTTTCTCTTTTCTCACCGCCACCGTCACTCCTCCCTTTTCACTATTCTCCGCCTCACTGCTGCTGGCTTCTGTGTTGCATTCCTCTTCCTTCACCTTGTCTGATGCATAAGTTCAAGGCTCTAACCAAAATATGTGATAAAAAAGCAACCATTTTTTTCCTTCAGGCGTATGTGGGTGTGTGTGTGTGTGTGTGTGTGTGTGTGTGTGTGTGTGTGTGTGCATATGTGGGTGTGTGTGTATGTGTGTGTTTATTTGCTTTCC
>NC_059278.1:9566721-9569221 GCF_017591435.1 Portunus trituberculatus | reverse complement strand
TTTCTTTTTATTTTGGTTGCCTTTGAATTTGCTTCGTGAAGTTTGCGTGTTATCATTTTCAATTTGTGCTATTGTGTTGTCTTTTTCTCTCTGTTTTGTATTTTCTTTCGCTTTGTTTTTTTTTCTTTTTTATATACATTTTCGTTTCATTCTTTCCAGTCTTTTTCTTTTTCATTGTTCTTGCTGTTGTTTTAGTTTCCTTTCCCCACATTCACTGATTCTACGCTATTTCATGTTCTTTAATATTTATGTTTTTTTCTCTTCGTTATTAGGCCATTTGTTATATTTATTCATCTATGATTTACAGTTACTGAAGGCTTTTTTATATCTCTTTTATTACCACATTTAATACGTTCATTTAACAATACAACACAATTATCTAAGATTTTTTTATATAATTTTTCGTTACAAGCACATTAAAGTCGTACGGACAGCAATGCGTTATGATACTACTCTTATTTCATCTTTTGTCTCCCTCAGGTGTGTGACTAATGCTGGTACTTCACGGCTAACGATGACTAACAGTACTAACACAGCAGCGTAATGGGTGAGTACAAACCAAACTGACCGAGCGAGATCATCATGACACGTCGGGTTATGTTACCGAGTCAATCTTTCCATATGGACTCACAAGGGTCGAATAATCTCTCTTACCAATTTCCGAGTATGCGCTTAAATTATGTGCACGACAAGGTTCTTCAGGGAATTGTTTCATGTGACATAAGGCCCGTATTCTGAAATGCTTTGCTCTCTCACTATTTTTAAATAAGCTGGATTCTCAGAAGTGTTTCTCTTGTTATTAATGCAGAAATCCTCTCAACATGTCACTAGAACCGTAGAAATATCCTTAAAGTCATGTAACTTCACCTACAACCTTTTTGAAAGTAACTGAACCACGCCGCTGAAGTGTTTCAGAATATGGTCTTTAAAGCTCTGGTCTATTAAAAGCTTAAGTGGTGTCAGAGTCGTGTCGACAACTCTACTATCGGGAGGACACTGCTCTCAGGGTAGTTGTCATAGTAGTGTCAAACATCTGCTAGTTCGCCATTGCATGGACACAGCAGCTGCTAGCGTCACGAGAAACTGTCTGGTGTATGAGATCGAAGGTGAAGTGTGTCGATGTGGATGTAAGGAAAGATATTTCAACTGATAACTCTGTAGGAAAATTATACCTTCTTGTTGAAAAAAATACAGATTAGAGGAAATAAGTCCCAAATAATTTCTGAAATAAGCCAAATATGAGTGTATGAAATATTGCGCAAACTACACAGCTAAAGAAACCAGGCATATATCTTTTGATTTGAAATATTGTAAATTTACTTGCGGAAATAATAGCAATACTATATAATTCTGTAGAGATGTTTATGTTGTGAAAGATTTTTTTTTCGAAATAACAATTCAAAGCATTAGTTAAAATTTAAGCAAGAAATATCTTACCACTTTTTAAAATTTATCCTTTGTTACAGTGGACTGGAAGAAGGAAGGTTGGTCGTGCAGACCTAATAATTAACTAGTATCTGAATTATTTATCCTCTTTGCAAAGCTTGGAACTCTGTCTACTTCTGGATTTCCTCCATCATGAGTCATATTTTCTATTCTTGGATGATACTTTTAACCTTTCATAAACAGCTGGCACAAGCGGGATTTTCTTTTTTTCTTTTTTCTTGTTTGGCCAGTAGCTCTCTTACATGAAACAATTAATTTCCTCCATCTCAAAATAAACCATGAACAGGGCCGTGATAGTTTCCTTGATAGAGACACAGAGCGGCCATAAATAGATGCAGCGGAAATTAATGACCAAACAGACTGAGGTAATAGATTATGACAGAGAATATTGTGATGGTGATGTAGTTGTTAGCGAGGAATGAAGGTAACTTGCAGTGATCCAGATGATGATGATTACGCTCTGCTGTGTATTGTTCATCGCTGTTATTGATAATGAAGGTGTCGAAGTGGTGATAGTGAAGAGTAATGATAATGGCTTTTTGATAGTATTGGAAGTGAGTACAATCTATTTTGATTATGCTGGTGTTAGTGATGGGAAAATCCTTCGTCATCCATCTAAAAGCAGCCACTCACGTTTTTTCACTAATGCATAAGAAAGGAGGATGAGCCGAGGAGAACTTATCCATCAATATAAGGAGGAGGAGGAGGAGGAGGAGGAAGGGAAGGGAGAACGAAGAGCAGGAGGAGGAGGAGGAAGAGGAGGGGAAGGGAGAGGAGAAGAAAAAGAAGAAGAAGAAGAAGAAGAAGAAGGAAGGAGAAGCAGAAGGATGAGGAGGAGGAGGAGCAGAAGGAGGAGTTAAATAGAGAAGAAAAAGAAGAGGAAAAGAAAAAACAAAAAAGAAGACGACCGCCGCCACCACCACCACCACCACCACCACCACCGTTAACAACAACAAAATGGAAAATAAAACGTGAAGAATAAGAACAAGAATAATCGAGGAAAATGAAGGTGAAGAAGAAAAAGAAAATCAACAAATAAACCCCCCCCCCTCTA
>NC_059278.1:9561721-9564221 GCF_017591435.1 Portunus trituberculatus | reverse complement strand
TCTCTCTCTCTCTCTCTCTCTCTCTCTCTCTCGTCTACTCTTCTTAAACAGAGTCAAAGATAAATTTGACAACATAACACGGAAAATAGCCATCGAATCACTTGCTCTGAGCACCATCAATTACTGCCTCCCTAGATATGGCACTGCAAACAACACACTAATAAAACGAATGCAAAGGCTACAAAATTTTGCGGGGAAAACATGTATTGGAGGAGCAAAGAGGCGTGACCACGCCACCCCCTTTATAACACAATTAAAGTGGCTGAAAATTGACAAAAAAATAATCTATGACATAGCTATGATTATATATAAGATAAAAACCAAGAGTTTTCCAGAGTGGTTTCTGCATTTGCCCACCATGACAGAGGTGACACAGAGCAGGTACACGACACGGCAACAAGACAACCTGCATGTCCCCCACACCAACACACACAGCGGGGCACGCTCACTCCTCGTCCTCGGCTCCAGGCTATGGAACGCTCTCCCACACAATATAAAGCAATCGAGCACCATACTTATGTTCAGAAGTAGACTGAAAAGCTTTCTACTAAATAATGATATAAATATTAATTAAAACCCTAGCCCTGTAATCACACTCAAGCCACCTCTGTAAGTAGTTTAGAAAACTTTTTAGCTTAAACATTTACTTATGTATATATATATATATATATATATATATATATATATATATATATATATATATATATATTTTTTTTTTTTTTTTTTTTTTTTTTGTATAATTGTTACCGTATGTATATCGTATGTAGAACTATACAGAAAAGCCATTTTATGGAATAAATTATTTTGATTCTGATTCTGATTCTGATTCTGATTCTCTCTCTCTCTCTCTCTCTCTCTCTCTCTCTCTCTCTCTCTCTCTCTCTCTCTCTCTCTCTCTCTCTCTCTCTCTCTCTCTCTCTCTCTCTCTCTCTCTCTCTCTCTCTTGCGCCTCCATTGACTCTACCTTCTCTTCTTCATTTCTACTTTCTCTTTCTTCCTCATCTTACCCCCTGTCGCCTCTCGCCTCTCCCTCACCCTGTTCTCGCCTCTCTTCATCCTACCATCTCCCTGCCTCCTTCCATAATCCTGCCCATCACCTGCTCAATCTTCACTCTTTTTTCTTCTCCATCCTTCATCTCCCTTTCTTATTTTCCTGTCGTCCTTTGCTCTTCCGCGTAATGCTGTAGCTATTTTCCTCCCACTCTCTCTCCCCCTGCTTCTCCTTTCTCCTCCTTAACTTCTTTTTTATCCTTCGCTTTTTCTTTTATCAATACAATCTCCAGAATTCGTAAATGAAAGACTTTGAACTACTACTACTACTACTACTACTACTACTACTACTACTACTACTACTACTACTACTACTACTACTACTACTACTACTCTTGCTGCTGCTGCTGCTGCTGCTGCTGCTGCTGCTGCTATGACGACAAAGCTACAGGTACAAAAAGCAACACACCTTTAAGGAAATAGAAAGAAGCAAAAAACAAACTCTCCACATCAGGTGTGGTAAGGAAAGAAGAGAGGAGGAGGAAGAAGAGGAAGAGGAAAAAGGGACTGACATTCTTTCCTTCCTCCCTTCCTACTATTACCGTCCAGCGTTCTTCCCTTATCTACACTCACTCCTCCTCCTTCCCCTCCTCCTCCTTCCCCCCCTTCCTCTTCCTACTCCTGAAAGGCTATCGGGGTGTCTCAAGAGGAGTATTCATCCCATCCGCTCACCTATTCCCAGAAAGTTACACATCCTCCTCCTCCTCCTCCTCCTCCTCCTCCTCCTCCTCCTCCTCCTCCTCCTCCTCCTCCTCCTCCTCCTCCTCCTCCTCCTCCTCCTCCTCCTCCTCCTCCTCCTCCTCCTCCTCCTCCTCTTCCTCTTCCTCCTCCTCCTCCTCCTCCTCCTCGTCCTTTCTCTTCTCCTAGTCGTCTTCCATTTTCTTCCTTGATATTGTTTGTGCTGTCTTATGTACTCTCGTTCTGATTCTTCCTAGCTTTCTATTTTCCTTCTTTTTGTTATGTGATTTTTGGGGCGTCTTGCTTCTTCGCCTTTATGATTTGCGTGTTATTCATTTAGTCATTGTTATATATCTGTTTTCCTGTTCTTTATCCTCCTTCTCCTCCTCCTTCTCCTCCTCCTCTTCCTCTTTTCTTCTATTCTATCTGCAATTCCAAGTGATTTTTTTCTTTCCTCCTCTCTCCCCTACATGGCAATTGAAAAAAAAGAAAGAAGGAAGGGAACACGCAATAAAACTGATCTAAAAAACAAAAACACAACAACAAAAAAAGAAAAAGTCGCTTAAAAATACACGCGATTAAGAGAGAGAGAGAGAGAGAGAGAGAGAGAGAGAGAGAGAGAGAGAGAGAGAAAATAATAGTTTGTAAGAGAGGAAAGAATGAGAAAATAAAAAATACTTCATTGTACAAATAGTGATATGAGAAGGAGGAGGAGGAGGAGGAGGTGGTGGTGGTGGTCATGTAGTTCAGAATTCTTCTCCTCTATATATGG
>NC_059278.1:9546721-9556721 GCF_017591435.1 Portunus trituberculatus | reverse complement strand
AAGATCGAAAGGGATGCAACATTTCGGCGGTGAGAAAGAGGCTGAAGACAGTCAGAGGAGGGGAGTTGATGAGACGAAGAGCTTTCAATTCCACCCTATCAAGCAAAACTGTGTGACTGGAACCCCCCCAAACATGTGAAGAGTACTCCATACAGGGACGGATAAGGCCCTTATACGGAGTAAGCAGTTGGAGGGGCGAGAAAAACTGTCGGAGACGCCTCAGAACACCTAACTTCATAGAAGCTGTTTTAGCAAGAGATGAGATGTGAAGTTTCCAGTTAAGATTATGAGCAAAGGACAGACCGAGGATATTCATTGTGGAAGAGGAGACAGTTGAGTGTCATTGAAGAAGAGGGATAGTTGTCTGGAAGGTTGTGTCGAGTTGATAGATGGAGGAATTGAGTTTTGAGGCATTGAAAACTACTAGATTTTCTCTGCCCCAATCGGAAATCTTAGAAAGATCGGAAGTCAGGCGTTCCGTGGCGTCCCGCGTGATCTGTTGATTTCCTGAAGGGTTGGACGTCTCTGAAAGAACGTGGAAAGATGTAGGGTGGTATCATCAGCGTAGGAGTGGATAGGGCAAGAAGTTTGGTTAAGAAGGTCATTAATGAATAATAGAAAGAGAGTGGGTGACAGGACAGAACCCTGAGGAACACCACTATTAATAGGTTTAGGAGAAGAACAGTAGCCGTCTACCACAGCAGCAATAGAGCGGTCGGAAAGGAAACTTGAGATAAAGTTGCAGAGAGAAGGATAGAAGCCGTAGGAGGGCAGTTTTGAAATCAAAGCTTTATGCCAGACTCTATCAAAAGCTTTTGATATGTCTAACGCAACAGCAAAAGTTTCACCGAAATCTCTAAAAGAGGATGACCAAGACTCAGTAAGGAAAGCCAGAAGATCACCAGTAGAGCGACCTTGACGGAAGCCATACTGGCGATCAGACAGAAGATTGTGAAGTGACAGATGTTTGAGAATCTTCCTATTCAGGATAGATTCAAAAACTTTAGACAAGCAAGAGATTAAAGCTATAGGACGGTAGTTTGAGGGGTTAGAACGGTCACCCTTTTAGGAACAGGCTGAATGTAGGCGAACTTCCAGCAGGAAGGAAAGGTAGAAGTCGATAGACAAAGTTGGAAGAGTTTGGCCAGGCAAGGTGCAAGCACAGAAGCACAGTTTTTGAGAACAATAGGAGGGACCCCATCAGGTCCATAAGCCTTCCGAGGGTTTAGGCCAGCAAGGGCATGGAAAACATCATTACGAAGAATTTTGATTGTAGACATGAAATAGTCAGAGGGAGGAGGAGAGGAGGACAAGCCCAGAATCGTCCAAGGTGGAGTTGTGAGCAAAGGTTTGAGAAAAGAGTTCAGCTTTAGAGACAGAAGAGATGGCAGTGGTGCCATCAGGATGAAATAAAGGAGGAAAGATGAAGAAGTGAAGTTATTTGAGATGTTTTTGGCTAGATGCCAGAAGTCACGAGGAGAGTTTGAGTTTGAAAGATTTTGACATTTTCTATTTATGAAGGAGTGTTTGGCAAGTTGAAGAACAGACTTGGCATGATTCCGGGCAGAGATATAAAGTGCATGAGATTCAGGAGATGGAAGGCTCAAGTACCTTTTGTGGGCAACCTCTCTATCATGTATAGCACGAGAACAGGCTGAGTTAAACCAAGGTTTAGAAGGTTTAGGTTGAGAAAAGAATGAGGAATGTACGCCTCCATGCCAGACACTAACACCTCTGTTATGCGTTCAGCACAAAGAGATGGGTCTCTGACACGGAAGCAGTAATCATTCCAGGAAAATCAGCATAATACCTCCTCAGGTCCCCCAACTGGCAGAGGCAAAACGCCAGAGGCACCTTCGCTTTGGGGATCCTGTGGAGGGATTGGAGAAAAGGACAAGATACAGAAATGAGATTGTGATCGGAGGAGCCCAATTGAGATGAAAGGGTGACAGCATAAGCAGAAAGATTATAGGTGAGGAAGAGATCAAGAATGTTAGACGTGTCTCCAAGACGGTCAGGAATACGAATAGGGTGTTGCACCAGTTGCTCTAGGTCATGGAGGATAGCAAAGTTGAAGGCTAGTTCACCAGGGTGGTCAGTGAAGGGAGAGGAAAGCCAATGCTGGTGGTGAACATTGAAATCTCCAAAAATGGAAATCTCAGCGAAAGGGTAGATGGACAGAATGTGCTCCACTTTGGAAATTAATTAGTCGAAGAATTTACTATAGTCAGAAAAGTTAGGGGAGAGATAAATAGCACAGATGAATTTAGTTTGAGAGTGACTGTTAAGTCGAAGCCAGATGGTGAATAATTCGGAAGACTCAAGAGCGTGGGCACGAGAGCAAGTTAAGTCATTGCGAACATAGACAAAACATCCAGCTTTGGAATGAAAATGAGAATAGAGAAAGTAGGAGGGAACAGAGAAGGGGCTACTGTCAGTTGCCTCAGACAGCTGTGTTTTGGTGAGGAAAAGATGAGGTTTAGTAGATGTTACGTTCACCGGTTAAATGGGTAAGATTGGCATCGGGGAGCCGGTGAACAATAACAATAAAAAAAAAAACTGCAGGTTCAACTGGTGAGGATATGCAAAGGGGGCACGTAAGAAGCTATTTGATAACCCAATAACAATGAAACTGACATACACATAGAGATATAACATGAAACACATGAAACTGACATATATGTATATATATATATATATATATATATATATATATATATATATATATATATATATATATATATATATATATATATATATATATATATATATATATATATATATATATATATATATATATATATATATATATATATATATATATATATATATATATATATATATATATATATATATATATATATATATATATATATATATATATATATAACACATAAATAAATACAACAATAAAGAACCCAACTTAATACCTAACAATAATACTAATCCTATATGGAGGCAATGTGGAAAAAACGGGACAGAGGAAAGTGATACTTTTGAGGTGTCGCGGTGGTGAAGTGCTGGGCGAGGTGGATTCCACGGTAGTCCAAGAGGCGTTGTGTTCACTGGTTGAGGCCTTGACCTCGACTGACTTCCAGAAATCAGAGATCTTGCTTAACACTTCCGCTTGAGTCGAATGGGGCCTCGTGAATCCAACTTCGGGACAGTAGCGGGGCTTCATGAGATGGTGACGTGGAAGGTGAGGTGGAGAGGTGGCGAACGAGGTAGCAAGCAGAGGAGGTGATGGTAGTGGAGTATGTTACGGACGGGCCGTAACATTTCCTCCCCCCTAAGACATCCGTAATGGGCTCATGAAGGAGGCGAGACGGGAGATCTTCATAAGGCGTCGGCGATGATGTTGTCCACCCCTAGATATGGTGGACTTCCAAGTTGAAGGGTTGAGTTAACAAGGCCCACCTAAGAATGCGTTGGTTTCGGTTCTTCATGGCGTGAAAGAAGGCCAGAGGGCTGTGATTGGTGAAGACCTTCGTAGTTTGAGAGACATGATGAAGGTAGCGTTGGAGCGCTAGGACGAGTGCCAGAGCCTCCTTCTCGATGGTGGAGTAGTTGAGTTGGTGTTTCTTCATCTTGGCGGAGTGATAGGCAATGGGATGGAGGATGCCGCTTGTGGGGTCCGCTTGTAGGAGGACAGCACCCACTCCAACTCCCCTCACGTCCACTTGTAGATGGAAGGGGAGGGAGTGATCTGGCATCCAGACCACTGGCTCCGAGGAGAGGAACGCCTTGAGATGTTGGAAGGCTTGGTCACAGGTCGGGGTCCAGTGGAAGGGGACGGAAGTGCTGAGAAGGTCCGTCAGGGGGGCGGCCAGGGTGGAGAAGTTCCTACAGAATCGTCTGTAGAAACCAGCCATCCCCAAGAACCTCATGAGAGCTTTCCTGGTGGTAGGGACAGGGAAACCAAGGATGGCCTCCACGTTGGCTCTCTTGGGGCGAACCTTGCCGTTCCCCACCACATGTCCCAGGTAGACATGTGGCAGGGCGGTGGCATAGTGGATAAGCGTGGGATCGGGCAGACGTCCACGTGTAGGTTCGAATCCCACCACGTACAGTCTTAAAATACTTTGCCATTTGTCGAGTGGTTTAAAGTTACCTACATATCACCATGATACCCAGGTTCTAGGTGGTTACACTCAAGATGAGCTTGGGCGGTGATATGGGCCCTAATATGGGTACCACTATAAATAAAATTGCCTGCGCCACTAATGGGCGGAAGCTGAACAGCGCTTCCCATACACTCTTCAAGTGTGCCTACAGGCGCTATAGACCTTACCGTAAAAAAAAAAAAAAAAAAAAAGACCACCGTAGACTTCCTGAAGGTGGACTTAGCCAGGTTGATTGTAAGCCCGGCTTCCTGCAACCGACCCATCATCCTCCGAAGACAGGTCAGATGTGTCCCCCCATCGTCCGAAGTCACCACCAGGTCGTCCAGATAGGCAGATGTTCCTCCAAGTCCTGGGTGATGTAATTTATAGCCTTCTGGAAGGTGGCGGGAGCATTAGACAAGCTGAAGGGCACTGTAAGCTAATAGGGATAGGAGAGCTGTGATTCAAGACCGGTAAGGATCACCTTCTCCCCAGTGAAAGGCTGTTTGATGTTAGGGATGACATCTTCCCTTAAGATGGATTGGGCAGCACCTGTATCACGCAGAGCCTTGACATTTATTGCCTTGTCTTTACCATCAGTCAGGGACACTTTACCTTGATATGTGTATGAGTCATAAAGTTCTAGAGGAGAGTTGACAGGGTTAGCTAGGGCCACTGGTTTCTTGTTCTCAAAGGTGTTAGGTTTAGGGGCCACAAAAGAAAGTTGACGTTGAGAAGCCTTGCAATTTGGTTGTCTACATTTTTGGATCGTGTGACCTGATTTCTTAAAGTATGTATTGTACACCAGGAGAATCCGGTCGGCTTACCACCCGCGCCCCCAAAACCTTCCCCAAAGGAGGACCTAACATTAGATGGTGAACCACGACCTCTACTACCCAGGGATCCCATCAACAAAGCAAAGGCATCAGCCACTTTAGTGGCAGACATAAGCTCACTCTCATCCCGTTCTTCCACATGCCTCAGAATATTAAAGGGTAACTTGTTCTTTCATTCTTCCAGGACCATTAGATTGAGCAACTCCGAAAAGGTGGTAATTTTAAGGGCAGCTAACCATTTCTTAAATTGTCTTAGTTTCTCACTAGCAAATTCAACATAGGTGTGAGAGTCTGGTTTCACATACTTTCGGAACTGTTGTCTGTATCCGTCAGAAGTGATAGAGTAGGCGTCTAGAATGTTACCTTTGATCTCTTCATACTCTACCTCATCACTAAGGCCGTTGTATACCCTATAAGCTTTTCCTACTAGCTTGGGGACAAGGAGAGACACCCACTGATCCTTGGGCCATTTATTCCTATAAGCAATGCTCTCAAAAGCGCGAAATGACCCGTCAACATCAGATTCATAAAAAGGGGGAACTAGCGGAGCAGCTGTAGCAGGATTAAAGCTTGCTAACTTTTTCTTTATATCTATTTCTTCCCATCTAAACTTAGCGTCATTTCGTAGGGTTAACTCCTGAATTTCTAACTCTATCTCCTGCCTTTTAAGTTGTAACTGAAATTATCTCTCTTTATCTTCTCTTTCTTCCTGTAGTTGCATCTCTTTCGCTTCTTTTTCTGCCTGTAGTTGCATTTGTTTTTCATGCATCCGGTATTCTAGTCTAAGCTTCTCAATTTCCCACTGACTTATCCTACTCTTATCCTGTTCTTCCTGGGGACTGTGTATTATAGTCCTCGTAGAGGCTGCTGACATGGGAGTTAACTCTTCTATGGCATTTCCTAGCAACTGACCTTCTTGCACTAGATGTTCAACAACTACATTCTTAACGACCTCTTTAGTCATCTGAGACGTGATGGGAACATCAAAATGTTTAGCGATGGCTTTCCATTGGTCCTTTTTATATTAGCACCTTTAAGTTGTTCCAGAGAAGGGTCAGCACAAAAATCTTCAACGTTAAACTGAGCGGAAGCCATATTAAATAGATGTTAAACAAACAACAGCAAAAAATATGATAAGCGAATTACTTAAGTGAGGAACTTGGCAGAGTGATGATAAAGGCAACCTTGGAAATTACCTAGATTATACTTAAGTAAACGCTTATGAGTACAATCACTAATGAGGGGTAAACTAGAGAGTTACGGCATTAAGAGGGATCCGGATTACTTTAGTTACGAGACTTGAGAGGATGGGGAGTGAATTGTATTGAGACTTGTTATTGATAAGGAGGCGGATTAGTCTAAGGGACTAGTTAAAATGGCCAATTCTAACTAGCGAGAAAAATGATCCGCGAAGTGAGGGGATTGAGGGTTCGCATGAACATATAATGATCCCAACATTTGGATAACACTTATTACACACCTGCTTATGTGCAAGAAATAGAGATAAGTGCTATCAGTGAACACGTCTTTCTACCTGGTTTCCTGCTCTACCACTGCTATGCGATACCAATGAAAGTCACGAAGCACTTTTAACCCAAAAGGAGAGCCACTTGATCGCACAAAGGTAAATTCAAACCACACGCAGAGTAAGTCACAGAAAAAAACACATCAAAGTCACAACACCACAGAAACACATAAGAAAAAATAATGTAATCACAGAAAAAAAGTCACTGGAAAAATGGAACACTGAACAGGGGTTATAAAAGTCCTGTCACTGTCGCCAATTGTTACGTTCACCGGTTAAATGGGTAAGATTGGCATCGGGGAGCCGGTGAACAATAACAATAAAAAAAAACACTGCAGGTTCAACTGGTGAGGATATGCAAAGGGGGCACTTAAGAAGCTATTTAATAACCCAATAACAATGAAACTGACATACACATAGAGATATAACATGAAACATATGAAACTGACATATATATATATATATATATATATATATATATATATATATATATATATATATATATATATATATATATATATATATACATAACACCTAAATAAATACAACAATAAAGAACCCAACTTAATACCTAACAATAATACTAATCCTATTTGGAGGCAATGTGGAAAAAACAGGACGAGGGGAAGTGATGCTTATGAGGTGTCGCAGTGGTGAAGTGCTGGGTGAGGTGGATCCCACGGTAGTCCAAGAGGCGTTGTGTTCACTGATTGAGGCCTTGACCTCGACCGACTTCCAGAAATCAGGAGCTTGCTTAACACTTCCACTTGAGTCAAATGGGGCCGCGTGAATCCAACTTTGGGACAGTAGCGGGGCTTCATGAGACGGTGACGTGGAAGGTGAGGTGGAGAGGTGGGGAACGAGGTAGCAAGCGGAGGAGGTGATGGTAGTGGAGTATGTTACGGACGGGCCGTAACATAGAAGAGAAGTGGTGTTCTACGGAGTGAAAATTAGGTTTAAGACCGCGAATGTTGCAGAAGATAATGTAGAAAAAGTTGAGGGAGGTGTCAAGGCATTTGGGGTCATTAACAAGAGAGGCATCCGACCTGGGGACATTTTTGGTCCCCTCCCCAGAAGGGAACTCCGAGGCGTTATTTTGAGATTCCATTTTTCTTTTAAATTTTGATTTTCAAGTGAAGGGTGTATGTGTGGTAAGTGCATGTAGTTTTGTGTGAAGGAGGAGAGCTGTCTTTAGAAGGTAGGCTGTGACTGCCCCCTTGAGTTGTGAGACACAAAGGGAAACGTTCAGCGAGATCACAGCTAGCTCTAATGGAAGGTTCACAGCACCCCTCAAATAGTGCTATTAGATCTCACTGGGAGTAAGTTATCGTTTCAGTAGTTGTGTGTGTGTGTGTGTGTGTGTGTGTGTGTGTGTGTGTGTGTGTGTGTGTGTGTGTGTGTGTGTGTATGTGTGTGTATGAGTGTGTTTGAGTTTTAATCCTTCCGTCCGTGGTTCGTATATTCATCTCTTCTTTTCCTGCGTATCTTTTGCAATTTTTTTTTTTTGCACTTTGCTTTTTTATTTCTTTTCTCATTTGTGCTTTAAATCTCTTTCACGGTAAATATTTCTCTTCTTATACTCTGCAGTGTTTGTCTTTTTTTTCTGTCAGTATGTCTGTCGCGGCTTTTAACGTATTACTCCATTTCCCTTTTTATTAGGCTCTTTATTTTCCATTAATTTAACGATAGGGACGAAAAGAAGAGAATTAAAGGCGGCAATTTATTTAAACACGACGCACAGAGAGAGAGAGAGAGAGAGAGAGAGAGAGAGTGTGTGTGTGTGTGTGTGTGTGTCTGTGGGTGAGGCGAGAAGAATACTCTGGAATATATTTGTGTTTCTGAACAACGCTCCCTCTTTCTGTCGCATGTTCCTGATTAATGTCCTTAAGTGTGTATGTGTGTGTGTGTGTGTGTGTGTGTGTGTGTGTGTGTGTGTGTGTGTGTGTGTGTGTGTGTGTGTGTGTGTGTGTGGTTTTTAATGTCTGTAGCTTTCTGTTCTTTTATGTTCTCTCTCTCTCTCTCTCTCTCTCTCTCTCTCTCTCTCTCTCTCTCTCTCTCTCTCTCTCTCTCTCTCTCTCTCTCTCTCTCTCTCTCTGCCGTGTCCTCATAATAAGCCGTATTTCTTCATCCAATCAGAATTCGCCACGTAGCTGATCTCGTCCCATTGGCTGTTTATCATGCATCAGTAGACAGCCTTGCCCTCCTAGAGTTTTCGTCCCAGGTGGGGAAGAAAATGGGAGAGGAAGTAGGACGGAAGGAATGTAAAGAAGGAAATGATTGTGAGAAAGTAGGTACGGAAGAATGAAAGGGGGCTGGGAAAAACAATCTATTGTGATAATGAAACCTGTAATGAAGGAAGGATAGATGGAGATTAGAAAGTAGATATGATAGAAGAAGAGAATACGAGGGAAAGTAGGAAGTAAAGTAAGATACGTAAGAGATAAAGAAAATAAAGTGAGGAAGATATAGAAATATGAAATAACGAAGCGTGAATTAATGAAAGTACATGTGATTGTGAGAAATTCGGAAGCAAAGGGTAAACATGGAAAATTTCAAGAAAATATACGCTATGAAAGAAATGAGAAAAGAAAGGATGTAAAATAAACAGAAAAGAAAATAATAAAACACAAAAAGAAAACAGTAAATTCGAAACGGAAAGAGGAAAACAAGAATAACGAGAGCGGAAAAGATAGAATGAGAAAGTGAAAACATTAAAGAAAATGAGGGAAAGGAAAAATGTTATGAGATGGAGAGGAAAATTAAGTAGATGAATGGAATAAGAGAGCGAGAGAGAGAGAGAGAGAGAGAGAGAGAGAGAGTGTTTTGCAGGTAAAAATGTTAACCCTTTCACAAACTGGTCTCTCTCTCTCTCTCTCTCTCTCTCTCTCTCTCTCTCTCTCTCTCTCTCTCTCCAGACCAAGACTGCATACAATGGAGCCTTTGTGTATCAGACGCCAGGGACTGTCCTCTCACTCCTTCTCCCTCCCTCTCATTCCCCCACACTCACCTGCTCCCACCTTCCCTCCCTCCTCTCCCTATCGTTCCATGTCCCTTCTCTCACATCCTTCATTTATCTCCTCCAAAGGTTTTCTTGCAGTCAGTAACTCCTTATTTTTTCCCTCTTCTCTCTCTGTGTGTGTGTGTGTGTGTGTGTGTGTGTGTGTGTGTGTGTGTGTGTGTGTGTGTGTGTTGTAAACCACACTAGTCCTCCTTCTCGGAATTTCTTTATTTGTCTTAAAATTCCCTTTCATTTTTCCTTCCTCTCTCTCTCTCTCTCTCTCTCTCTCTCTCTCTCTCTCTCTCTCTCTCTCTCTCTCTCTCTCTCTCTCTCTCTCTCTCTCTCTCTCTCTCTCTCTCTCTCTCTCTCTCTCTCTCTCTCTCTCTCTCTCTCTCTCTCTCTCTCTCTCTCTCTCATATTTGTTTGTCCCGTTTCTCTTTCCCTCTTCACTTCCATTTTTTTCCCTCTCCTTGTCTTTCGTTATCTTTATTCGTACTTGTATTTCATTTTTTAGTCAATACTTCACTTTCTATCTCCT
>NC_059278.1:9531721-9536721 GCF_017591435.1 Portunus trituberculatus | reverse complement strand
GTTTGGTGCTATTAGAGAGAGAGAGAGAGAGAGAGAGAGAGAGAGAGAGAGAGAGAGATTGTTAGGATGAAAAGTCTTTTTGATTTTATTCGTTTTATATTTTTTTCGATATTGTTTTGTTTTTTATCGTGAAAGTTGTGAAAAAAATAAGACAAAAGGGAAACAAACACAAGAATAAGGAGAAGAAATGAAGGGATGAATGATGAGCTAACCAGAGAGAGAGAGAGAGAGAGAGAGAGAGAGAAAGAGAGTAATACTATCCTGATATTGCTTGTTGACAGCACACCCTTCACTATTCGAAGAGAACCCGATATAGAAATATAAGTGTGTTCACCTATAGCGTGTGTGTGTGTGTGTGTGTGTGTGTGTGTGTGTTTGAAGGCAGTGACCCGAGTCTGAATGAGATACTTATGCGCTGACAGAAGATTGATTCAGCGCGTGAGGGAAATTTTGGAGCGCGCCACTTCAGCATCCTAAAGAGAGAGAGAGAGAGAGAGAGAGAGAGAGAGAGTAGAGGGGAAAATTTAGAGAAAATTGGAGAAAATAGTGAGTGGGAGATAAATATGTATACGCATGTTGCTTTTGAGAAATTGGAACGTGGACCCTAAATTTACGACATGATAAATTATAGCTTATAGACGTGGAAGAAGGAAGAAGAGAAAGAGGAGGAGGAGGAGGAGGAGGAGGAGGAGGAGGAGGAGGAGGAGGAGGAGGAAGAGGAGAAAGACCAATTCATGAAGGTAAGACAAATTTCTCATTTTAGGGAAATTTTTCAGTAATAAAAGATGCTTATTTTACAGTTATTCCGGGACAGTTAAGCCTGGGTGTCTCAAAGTTTTTGTGAGAGAGAGAGAGAGAGAGAGAGAGAGAGACGAGACGAGACGAGACGAGACGAGACGAGAGAAGCAAGTAATATCACCTTACTTTTCACATTCATCGTTCTCCTCTTCGTCGCCTTTCACCACCACCACCACTATCACCACCATGTTTTCCTCCTCCTCCTCCTCCTCCTCTCGCAGACAGGGATTTCTCTACGTAATGCCCAGTGTCTTTCCGTGAATTAGACATGATCAGGAGACAAAAGAAAAAGGAAATTTGATCCCATGCGAGGAAGAAAAGAAAATGGAACAAGGGAAGGGAAGATGACATAGGATGAAGCATTGCAGAGAGAGAGAGAGAGAGAGAGAGAGAGAGAGAGAGAGAGAGAGAGAGAGAGAGAGAGAGAGAGAATAACACTGTATCTTATTCTAAACTTCCTACTTCATGATGGTCGTATTTCCGTAAGCTATAGAAATTAACTATACGCAAGAAAATGTTACAAGAAAATAAAGAAAAAAAATATTCATACATTTTAGCAGAATACACTATTATTATGCCCACCACCACCACCACCACCACCACCACCACCACCACCACTGACCTCAAAATATCTCAAACCAAAATAATGACAGTCACTCCAACATCACCACATCCACCACCACCATTACCCCCATCCCCATCAACAACAGAGCAGCGTCCTCAACAAACACTCGTCCCTAAGGTGTAACAAGAACAAGAACAAGAACAACAAGGCTTTCCAAGTGTCAACACCAAGCTAAGTTCAAGGTTCCGTCTGAGTGCTGGATTCAGACGGCGGAAGTTGTCACCTCACCTCTTGTCTTGATTGGCGTGCTGAATGGCAGGGTCACTGTGAGAGAGAGAGAGAGAGAGAGAGAGAGAGAGAGAGAGACTGTAATCCCTTTCTAAGACTTTAAATAAGACGCACTAGGTCAAAGCTCTTCCTCCTTCTCCTCCTCCGTGCTGTGGCGTCTAAAAGGTTCCAATTTCTTACAGACGAGACATAAGCACACTAATGTCTCTTGTGGTGGATTTGTTTGGCTTTTTCTCTGGTTTCTAGGGAGCAGAAGATGTATTGGAAAGTGTGCATGTATTTGTGTGTGTGTATGTGTGTGTGTGTGTGTGTGTGTGTGTGTTAGTAGTGGTGTTTGGAAATATAGATGTATTACGAAATCACGTTCAAATGCCTTTATTTGATGTGCTTTGATATATTGTATTGTGTTGTAATATTCTCTGGCGTTGCGTTTCGTGCAACATAAACGCACATAATACTCGTAACTTTCAGACACTTCCTTTAATAAACATAATTTGGACATTTACTTTGACATTCCTACCCAGATCATGTTCACTGTTGCAAACTTGTCACCTTCACCTTGGTAAATGTATTGCCACCGCACTGGGTGTCCCTTCATCACCAAACTCATGCTTCTCTTCCCTTGCCGTCCTCGCGTGGCTCACAAAACACGCGGATGAGGAGAACCAGAGCAGAGAGACTCGGAATAACATCTCCAGCTCCTTAATGAAGACGAAGAGATAGATAAAAACAAACCGCATTGATATTCATTCGCTATTCCAGTGTGAAGTTCATCTCTCTCTCTCTCTCTCTCTCTCTCTCTCTCTCTCTCTCTCTCTCTCTGGATCTAAAACTACAGCGTTGCACCTAACTCAGTGGCGTGAAATTATTTCCGTCACTGTGAGGATCAAAGTGAAGTGCTTCAGGGCGGGGATCCCTCCTAGCATTTCCGGCTTTCCATTTCTCTTTCCTGTTAATCGCCACTGTGACCTTACTCAGTATCGTCTCATCCCCTTGTCTATATATAAGCTTTGATATGTGTACGTGTGTTTGTCTTGTAGTATTTTTTTTTTTTTTTTTCTTCGTCTTTATCAGGTCTGGTATTTGTTCTCTTTATTTTGTTCTCGGATGATCTTCTTGTATCTAATGTGTGTTCCTTATGTTTTCTTTTTTCTTTATATGTTCCGTGTACTTTTGTTGTTCGTATCTGTATCTGCATTTTTTCCATTTTTTCATTTCATTTGTGTATTCTAGTGTGTTGTGTCCTCCTGTAGATTTAAATACTCTCTCTCTCTCTCTCTCTCTCTCTCTCTCTCTCTCTCTCTCTCTCTCTCTCTCTCTCTCTCTCTCTCTCTCTCTCTCTCTCTCTCTCTCTCTCTCTCTCTCTCTCTCTCTCTCTCTCTCTCTCTCTGTGTGTGTGTGTGTGTGTGTGTGTGTGTGCGTGTGTGTGCTTGACTCGTAATATCTGCTCAGCACTCAGGGCTTCAGTATTTCCATTATTACTGGCATATTGCACACACACACACACACACACACACACACACACACACACACACACACACACACACACACACACACACACACACACACACAGCACAGCACATTTAGCAGGGTATTAATGTTGACTTGCACGCCCCACTTGTTTTCTTCATTGGTTGTAAGTGGTGGACATGAATTTTGCAATGCTGTCTGTATCACTCTTTCCATTTCATTCTTTTTCCCAGCGCCCTTGCTGCTGCTGGCTGTTGCTTGGTGGCGCTATTTTGAGGGCACACTCGTATTAGCGATGAAATAACATCGCTCGCTCATTTCCCCGAGGGCTTGTGCCATTACTGTTTTGTCTTGTTCACATTCTGGCGCGGCAGAATGCATCGAATTGATGTTCCGTGCTATCCCTGAGTGCCAGTAACACTTCTTCTGCGCCGCGGGGCACTCACTTCGTTTTATACACCAAAGTCTGTTTAGTCTTAGCAACACGCATAGATAAACAAGTCGGAGGAGAGTGATTTTCCTGCAGTATGAAAATTACCTTGAAAGCGTATCTACTCTCCTTTCTTTCTCTCTCTCCCAGTGTACCATTGACACAAAATACTAAAAGAAAATATTAACTAATTCCCACCTCATAGCAGAGATTCCGTGTCTCCTTTCATAATTAACTGCCCTATCCTTTACTCTCCCTCACACCCCCAGTGAAAGCATCGTCCACAGAGACACAAAATGCCCTTTTACGAGGATCATCAAATCATAACACGTCTACCCTTGGCATGTTTTAATTACACCATACTGATTCCGCGGCGCCCAGGGACTCATTAGCTCCTAGGTTTAACTTATGGACGCACGGGTGGAGTGGCCGTGTAAAAGCCCCACCAATGGCCACAGGAGCGATGGCTGTGACACATGAGGACCGTGAGTGCCATAAACTTTCTCGTCCACAGCCGGGATATAATTGCACCCCAACTAGCGGCCCGCCACGCATACATCATAAGCGTTACTGCCGCGCCACATACACGGAAAACATTCAGCCGCTGTGGGAACGCGGGTGTGTCCTTCTGAATGGTCCGTTATGTTGAGCTGCGGCAGTGCGCTGTGCTAGGTTGGGCTGATGCCGTGTTCTTGGTGCTGTGAGCGGGCGTTTGTGGGTCTTGAGGAGTGACTGTGCTCATATGGCTTTGGCGGGAGTAGGGAGAGTGAGTAACAGAAGGAGGAGGAGAAGGAGGAAGATGGGGTAATGTAGGAAGAGTAGCAGGAAGGGAAATGGTTTCAATGGTTGGTAAATGATGACAGTAATTACTTTAGAGAACAATGATTGCTGTGGTGATGTTGCAGGTAATAGTATAATGATAATAATAATGATAATAATTGAATCAGTAGCTTGCTTTATTTGATTTTCCAGGATTGTTTACTCCTTCCTTCATTCATACCTTCGTTCGTTCGTTCGTTCCTTCCTTCCTTCCTTCCTTCCTTCCTTCCTTCCTTCCTTCCTTCCTTCCTTCCTTCCTTCCTTCCTTCCTTCTTTCCTTCTTTCTTTCTTTCTTCTTTTCTTTCTTCCTTCTTTCTTTCTTTCTTTCTCTCTTCTCTCTCTCTCTCTCTCTCTCTCTCTCTCTCCTCTCTCTCTCTCTCTCTCTCTCTCTCTCTCTCTCTCTCTCTCTCTCTCTCTCTCTCTCTCTCTCTCTCTCTCTCTCTCTCTCTCTCTCTCTCTCTCTCTCTCTCTCTCTCTCTCCCTCCCTCCTGCCTGCCATCTTTTATCTTCCTCTTTTTCTTTTTCACTTCTCTTGCATTTTTCTTTTCACCTTTACCTTCTTTAGTTTCCTCTTTTATCTATTTTTTTTTTGTATTTTTCTGTTCTCTTTCTTCACCTTCCTTTCTCTGC
>NC_059278.1:9521721-9529221 GCF_017591435.1 Portunus trituberculatus | reverse complement strand
GTGGATGTAGGAAAAGCTCACTAAATGTTCTTGTTTGTTTTCCTTTCTTGGTCTCTCTCTCTCTCTCTCTCTCTCTCTCTCTCTCTCTCTCTCTCTCTCTCTCTCTCTCTCTCTCTCTCTCTCTCTCTCTCTCTCTCTTTGCTTGTTATTTGCCAGTCTGTCCTTGTTTTTGTTCTATTTGTCTGTATGTTTGCTTTTCATTCAGTCTGTGTCTTTGTATATCTTTGTCTGGCTATATCGTTGCACTCTCTCTCTCTCTCTCTCTCTCTCTCTCTCTCTCTCTCTCTCTCTCTCTCTCTCTCTCTCTCTCTCTCTCTCTCTCTCTCTCTCTCTCTCTCTCTCTCTCTCTCTCTCTCTCTCTCCCACACACACACACACACACCATTAATCCTTCAGTCACTATGTTCATCCACTGTAGTCCATCTACGAAGACTTAAATCACCACACTGCCCCATCCCTCTCTTTACTTTGCTTACTTACAGCTTTACTTTACGCTCACTGGTTCTGCCCCGTCCACCATTCATTTGCGAACTTCACGACTCCTGCCTGTTGGATCCAAACTCAATAAGACTGTACAAGGTCAAAGGTCAGGCGGAGAATCACCCTTCTCTTGAACCTCGTGGCCCCAGATCACTCTACTAATTGAGGTCAGGTCAGATAAGGGAGGTCAGGAAGGGAGGGTGAGGTTTGGTCTAGAAGGAATCTGTATTTTGCTAAGTTTATTGCGTCTAAGTGATGGTTGGCGGTCGATGAGCCGTGGCAGGTAGGTCTTGATTGCGTTGATTACAGGTAAGGAGGCCGCCCCACAGGTGTATGAAGGTAAGGGAGGCGAGGGTGGTTGAGGTCGAGGTGTATTTCACGAGCAAAGGTGTGTTTTTGTAGTTTGAAAGTGTAAATTTTCTTCCTCCTTTCGCCTCCCAAGTCTTCCTCCTGCTCTCTCATCCCCTCGTTCACTCTCCCTATCTGCTCTGATTCTCTGCCTCTCCCCATTCTCTCCCTCTCTATCGTTTAGTTATGGTCTCCTCTTTCTCTTCTTTCTTTGATCCTTGTATCTCCTCCTCCTCCTTCTCCTCCTTTAATCCTTCTTCATCTCCCCCTCCCTGTCCTCTCCTTTCCTCCTCCTCGTCCATCTCCTTCATTTTTTGTCTCGATATATCGGTACATTGATTGGAACTAAGGCACCGTTCTCTTTGTGTGTGTGTGTGTGTGTGTGTGTGTGTGTGTGTGTGTGTGTGTGTGTGTGTGTGTGTGTGTGTATGTGTGTGTGTTTGCTTTCTTGAGTGTACATGCCTTCCCGGACCCACCTCAATTAACTTCATGTGTACTGTTTCTCTCTCTCTCTCTCTCTCTCTCTCTCTCTCTCTCTCTCTCTCTCTCTCTCTCTCTCTCTCTCTCTCTCTCTCTCTCTCTCTCTCTCTCTCTCTCTCTCTTCAACTTGCCTTGTTAGGGCGACATATTTAAACTACACTTCACAACCTGGAATTAAAGAAAGGCCCGTGAGAGTAAGCGTAGTTTCTGTCAACATCCTTTAAGTGGTGAGTGGGAGAGAGAGAGAGAGAGAGAGAAGAGAGAGGAGAGGGAGAGGGAGAAAGAGTGTGGAGGCTGAGAGAGTGGAAGAACCGACAAGGAAGGGAAAAGGGAAAAGGAAAATAATATGCCTTAAATGCGCTGGTGGTAGGTAGGAGAAAATAAGAGAAAAATATGGCACAGCAGAGGGGAAAAGGGAAATTCCAGTAATATAATGGAATACTGAGTAAAAGCAAGAGCTCTGAATAAAAGAAAAGAAGAGGGGAGGGGGAGGAAAAACTGGCGAGGATTTGAGGTGGAGGATAAAGTTGCTTGTTCCTCCTCTTCCCCTCACCCATTTCTCCTCCTCCTCCTCCTCCTCCTCTTTCCCCTCTCCGTCATCTCATTCTCGTTCTCCTTTTCCTTTTCCTTTTCCTTCTTCTCCTTTTTCTTCTCCTCCTTCTTCTCCTTCTCCTTCTCCTTCTCCTTCTCCTTCTCCTCCTCCTCCTCCTCCTCCTCCTCCTCCTCCTCCTCCTCCTCCTCCTCCTCCTCCTCCTCCTCCTTTTCTTTCCCCTTCTCCGTCATCTTCTCCTTTTCGTTCTCCTTTTCTTTTTCCTCCTCCTTCTCCTCCTCCTCTTTCCCCTTCACCGTCATCTCCTCCTCCTCCTCCTCCTCCTCCTCCTCCTCCTCCCTATTCCTTTTCCTTCCTCTATCGAATTCTACACGTAGTAAAAGTAGAAACAACATTGTACGGAAGTTGTTTTTTTTTCAGATTACATTTTTTTTCATGTTTTTATTAAGTTTATTCTTTTTATCTTTATAATTTGGGAAATTTTGTTGCTTTGTATTCGTTTACTATCTTTTTTTTACTATCATTTATTGCTATCATTATTTTTATTATTATTATTATTATTTTATTTTATTTTATTTATTTATTTTTTTTTTGGTATGTGTCTACCTTGGACCTAATGAAGTCACCTGACCGCGCGCACACACACACACACACACACACACACACACACACACACACACACACTCTCTCTCTCTCTCTCTCTGGGAATGAGGATATTGGCAGTGTTTAGCATTATACAACCTCCCTCACTGCTCTAATAACCGGGTGTAGTTTCGGATTACAGCGGGGGAAAAAGGTTACAAATGGCGTCAGGCGAGGCTTCAGACGCCATCTTGGTACGTTCAGGAGGTAAACAGTTTCCAGGAGAGGCGCCCGAGTGATGATAGCGTCTTTCCTTCTCTTGTTCCTCCTCCTTACCTTACCTTGCTTTGCCTTTCCTTGCCTTTGTTCGCCTTTCCCTTCCAAATGTCATGTTTTTAAAGGAAATTAACGTGTTTTTATTTCTTTCTCTATTTTGTGAAGTTTAGTTTTGTGTATATATATTTTTTCTTTTGTGTGTGTGTGTGTGTGTGTGTGTGTGTGTGTGTGTGTGTGTGTGTGTGTGTGTGTGTTTGTTTGTGTGTATGCGTGTGATACCGTATTTCTCTCTCTCTCTCTCTCTCTCTCTCTCTCTCTCTCTCTCTCTCTCTCTCTCTCTCTCTCTCTCTCTCTCTCGGGGCAAAACAATGGGTAATCGCCCTGGAAATGATAACTGAGTCGCTGCTGACGAACTGTTATTGTCCTTCGCCCTAAACTGGACGCCACTATTGCTCGTTGATGGTGGTGGTGGTGGTGGTGGTGGTGGTGGTGCTGCTGCTGCTGCTGCTGCTCGGGGTTGGGTGGTGGGATGGCGGGCTAACTTTGCTTGTTGTATCTGTTTGTTCACTTGCTCTGTGTTTGATACTCGTAGCTGCGTTTCTTTTTCTTTTTTTTTCCTTTTTTTTCTTTTTTTCATTCCTTATTTGTGTTCTTTTCTGATTTAAAGAAACCTCAATAAATCCACCTTCATTATATCTTTACTATTACGAGAAAATTAACTGTGAGGTGGTAAGTCTTTTTGTCTCCTTCGGTATTCATCTACGTATATATGAACCAGATGGAAAAAAATGCATTACTAAGAATAAATGTTAGTCAGAATTCACTGTGTTGCGGAATTGTCTTGTGACGGTAGAGCAATACCTGTATTTTTTCTTAATTAGAGTAGGAATGACGTACTTAATATATTTTTTTTTTCGTGAAAACGACACATTAGTTAAGCTGGTTAGAATCTCGAATTTAGGTTTTACATCTTACCATTCTTGATTTTGTGGTAGATGAATTACCTTAATTTTGATTAACTATATTGTATTGTTCGTTTACTAGAGAGATACACTAATGAACTTACAAGACGGGTGCGGCAAGACAAGGCTAATTAATGCACATGCTCTTCACTCTGGATGACAATTATAAGGATGGCAGCGAATATCTGATTGCAGTGATCCGCCTTCAGCGATACTTCTTTGACGGTGCTGCGATCAAATGTATTGTGCCATTCTTGCATTCTTTAATCTTAACGCATAGATATTGCTTTTATCTTGCAATAATCCATGATCATGCAAAAAATACATCCCTCCAGCCACACACAAGCGGTTTCAAGGAAAGAGTTCATAGTCGTGGTGTGTTGACAGGATAAAATTATTTTGTCATGTAAGAGAGGAAAACTGGCCAAGGGCAACGGAGATAGTAAACAAAAAGGTCCACATAGTTGCAGATCAGAGAGCGTTAGCCAAAAGAAAGGGATAGATGTCTTGAAACCTTCTTAAGTGAGTGCAAGTTATAGGAAGATGAATGAAAATGTAGAAGCAGGTAGAGTTCAAGAGTTTACCAGAGAAAGTATAGTTGTTTGAAAGTACTGGTTAACCCTTGCATTTGAGAGGTGGGCAGAATAGGGGCGAAAGGAAGAAGAAAGTCTTATCCAGCGAGGCAGCGATAGGAGTTAGCAGTTAGCAAGATCAGAAGAGCAGGTGCCATGAAAAATGCGGTAGAAGAAAGAAGCCAGCCAAGAGCAACAAGATATTAAAAAAAAAGCCCACTTGAGTGCTGATTCCCTAAGAGAAAAGTTAAAAGTTAGCCAAAATCAAGGAACAAATATCTTTATACCTCCCTCTTAAAAGAAGTCAAGTCGTAGGAAGTCGGAAATACAGAAGCAGGTATGGAGTTCCAGAGTTTACCAGAGAAAGGCATGAATGATTGAGAGTACTGGTTAACTCTTGCGTTAGAGTTGGACTGAATAGGGATGAGAGGAAGAAGAAAGCCTTGTGCAGCGAGGCCGCAGTAGGACGAGAGGTATGCAGTTAGCAAGGTCAGTAGAACAATTAGCATGAAATTAGCGATAAAAATTAGAGAGAGATGCAACATTTCGACGATGAGAAAGAGGCTGAAGACAGTCAGTCAGAGGAGGGGAGTTGATGAAACGAAAAGCTTTTGATTCCACCCTATCTAATAAAACGCTGTGATTGGAACCCTCCCAAACATGCGAAGACTACACCATACACAGGCGGATAAGGCCCTTTTACACAGTTAGTAGTTGAGGGGTGAGAAAAACTGGCGGAGACGCCGCAGAACGCCTAACTTCACAGAACTTGTTTTAGCAAGAGATGAGATGTGAAGTGTCCAGTTAAGATTATGAGTAAAAGACAGACCAAGTGTCGTTGAAGAAGAGGCGATAGTTGTCTGGAAGGTTGTATCAACTTGATCGATGGAGGAATTGAGCTTTTGAGGCATTGAAAACTACTAGATTTTCTCTGCCCTAATCGGAAATCTTAGAAAGATCAGAAGTCAGGCGTTCTGTGGCGTCCCAGCGTGATCTGCTGACCTGAAGAGTGCTCCATACATGAACGTATAAATCCCTTGTACAGAATTAGCAGTTGTGGGGGTGAGAAAAACTGGTGAAGACGTCTCAGAACGCCAACCTTCTTAGAAGCTGTTTTACCAAGAGATGAGATGTGAAGTTTCCATTTTAGCTTCTAAGTAAGTGAAAGTCAGACCAAGGATATTCAGTGTAGCAGAGGGAGGAGGGAGAGCAATTGAGTGTCACTGAAGAAGATGGAATAGTTGGCTGGAAGGTTGTGTCGAGTAGATTGCCTACCAAAGTTGATTTCTAGTAAAGTTACACTCAACCACTCCAGCAATAGTAATTAATAACGAGCCGTCTACTGTCATCTCTACTTCACGTAAGCTCCTTAAGTGTCTTTCCTTGTCTCACAAATGAAAATTGCACGTTAACGAAATGCTTTTCTGCTCTGATTTGATTTCAAGGCAGCATTGCGTAAATTTGAGTCTCAGAAGCACCGTAGAACTGCTCAATTCATCTTTCTACTATGTATGTGGGGTAAAAAAAATCACATAGACATATCGTGTATTCAATTGATGATAATCCTAACACCGCATCCCTTTCAGAAATCAGTATTATCTCGAATGTTTTCATTTAGCGTTGAATTCTGACTTATCAATACACTTTTTACCTTTGAGTAGCAGCATAAGGCGATGTATTAGTCATCTTCACTTCACAATATGTTTTCCACTAACTTTAACGAAAACTCTTCCCCGTGCTAATTAATCAGAGACGACGCCATTGTTAGCGTTAGGTTGACGACGCCATAAACACGATGGTCTATTATTGGTTGATGGGGGGATTGACGTGATGGGGCGGGACACAGGAGATAAGGAGGGAGGGAGAGGAAATAGTGTGGGTGGTAGGATGTTACTCTTCCTCCTCCTCTCCCTACTCCTCTCCCCGCTGCTCTCCCTGTTTACAATGGTTCATCGAGCTCCCTCATTAATCCTTCCCTCATCCCCTTCTCCTCTTTCTCCTCTTCTCCTCTTTCCCTTCTCCTTCCCCTTTCGTTCCCTCAAGCCTCTGTCATTATTAGCAGCCTCTTCGCTACGCCCTCCTCCTCTTCCTCTTCTCTTTGCTTCTCTCCCTTCATCCCTCCTCAGTCTCTTTCTGTCTCTCCTCCTTCCTCTCTTCCTACTCTTCTTCCTCTCTCATTCTCATCGTTCTCTTCTTTTCTTGTCTTCAGTCTCTCTTAGATCTTGGCATTATAATTCTCTCTCTCTCTCTCTCTCTCTCTCTCTCTCTCTCTCTCTCTCTCTCTCTCTCTCTCTCTCTCTCTCTCTCTCTCTCTCTCTCTCTCTCTCTGTCACTCACAAACTAATTTACTGGAAGGACAGTGAGTGATGGGGAGATGGTCAGTTTCTTCATTTATATTTTGAGAGAGAGAGAGAGAGAGAGAGAGAGAGAGATCATTATCCAGACTTGAACGTTTTTTATCACTAGATCGGATGCCATTACAGCTTGACCACCCAGTGTATTGGTATGCTATTACAATAGGTAGACGATAAGCGCTCGCGCACACACACACACACACACACACACACACACACACACACACACACACACACACACACACACACACACACACACCTGCTGCACCTCTGCTTTCCCGCCGTGATGCACCGTGAGGATTTCTCGTCGTGCTAATGTTAATAAGAATCATTGTTATTCTCGGCGCCCTCCCAACCCGCTCTAAGTGCTGCACGAGGCAACACTAATGGAATAGTAATTAGGTGTACGTGACACTTACCTTGAGCTCTTGTTATGATACGCTGGGAGATTTATTTCATGTGTTTTGATGATGATAATGGTGGTAATGACGATGGTGACGGCGGTGGTGGTGGAGGTGGTGGAGGTGGTGTAGGTGAAGAGAAACGTACAGTACCTGTGTCAGTGAAATTTAAAATGTAACAGTAATAGTGAAAATTATAAAGTAGATGATAATATAGATGATAGTGATAATGATGAGGATGAAAATGATGATGATCAGGATGACGATGAGGAATATGATGATGATGATGATGACGATGACGATGATGACGATGGTAATAATAATAATAATTATTATTATTATTATTATTATTATTATTATTATTATTATTATTATTATTATTATTAGTAGTAGTAGTAGTAGTAGTAGTAGTATAATGATAATAATAAAAACAATAGCACTGATAGTAATGATGATTACAGTAATAATAATAATAATAATAATAATGATAATAAT
>NC_059278.1:9504221-9514221 GCF_017591435.1 Portunus trituberculatus | reverse complement strand
CCATCGCGACAAACAACAGTTCCATTCTCTTTCCACCACAAAGGACAATTTGGTTTTCTCTTTTATTACTGCTTTTTTTGCTGAAGACATATAGCTACAAGCTCTCCCCCTTTAAAGTGCAGTGCATTGCCTCACCCTTGTCCTCCAGTCATGTACCAGAACAAGAGGAAAATTTTGTATCATGTCTCTTTTTTTTTTCTATTTATAACGAAGCTGCAACCTGTCTCCCGTTGAATAAACTGCACACTTCAACTCCCAAGCTCCTCCCATCCTGTACGACAAAGAACGATATTTTTCTAGGCGAGACATTGACATCGATTTTCTAAGACATTCAAGGAAGTAAATCTTCCTCGCTGCGTTATGGCTTCAATGGCCTTGGCCTCTCATGACACCTCGTGACTAAACGGTGCATGACGACTGGTGCAGCTAACACCGTGACGTGGATCAATAAAAGAAGTAAGCAATCAATAATTCATGGTAAGGAATCTCATTTCAGTCCATAACTTTCGTGGGCTTGGGAGAATGCACATAAGAAAAATATTTGAAAATATCACGCGACATTTCTATGAAGACGAGAATATTAAATCGAATTGCACCTCAGTTTTAGACACCCACGCACCCACCCACCCACTCACCCACACAGATAAACACCCACGCTTGCAGACACCTACACACTCACTTAGAGAGAGAGAGAGAGAGAGAGAGAGAGAGAGAGAGAGATAGCTGTTAGGGATGAAAAACGTAACATGACCATCCACGATTTATGTAGAACTTGGCAAAATGTGTTTGTGGCGTCACGGAATTCTGTAACCCAGGAAAGGACATGGTTTACATGAGTGTGGTGGAGGGCGCGCTACTATGTTTGGTAACAAAGGCGTGGGTAGTGGGTACGTTACAACAAGAAGCCTTCACATCTTGAACACCTCGCCCCTGGGGTTCTGTGATGTTTGAGGAGCTTTGGATGTACAGGAATATTATAGATTATTACTTTCTTGGTTTTTTAATAAATATTTAAAAGTTTAATATTCTTTTTCTTAATTGATATATAGGAGTTTCTGTTTCATTAGTGAATCATTTATATATATATATATATATATATATATATATATATATATATATATATATATATATATATATATATATATATATATATATATATATATATATATATATATATATATATATATATATATATATATATATATATATATATATATATATATATATATATATATATATATATATATATATATATATATATATATATATATATATATATATATATATATATATATATATATATATATATATATATATATATATATATATATATATATATATATATATATATATATATATATATATATATATATATATATATATATATATATATATATATATATATATATATATATATATATATATATATATATATATATATATATATATATATATATATATATATATATATATATATATATATATATATATATATATATATATATATATATATATATATATATATATATATATATATATATATATATATATATATATATATATATATATATATATATATATATATATATATATATATATATATATGTATATATAATGTATTAGACTATCGCTAATTTCATAATAGGAAATGTAAAAAAAAATTATTTACTATTTTATAAACTGAAGCTCTGAAAAGTTTTTTTTTTTTTTACGGTATTTATAAGATGTTTGTTTCGGTGAAAGTGGTATTATGAAGTGATTTTTTTTTTTTTTTTGATACGTTAAGATAATATTTACTTATATCCACAGTACATGTGGCTCAAGTCTGGCCGAGATGTTGTAAACCGAAACTAAGTAAATAAAGTTCGAGTAAAGTATTGATGTCAGATTTTGTTCAATAAATTATTAGCCAATTCTCGCATTGTAAAAAATTCAGCTATTATTTGTTCGCCAAAGTCAGAGTAAAATGGATGCAACTTATATTACTACTAAGAAAACACAGAAAGAAAAAAAGGAATCTCTTCTGTAAATTAGTAAATACAGTACAAAGTAAAAAAGAAAAGAAATTTCTTTTTCGAAAACTAAAATAAGTTAAAAAAGTAGTTTCATATTATCATATTAGTCATTAGTTCAGGTGATCTTGAAATAAAGAAACAAAGGCATCAGTTAAGAAAAGCGAAAGCACACTAGTATGAAATAAAGAAATAAAGACGAAAACGATAAAAAGAAAAAACGTTCAACCATAAGAGAAAGTAACAAAGGCAAAAGAAAAAAGAAAGACACGTGAAAAGACATTAATATAACACACAGTAACAAATCCAGTATTTAAAAAGAGGTACTTTAGAAGATAAGATAACAAAAAGAACAAGTGTACAAAGAAAGACAAAAAGACAGTACCATAACATAAAGTAACAGACATTGCAAAGAAAAATCACATACTCCCATACCCTCCCCATTCTCGACCCATCCCCCGCTCCCCACCCATCTCCCACCTCCCCATTCAGGCAAGCGATGCGTCAGAGGAACTGGGATCTGCACTTGATATTTACGAACCCGCTCCTATTTCCCTCCGGTCTATTTTTTTTTTCTTTTCCCATTTTTTTACATATGAAATAGACTGGTACAGGGGAGGAAGGTGACCGTCAGCCCGCCGGGAGAAGGAGCGTTGCAGTTATCCCGGAGAGAGTAGACAGAAACTCCAATCTTTTATTTCTAATGTTAGTTTACCTTTGAGCTAACCTGTAACCTCGGGCGTACCTGTGGCAGTGGGTGAACCTGTGTATGCTGCAATTAGTTGTGGGAAAGTTAATAGCTTTAATAACCATTCTTTTTTTTTACGTAGGAATAGTCTAGAGATCCCCTCTTCTCTCTCTCTCTCTCTCTCTCTCTCTCTCTCTCTCTCTCTCTCTCTCTCTCTCTCCAAACGGTAGAAATTTGAAGTTTTTGTTGAAAAACGAAAATGGCACTTGTATTTTTCTTTTGTTCCTTTCATTTTCCTTACCTTGTCTGATGCCTTCACTTGCGGTACAGGAAAAAACAACACAGGCTGAAAACAAAGGTCTTCGCTTCAATAAACCACATGTCTATACCGTATGAAATAAAGTTTTACTACGAAGCTCCCACAATGAAAAGAAATGTTAAAAGTAAAAAGAATAGAATAAAATTTAGCATATCGTGAAAATATAATAATGAGAAGCACGAGTGTTAGAAATTGGAGGTACTGTTCATCGCACGTGATTAATGATTCCAGAAAAAAAGCACTGTTTGTTTTATGTATGATAGATTGGCAAGGCGAGGAGAGAGAGATAGATAGATAGATAGATAGATAGATAGATAGATAGAGAGAGAGAGAGAGAGAGAGAGAGAGAGAGAGAGAGAGAGAGAGAGAGAGGTGTTGGTGGGATGTCCATCTGAATACTCACAACACTTCAAACTCACTTTTCATCTCATTAGTTTGGACTGAATTTGCCAGAGTTAACGTTGTCTTGCCTTACCTTACCTTACCTTGCCTTACTTTGCTTTACCCAGACCTACACGGTATAACATTTTTTTTTATCCAGGAGAAGCAACTGGCCAAGGGCAACAAAAAAATGGAAAAAAATGGTCCACTGGGCTGCCAGTCCCTTAGAGGTCAAATGTGAGATATCCAAAATTCAGGTACAAATATTACCTTCTTTTCCTACTTTCTTACATCACCTTTTCTTACGAGTATCTAATCTTACCATTCTTTACTTTACATTACTATATTTAATTCTACTTTTTTTGTCTACCGTATCTAACCTTACTTTCCTTCACTTTATCATACTTTACCTTACCTTACCTTACCTTACATTAACTTACCTTACTTTACCTTACATTACTTGACCTTACGTTACCATGCCATATCATACCATACCATACCACACCATATCATAATTACCTCTCATTATTATACCTTACATTACCGTAACAGCTTAGTTTTCTACCTTAACCTAGACTCTTTATGCTCAGATACTTACAAAATCCATTTATTCCGCATTTTCTCTCCAAAGTTACTAAAAATGCATTATAGATTATTCCACAAAGTATGCAACAGCAACAATCTTCAACCTTCGACGGAAATAGCTTACCTTGACCTTACCTTACCTTACCCAACCTTAATTACGCTACCGGCACGAACTGTCCGTGGCGCAAAATGACCCCCAGCAGTTTATTTGACATGATACGAGGGTCAGGCATTGTTGGTCAGTGTGCATTAGTCTCCATCAGGCCGCAGCCACAGCCGCCGCCGCCCTTGGTGCCCTCACTCACCCGGCCCCTTTGTCTGTCTCCAGCCCAGGTAGGAGCGGAGAAAGAAAGGAAGGACTAGACATAAAAAATGGATAAGAGAGGGAGAGCAAATTAGCTTTCGACATACTGATCCAATCTCTCTCTCTCTCTCTCTCTCTCTCTCTCTCTCTCTCTCTCTCTTCTCTCGCTTACGTCTTCATCAAAACTGAAGATGGGTTTGAAAATAATCTCCAATCAGACTTTTATTTGTGAGGAGGACAATTCCAGGTGATTATCTACCTAATTACCCGCGTACCTGCCCTTCGCCTGAGGTCCCTGGAGAGTAAAACAGATAATGAGTTTTAACCAGGTGAGCTTAAGCCTTCAATTCATTCTCTCCACCTACCACCACCACCACCACCACCACCATTCCACCACCACCACTACCACTGCCCTTCTTTCGGTATTTCAAATCATAACCAGAATGGACTTGTGTTTGGAGAGCATCAGCTGATTTTTGTTTACACTGCAGACCATGCGAAGAAAGACATTAGTGGGAGGCTGCAGTTCTTTGAGAGAGAGAGAGAGAGAAAGAGAGGGGGGGAGGGAGGGGAGAGAAAGAAGGGGGGAGCAGCGATATCTGGTGCTGTGTGACTCGGATTAAAGGGAATCTGGCTTTTGTTATTTCCGGGTGGTGTTACGGTTTTGGCTGAAAGGTGGGACGCAATATCACGTTCCCATGTCTCTGTGCATTTAAGGTCAGCGTTTTGGGGATTTCGAATGCTGCAAAAGACCTAGCTGCTGTTTTGGGGGTTTCGGTTTTAGGTTCAGGGTTATTTCTTGTTTCTGCAGCGAGGAGAGAAAATTTGGCTACTTTGTGAATCTATTTGTTTGCTTCTGTAAGGGTCGTGGGATTCAATATTTGGTAGTGTTTGATTTTGGTGGTGGTGGTGGTGGTGGTGGTGGTAGTGGTGGTGGAGTGTAATATATGATGGATTGAATCTCTCTCTCTCTCTCTCTCTCTCTCTCTCTCGTGTTCCGTTTTTGTCTGCTAATTTCATATACATGCTTTTACCATTTTCTTTTTCCGCCACTACCACCACCACCACTCCTCCTCCTCCTCCTCCTCCTCCTCCTCCTCCTCCTCCTCCTCCTCCTCCTCCTCCTCCTCCTCCTCTTCATCTTCTTCTCTTTCTTCGAGTTGATTTTTCAGTTCTCTTCCTCCTCTTTTAAAAGCAACAAAATATTCCACTCGTTCATTAGCAGACTGCAGTAAAGAACGATGTTTTTCCTCTAGTTTTTTTCCGCCTGTCACTCTGCAAGGACATGAAAGAAGAGAGACTATGGAGCGGGAAAAGATACAAAATTAAGATAAAGTAATGAGATAAAATTGAATAAAACAAAACTGAGATAAGAAAATGTTAACGTTCATGGCAGAGAGGGGGGGAAAAGGAGAAGGAGGAGGAAGATGAAGAGGAGGAGGAGGAGGAGAGGAGGAGGAGGAGGAGGAGGAGGAGGAGGAGGAGGAGGAGTAGGAGGAGGAGGAGGAGGAGGAGGAGGAGGAGGAGGAGAAGCAGGAGGAGGAAGTAGAGGAAGAGGAGGATGACAAGATTTTGCATTCAGAATACATGAAAATTCGGGTGAAGGAAGGAAAATGAAAAAAAAGTACGACGGAGGGAGAGAGAGAGAGAGAGAGAGAGAGAGAGAGAGAGAGAGAGCAGTAAGAAACCAATACAAAACATATATTGAACGAGGGAAGCAGCTAAGGAGTTATATGTCGAGGAACAAGCGAGAGAAAGAGTAAGGGGAAGAAGAGGAGGGGGAGATGGCGGCGGTGGAGGAGGAGGAGTGGGAGTAGGAGGGGAGTTGAGTAGGTCAGGTCAGGTCAGGTAGGGTTATTTTCCGAGCAGTCAACATCACGCACCTTCCTTCAGGCTTCAATTATCCGTTAGTGGCCCCTCGTGACGACATGTGTGCGTGTGTGTGCACTTATGTGTACTTGGAAGCAGGTGCGTGTGTACCAAGAATAGCACGAATGTGTGTTTGTGTTCGTGTGTGTGTGTGTGTGTGTGTGTGTGTGTGTGTTATTATTATTAGTAGTAGTAGTAGTAGCAGTAGTAGTAATAGTAGTAGTATTGCTCTCTCTCTCTCTCTCTCTCTCTCTCTCTCTCTCTCTCTCTCTCTCTCTCTCTCTCTCTCTCTGCTTACCTAATTTTCCTCACGTTTCCCTTCCCTTTTCCTGACCCTTCATTTTTTTTTTTCATTTATTATTATTTGTCTGCTTTCCCAGCCTATTCCTTCATCGCCTCCTCCTCCTCGTCTTCCTCTCTCTTTCTGCTTATTTCTCTCTTTATTCTTTGTTTCTTCTGCTTGTTATTCCCCCCCCTCATATGAACTGTCATGCTGTATTCATTTCTCTCTCTCTCTCTCTCTCTCTCTCTCTCTCTCTCTCTCTCTCTCTCTCTCTCTCTCTCTCTTTCTCTCTCTCTTTTTTTATTCAAACTAGGTTACATGTGTTGTACATACCAGAGGTCTGAGACTATGGTATAGTTCAGGCCTACCTTGGCAACAAAAAGAAATAAACAATATTTACAGAAGTGAGACATAAATTAATATTTTAATAATAGTATATAATTACACACTTTCACTGCACTTATTGGTATCACACTAGCACTTTAGCCACTCGTTCACGCATCTTTTGTACGCCTGGAGGCATGTAGAGTGGTGTATGTTTGTGTCTTGCACCAGCCGGTTCTCTCTCTCTCTCTCTCTCTCTCTCTCTCTCTCTCTCTCTCTCTCTCTCTATTCTTCCTTTTTTGTCTCTCTATCTCTTATTTTCTTCATTCTCTCTCTGCTTTTTTCTCTTTCCCTGGTTTTTCTTTCCCTTTTTTTCTCTTTCCCTCTTTCTCTTCCTCCCTCTACACAGTGATGGTAATTTCTCACCCGATTTAAATTCATGAACTTGTTGTGTGAAGTCCCGTAGGATGTATCTGAGGGAGAGCAGGAGGAGGAGGAGGAAGAGGAGGAGGAGGAGGAGGAAGGAAGGAAGGAAGGAAGGGAATAAGTCTGAGAGAAGTTCCGTATGTTGATTTTTCACTTTTCTTACGACTCCCTCCCCTCCATTTCTCTCTCTCTCTCTCTCTCTCTCTCTCTCTCTCTCTCTCTCTCTCTCTCTCTCTCTCTCTCTCTCTGTCTGTCTGTCTGTCTGTCTGTCTGTCTCCCTCTGCTACACAACACACACACGCACACACATAAGAGCGAGAATATGTCCTTTGACACATTTTTCGTACCACGCTGATGTGATTCTCGTAGTGTACGAGTATATTCATTCTCCTCTTCCTCCTCCTCCTCCTCCTCCTCCTCCTCCTCCTCCTCCTCCCTGCAGCTCTTTTCCATTTACTCCTCTCCCTCGTCATTCTCTTCCAGAATGAAAAAATAGTTGAAGCAAATAAGATAAGAATTATTATTTGTAGTGATTTTGAAGAGAGGAGTCTGTTAAAGTCCGTAAAAAGTGTTCCAGGAGGTGTGACTTAGTAATCAATGCTAGGAAAGTGAAATTCTGCCGCGTTATCTTTCATGATTCGGACTCTCTTGGTGTTTCAGTGAGGAGCAGGTCACCTGTTGGTATAATGAGTGCTTAAACGAATTACTATATAGCGTGTGTGTGTGTGTGTGTGTGTGTGTGTGTGTGTGTGTGTGTGTGTGTGTGCAGTTAATGTCTGGTTTTTATTACTTCTTTCACGAGTCTTGTCCTGGATACATTCTTTCACGAGTCTTGTCCTGGATACATTCAGAGAAACCTTTTTTTTTTTATAACTTTCTATTCCTTTACAAATCGAGGACTGAATTATTGATGCTATTTCTTTGACAAGGCGTAGTACGTAAACTTGCTGGTGGTTTGTTTCATGAAAATGTGTAACTGTTTTTTTCTGTGAACAAACACGGTAGACACTTTTTTCCAGGGTAACTATTTTCCTGGAACAAATGTAACTTTTTTTCATCTGTTTATAGGATGCTGGAAATGGAGGGGTTTATGTGGAAAAATCTAACTCTCTCTTTTTTTTTCACGTCCATGAAAGAAAGACAGATGGAATGAAGGTGTCTGACAGAAGTGTATTTATTAGTTCAAACACTTTCTGCTCCTTGCTCCGACTGTATTCACTGTTACTTTGTTCTTTCTCTTTTTCCTTCTTCTCTTGATTCATCTAATAGAAAAAAAAAACACTCCTACAATAAGAATAAAAATCGTATTCTAAAATGCTTATTCTTTCATGTAAACCATTCCAATTACTCCAAAATTATTAGGTTTTTTTCTACATTAGTGCCGAGCAATTCTACTCAACCTATCACTAGAATCACGAAAAAAAACACTGAAAACTCGCACAGCCTCCACTACACTCTGTTAAAAGTAGCAGGGATAAGACAGCGATTGAGAACAAGGCTAATGAAAAGAAAATAAATAAATAAAAGAAAAATCTAGGGGCGGAACCTTACTGGCTGGAGTTCCGCTAGGTGAGGGTGAGGGCTATTTCCCTATTTTTCCTCTTTCTAAACAGCCTGGTAGGGGGATTGGGAGAGGCGGAGGTGCGTGATTTACATAAGTTGCGGGAAGGAGGAGCTGTTTTCCCATTGCGTAGCCAGGGATGCGAAGGAGGGAAGGGCATGTTTCTAGGAGTTTCTAGGGAGGGTTTTGTGATGAGAAAGAGAGAGAGAGAGAGAGAGAGAGAGAGAGAGAGAGAGAGAGAGAGAGAGAGAGAGCAATGAGTTCCTGGAGAATCAATCAGTTGTTGTATTGATACTTCTTGTCCAGAAAGTGGTGTTTATTCTTCTTCTTCGTCTTCTTCAATGTTGATTTTTTCTTCTTCTTCTTCTTCTTCTTTTCTTCTTCTTCTTCTTCTTCTTCTTCTTCTTCTTCTTCTTCTTCTTCTTCTTCTTTCTTTCTTTCTTTCTTTCTTTCTTTCTTTCTTTCTTTCTTTCTTTCTTTCTTTCTTTCTTCTTCTTCTTCTTCATCGTCATCATCATCATCATCATCATCATCTTCTTCTTCTTCTTCTTCTTCTTCTTCTTCTTCTTCTTTTAAATGATATTTTCGTAGTTTTTTTTTCATTAACCATCATTATTAGACACATCACCTTAACTTTCCTCCTCCTCCTCCTCCTCCTCCTCCTCCTCCTCCTCCTCCTCCTCCTCCTCCTCCTCCTCCTCCTCCTCCTCCTCCTCTTCCTCCTCGCCCTCCTCCAATATCTTCTCTTGCATCCTACTTTCCTTCTTTCTAATGTGCTGTGTAATCATCATCACCTTCGAATTCTTATCCTTTTCTCTCCTCTACAGTCAATCATCTCAGGGCCCCGGGAGGAGAAGTGAGGCGGGGCGAGGTAAAGAGTCATGTCCTTAATCGTTCTTTTCAATTAACACGGAGAGGCGAGAGAGCAAGAAGACTAAAACCTTTCACAAAATTAAGTGAAATCCATTTGCATTTTTCTCTTTGGTTCTATGAGTATGAGAGAGAGAGAGAGAGAGAGAGAGAGAGAGAGAGAGAGAGAGAGAGAGAGAGAGAGAGAGAGAGAGAGAGAGAGGATGAAAACAAGGTGAATACATGTGTTCCTTTTGCGTGTGTGAATGTATGCAGAAACGCTTTACTCTCGCCACGACTATTTGCAACGGTTACTGAGATGACTAGCCGAATTCTCAAAATCGTTTCCCCATTTAACAACGTAGAGATCTTGTTAATCTGTCACTAGAAACGTAAAAA
>NC_059278.1:9494221-9499221 GCF_017591435.1 Portunus trituberculatus | reverse complement strand
CTCTCTCTCTCTCTCTCTCTCTCTCTCTCTCTCTCTCTCTCTCTCTCTCTCTCTCTCTCTCTCTCTCTCTGCTCTCGCTCTGCTTCCTGATTGGCCAATTGGACCCTCAGGTGATTTGTATTGTTTATTATACTGCAGAGCCCTCATGCGCCGTTTTGGGTGCTAATGGGTCTCCGGGGCGCCGTTTGCAACTCCTAAGCACTCTATAATACATCAGTGCGGTCCGTCGATCTCTTGGGTGCATTTCGGAGGGCCTGGGTACTCATTACATAAAGGATAATTTTCCTGTAGAGCTGCTAGTCAAAGTAGATATTGTGGCTTAGCGCTTAGAGTCTTTATTTGCTTTAGAAAGTCTTTTGTATAGATTATCAAGTGTTTCGGGTAATATAGAGCTTCTTGGGTTTTTGGGTTTTCTTTCTATGTAAGAAGGGTAATTGGACAAGGGTAGCAAAAAAATAACAAAAAGGCCCTCTTAGATGTCAGTCCCCGAACAAGAACAGGAGAGTAAGCCAAAAGAATGGGATAAATGTCTTGAAACCTTCCTCCTAAACGAGTTCAGGTCTTGGGTAGATGGAAATGCAGAAACAGGTGTAGAAAGTGCTGTTCGAACTAATTTAAAGGTTGTAGTTTAATATGTAGACTCTTGGATCACGACAGAGCTTTAAATTTAGTGTGTAGAGCTCTCAGTTCATGTAAAATGTCATTAGCTATCACATAGAGGTTCTAAGTTTTATTGCGTTTGGTCTTTGAGTGTGATATAGATGTCTTCAGTAATAAGTAAAGCTCTTTGATGGATTTTACAGATCTTTTTGCTATTGATTATAACTTTTGGACATTGTACGGAGCTTAAGGTTGCTAATAGGTCTTTTGCCGCAATATAAAACTCTGGATTAAGTGGATGAATGTATAGAATCACCCGGTATTCTGAAAATTTATTTGTCACCGTATATGTAGAGCAGAAAATCTCAAAATTTTTCTCATTAAGAATCCACTGAGTTATACGACCATCTACCCGAGCCACACAGTAATCTAACATCATACAGAGTGGTAACTTAGTGACTGACACTAACTCAATATGCAATGGTACTTTAAAGGATATTGTTAGATCAACCGTCTAAGTACCCCTGAAAAGCTAATTTAGTAAATTACCTAAACTCAATATGCAATGGTACTGCGAAGGATATTATCAGATAAGCCATCTAACTATTCCTGGAAATCTTATAGAGTTCGTGATCCTCAGGTATAGAGGAAAGGGCATGTATTTATAAATCTCTAGAGCTTTATTGACTTATAGAGCTTATTTTCATTGATTAATAAGGGGATCTTATTTAATAATTTTTACATATGATTCCCATACGTATCCTTTGCAACGCTAGTCATCAGTGTGAGTGCATGTGTGATTCCTGTGATGAGTCTTCAATCCCCTTAGCATGGAGCATCTGTATACTTTTGCTCCTACCACTAATGAACATCTCGTAATAGCCATGATTTTGAAGAATTCCCATGCGTCGCTTTTCCTTTCCAATACTGATTACTTTCCATTTCTCCCTCCCCCTTCTTTTTTCCTCCATCCATCTCCCTTTTTTCCCCAACCTTTCTCAGTGGCGTTCGTTCTTTGCCCCTTTTTCTAGTAGCAATTCATTTATTTTCCTCTTTCCGTCCGTCATTTCTTCCTCCATTTATTTTCTTTCAGTCCCTGCGTGTCGTCATTTCTTAAACGTTTATTCTCTTATTAATTTATCTTCACTTTCTTCCATACCCCACTCTGCACCAGGTAAGGCTTTTAAACCCCACACCAAATAAAGAAAAAAGGTATATGTCGACTAAATGTGTGTGCGTGTGTGTGTGTGGGTGGGTGGGCGGGTGGGTGTGCGCGCGCGCGCGCGCGCCTATGCGTGTGCCAATGAGGTGTAATTGAAGTGTGCTGAAGCCTTATTGAGATCGTCCAATATTAAGGTCGTCGCTCCAAGCATCGTATACGTAATGGGGATTGGTGAGCACTGATTGATCTCACCCTCCCGGCAAATCACGCGTGCTCTCCTCAAGCAGCGCCACTCACGGGGAGAACTGCCGGGAAGGAGCGAAAAGACCAAGGAGGGAACGGGAGAAAGGGAGAGAGAAAGGAGCGACATGGAAACGGAAAGGTGGGGAAGTCGGTAAGGAAACCAAGAGAGAGAGAGAGAGAGAGAGAGAGAGAGAGAGAGAGGGGAAAAAAATAAATGAAAGGAAGAACAAGGGAAAAAATGAAGTTGGGGGAAGGAAAGCGTGAAGAAAAGATAAGCAAGAGAAATAATGTGAAGTAAACAAATGAGAAAAGATAAAGAGGGAAATAGTAGAGGAAGGAAAAGAGATGAGGCAAAGACGAAAGAGTAGCTAGGAGGGAAAGGAAAAGGAGATTAGAAGGAAGACAGAAAAAGGAGAGTCAGAGAATGAAAGAAAGGGAGGAGAGAAGGCGAAGAGTTGAAGGAAGGAGAGGAAGCAAGGAGGCAGAGGGAGGAAGAAGGGAGGGGAGCAGGAAGGTAGTGCCAATAAACAAGAGTGCTGGTGACTTAGTGCCGACTTTTGTGTTTTTTATCGTTGGCGTGAAGTGATTCGTGCTTATGGCTTGACGTCATTGCCACGTTCCTCGGAGGTTTAGATGAAAGGAGGAGGTGAAAGAGGAGGGGGGCTAACGAAGGAGGAAGGCCGGAGAATGAGGAAGAGTAAGAGGAGAAGGAGGAATAGAACGACGGAGAATAAGAGAAAAGCTAAACGTGTGTGTTGAATCAATAGTACTCACACCTATTTTCCTACCTGTCTGGTTTGCACAGGTGACATGAGCCTACCTGCTAAATGTAAGCTTTTTTGCTGCTTGTGTGAGATTACTGACTACTCGTAACTAAACATTCTTATAAACCCTCATCGTGAATTTCCATCTGACTTAGAGCCTTACTTATCTCAATGATACCAAAATAATACCCTCTCATTTGCTATATTACTTAAGCAAATAATATCCAGGTGTGCGTGTGAGGTGTGTGGTCTGACTCACCTGGAAGTGACTCAGTTGACTCAGCCTTCAGGTAAGTGGCAGGTGAGGTGAGGTGACTCGTGTCCTGAAAGCATAACTTGGTCTGCAGCTAATGTGCTATTGATCTGGTCTCCATCTGGACGTATTTGGCCAATCCTCCCTTTAGAGACTCAGCTAAAATTTGTTCTCGCTCAGTACTCAGATAGACGACTGAGGGAGACGGAAAGGAAAGGGGGAAAAAATGGGGAATGTGGGGAAAGAAAAAGAAAAGAAAAGAAAGGAAAAGGAGAGATAAGCAGGGAAGGGAAAAGGATAGGATTACATAATGGTGTTGTTGTCCTGTTTGTTGGTGCTATTAGTGTTCGTGGTGTCGTTTTCATGTTAGTCGTGGTGATGGTGATATCAATAGCAAGGTGTTCGTTTCTTTGTCCCAACGTACGTCTCTCTCTCTCTCTCTCTCTCTCTCTCTCTCTCTCTCTCTCTCTCTCTCTCTCTCCATCCTTAGACCTTCCTTTCCTTCCTTCTATCTTTCTTTCCTCCTTTCCTTCCTTCCTTCTTTCCTTGTATCCCTCCCACACACACACACACACACACACACACACACACACACACACACACACACACACACACACACACACACACACACACACACACACACACACACACACACACACACACACACACACACACACACACACACACACACACACGTTTATTCCCTAATCATTGACTCATTCACGCGCGTAAGAAACTAATAATCACGTAATTAGACGCAGCTAAGACTCACGGCAGACTGAAGGCTCCTGGGTGCTGCAGTGTCCGTGGCTGGCGACTGGAACCCTTACTCACCGTCCCACAAAGGTCACTCACGCATTCACACACTCACACTCCTTTTAATCAAGAACACAGGGGACTCGCACTCACTTCGGTCGCGCCTTTCACTTTAGTCTCCGTTCTTGAGTATTTTCTATTGCTATTTTTTTTCTTAGTTTATTTAGTATTAAATATTTGTTTGCATTGTGTGTGTGTGTGTGTGTGTGTGTGTGTGTGTGTGTGTGTGTGTGTGTGTGTGTGTGTGTGTGTGTGTGTGTGTGTGTGTGTGTGTGTGTGTGTGTGTGTGTGTGTGTGTGTGTGTGTGTGTGTGTGTGTGTTTGGGGGATGTGTACTGTAAATGATAAGCTTTGTTTATATATGTGTGGGTAGGTGGGTGGGTGGTTTTGTGGTGGTTATTGTGTTTTGTCTATTTTCATCCATCTTTATCCATATCCGGGGAAACATTATAGACAGAAATTATAAGCATACATTACTGAATATAGTATACAATAATAGTATGCTCTTTAAAAATCATCTTAAAAAACCTAATTCTCGACCTTTCCTGATCTGTGTCTTAAATTAAAGATTAAATAAATTAAAGATTAAATGCCTATTGTTTTTCTAAATAGTTTGTATAATACTGTGTTTTATAAGATTATATACGTGTTCAATGCGGTATTTACAGACAGATTTGCTATCTGTTTAAATTACAGAAGAAAATCACGAGAATCATAATAATGACTATTTTCCCCACACACGACCTCATTTTAAAGAAACGAATTACCTAAAATCTTCTGACATAAATGAACTGCAGATTGGTATGTTTATGTACAAACAATTCAAAACAAATGTATTTGTGAACTTACAATCACGTCAAACTTATTTCACCCGTACTCATGAAAATGTAGGTGTATCTTCACATAATTTAACACTTTCAACATTCTCTTTCCCATTCAGGAGCTAAAAACTGAGATTTCATTCCTCTCAACTTAAAGGTTCTTCTATGAATATATTCCTTTAAGAAACATCTTAAAAAAGTATATAATTTCCAATTATCACGTCTGTGTCCATGTTTCTGTTGGAATAATAATGTTCTCATTCTCGTTCAGTTGCTTATTTTATGATATCGTTTTCATTATTATTATTATTATTATTATTATCATTATTATTATTATTATTA
>NC_059278.1:9474221-9484221 GCF_017591435.1 Portunus trituberculatus | reverse complement strand
AGAGAGAGAGAGAGAGAGAGAGAGAGAGAGAGAGAGAGAGAGAGAGAGAGAGAGAGAGCAAGAGGGAGGGAAGTTTCGGGTTACATTATTTTTTTTTCTTTTCACTCCTTCATACTCGAATAACACGCACGTACACTGTTTTCTTATACGTGCAACTGATATACGTACACACACGATGGGGGGGGACTGCACGTACACAACCCCTTCCTTCATGTTCCCTGACTAATGCATATTTCCTCCCTTACTGCTAATAAGAAGTGCAATTGTAATTTCTTATTGTCGTTGGTATCGTCATAATATTTGTATTTTTTCACCGAGTCGCCAGATCTAATTAATGTTTGCTTATTTGGTGACATTTACCTGTGCCAATGATTGCAGGTGAAGAGTTCAAGGTCATGTTTTTCTTTCTCATTGCTCCACTTTACCTAAAATTTTTCAAGTAGGAATGCCATAAGAGGTAACGACAGGACTAACAATAACAGCGGCGATAAAAAGGAAATAACGCCCACTTTATTGTTTTCTACTATTTCTCCCTTTCATTCGCTTACATTTCTCTTTTTTTTTTTACCCATCAAGTCAATCTGGTATTAAAGGTAACTCCAATACGGGTACACATGTTTTTTTTTTTTATTTTTTTTTTTTAAGGGTAAATACGCCATGAAAGCCACATCACAAAATACTGCGTCGGTGTAATCCCTTCAGAAGTAATGGAATTTGACGGACGAAAAATGAGAGAGAGAGAGAGAGAGAGAGAGAGAGAGAGAGAGAGAGATTAAACACGTAGAATTAAACACGAACGTCAAAAAATTCTCTCTCTCTCTCTCTCTCTCTCTCTCTCTCTCTCTCTCTCTCTCTCTCTCTCTTACCATAAACGCCACTAAAAATGTCTCAATACACACTCTGAAGCAGACTCGAACCCGCTGGGGATCCTCTTAATTGGCGCCAACAAAATAGAAAGAGACGCAATGAAAGGAAGGACTTGCTCTCTCTCGTTGGTTCTCTATAATGCACCGGGTATTGTCAGTCGCTTTGCTATTATGATGCATGTGAGGGACGACGGGAGCAGTAGCCGAGGATTACGAAGAAGAGGAGGAGGAGGAGGAGGAGGAGAAAGAGAAGCGGGAAAGAAGAAAAGAAGAGATGGAAAGCAAAGCGATGAAAGGAAACAGAAGGGCGTGTGGTAATTAAACTAAGACTGAGGAGAAGAGAGAGAGAGAGAGAGAGAGAGAGAGAGAGAGAGAGAGAGAGAGAGAGAGAGAATATACGAACAAGCAAGAGGAAGAGAGAGAGAGAAGGAAAGGAGAGTTTTGGAATGAGCACGATGGCTTGAAGTGCATGGAAAAGAGGAGGAGGAGAGCAGAGGTTAGGTGGATAGAAGCAACATTTCTGTGATGCTCTGAAGAGAACCTGAAGTGCTGCGAAGGGACGCAAGGAGGATGGAAGGGAAATGAAGAGTGGTTTGGGATAAGAAGGAGGTGGAGGAGGAGGTGATTTAAGAGGCGGAAGACAAGCGGAAAGTCATAGCAGATGATGATGATTACAATGATGGTGATGAAAAGAAAGAAAAGATAAATGACGGTAGGGAAAGGAATGGTGCAGCTGGGAACTATGTAAGAGAAAGAGGAAGATGAAGAGGAGGAGGAGGAGGAGGAGTTAGTGTTATGAAGAAAACACTTTGCAGTAGGTCAGAGGGACTTTTAAATGGGTGGAAGAATGAAGGTAAAGAGAAACATACACACACACACACACACACACACACACACACACACACACACACACACACACACACACACACACACACACACACACACACACACACACACAGGAAAGTGCCGTGTTTCTTACCTCCTCCAAGTTAGTTTTCGAAATGGAAACTTCAACCTGCTCTTGTATTTCTCCGGCAAGACCTATCTTCCCTCACTCCTCTCCATCACCTGCCTTACTCCTTCCCCTCCCTCCCTCCTCCCTCCCCCTCCCCCTCCTTCCTTCCTCCTTTCTTCTTTCTAACCTTCTCTCTCACCCCACTTTTCCCTCTTCCTACTTCCTCTTCCCCCGACTCCTTCTTCCTTCACCTGCCTTGCTCCAGCCACTCACCAGAGCCTCTCTCCTGTGTACCTCTCCAGTTTTCTTTACCTCTCCATGCCTCCCTCTCCCCCTCTCAGTACCATTCTTCTCACTGCACAGGCACAACTATTGATATTTGCTCGACACACACACACACGTACATACGCACACACGGTAGTACATACCTTCCGTACGCAGGAATTTTGGAAACTCGTGGTATTAATCTACAGAGACAGGAGATGCATTTTACACTGGGACATTGAATTCGAAAACACACCGTGACACATGGACAGCACATGCGTTTTGCACATATAAATTGCCTGCAAGGTTGGAGCGCCGCGTGTGTGTGTGTGTGTGTGTGTGTGTGTGTGTGTGTGTGTGTGTGTGTGTGTGTATAAAGCAGAGAAATCAGGAACATGAACTTACTGACACGCTGCAGATATAAACATGGTATCTGTTGGCGCTAACGAGCTAATGTTGTTCTTTATGTGAAGAGGAAGAGAGGACACTAACGCACACCCACCTACTCACACACACACACACACACACACACACACACACACACACACACACACACACACACGAAGGGAGCGTAAGGTGATATATACATAGCATAGATCACACAAGCTTGACATATTACTTTCATGGGTAACTTAGAATACTCGTACATTACTTATATTAAGGAGAATTGCCTCGTGAGATAAAATTGTCGCCAGTGACGTTGACAGAGAACTCTTATATATTGCGTGAGGGACACACAGCACGAGAGTAGTTGTCATAACACGCAACAGTGACCCACGAGGACCCGCTGCACGTAGACGGTGACTCACCAAGAAACAACATCTGGTGAGTGATTACTTTTAGATAAATATGACTCATGATAACCTAACCTAACATTATTTATTCTAATCCAGTCTCACTTTACCTAACATGAAGACCACAATAAAGATGTAGTAGATAGAATTTCTAGTTAAAGAGGAATAAACATCGCAATTGCAAAAGTGTCATGAAAAACAAATGAACTGAAAGCTTTTAAAATGACGTGAATCAAATGGGAAAATGATAACATCTGACATTTCTAAAGCACACACACACACACACACACACACACACACACACACACACACACACACACACACACACACACACACACACACACACACACACACACACACACACACACTTAACACAAACAATTTAAAATTACTTAAACACTCATGACTTTGTGGTTTAGGTACACATGAGTAAAAGGCAAATGTTTTACAAACTCGCAACTCACTCCTCACCAACGCGCACACGCACACCCACATGAGTCACGCGCCCTCACCTCTAATGACATGAGTCACCATTGATCAGTCCCAGTAACGGGTGCTCCGTGCAACACTACAATGCAACGCTGACCATTACACGTCAACACACCTGTAATTAAGGAGAGGTGAGAGGAAGGACTGCATGGGGAGGCTAGAGAGAGAGAGAGAGAGAGAGAGAGAGTAGTAATTTTCTGCAATGAAAGAATACAGAATTATGAAATTGAAGTATGGACAATTATATCATTCTTCAAATGTAAAATATTATTGTTGCGTGTTTCCGAGTCTTCGTTTGTGTGTGTGTGTGTGTGTGTGTGTGTGTGTGTGTGTGTGTGTGTGTGTGTGTGTGTGTGTGTGTGTGTGTGTGTGTGCCGGGTGTACAAGTCAAAGGAATAATGAATGCACAGAACAGATGAATAAGCAAGTGAAATAAGAAAAATACAGGGAAACATTTTACGAACACGGCGAAAAAGCGTGTATGTATGCATGTATGTATATTTTACGAATAAATCCCGAGGCGGAGGAGGAAGGGCGGGAATTTATAGCCAGGAGGGAAATACACATATGCTGAAAATTGGGGGAAAAAATGGAAAGGACAAAAAACAACAAATAAGATACAAAGGGAAGCCTCGCAGAGACTCAGCTGAGACTCAAGAACAGAGAGAATGGGAAGTTAGCTAATTTCTCAGGAACACCACAATAACACCCTGCCTGCCTGCCTCATCATCTCCACCAGTACCACCACCACCACCACTACCACCACCACAGAATTAGAACCACAGAGGAAAACAAGTTGACTCATTTCACGTGATCACAACACCACAATGCCACAACACCGCAACACCCTTACCTTCTCACCACCACCATTACCACCACTACCACTCGCAAAGACTCAAGAACAGAGAGAATAACAACTGGGCTCTCTTCACAACACCACAATAACACACAGACCGCCTTATCACCCTTATGACCACCACCACCACTACCATCACCCACAAAGACGCCTCACCACAAACACCACCATCACTCACCACCTTCATCATTACCTCGTGGCGGGCCCTCATTTACCTGTGCTACTGCTGCTTAATTATGCAAGACACCGCGTTACGGGTCGCCGACGGGGTAAGGGACGAAAAAACTCAATCAATAAATGTAGGGCCAGATGTTTTAGGGCAGGTGTTCCAGGTGAGGTGATGGGGAGGGGGAAGGGGTGGGAACAATTGTTTAGGGAGGGGAGTGGTGAAGGGGAGACAATTTGCGTGTGGAGGAAAGGAGGGAAGAGGAAAGGAAGAGGCCGTTATGGAGGGATAGCTTGCTGGAAGAGGGAGAGAAAGGAGGAAAGAGGAAGGGAACAAGAGAGGAAGGGGATAACTGTATTGGGACAATTTACGTGGAGGAAGAAAGGGAACCAAGATGTGAGGAGGAGGGACAAGTTACCAATTACCTGCTGGAGGAAACTCAAATTTTTACCTGGACGGAAATTACTTTTGTCTGTGTTTGTTCTCTTTTCCTCCTTCCCTATTTCTTTCTTCCTCTTCCTCTTTCTCTGCATACTTAGCTATCTATCTATTCATTATCTTTTGATTTATTTATTGTAGTTATTTATCTTATCAACTTGCCTACCTATCAAATTATCTGCCTATCTATTTATCTATCCATTCATTTATCTATTTATCTATCTATCAATCTGTGTGTCTGTCATGTCTATCTATTTACCTACCTATTTATTTATTTGTACTAAATATCTACCTAGCTTCTTATTTACCTACATATATGTATCCATATATTTATCTATCTGCCTGTTTATACTATTATGTCTACCTCGTGTCATCTACCTCCATTTTTTTTCTTTCTTTTTATTTTCTCTCTGCTTTCCAATTGTATTCTCATCCTTACTTCTCTATAAGAACTTCTCCCTTTCCCTTCCCTTCTCTTATTATATTTACCCGCCTACCTAACTTCCTTCATTCCTTGTATTTCTTCTGTTCTTCTTTCCTTTCCGTCCTTCCCAGCATTTCAGTCCATACTTTTCACTTCATGAGATTAATAAGATTCTGTTCTCTCCTTCCCTCATTATCCAAAGTCCCTACAGTGTGCTTGTGGCAGTCTGTTTCCCCGTCCTTATTAATTATTCCCTTCCATTATTTCCAGCCACAGAAAAGAAAAAAAAAAAACTCCAAGCCAACCATAGAGAATTTATCTTTATTTTTTTCCTCACCTTTCCTCTTAACCATATATTAGCAGCAGGTCGTAAAATATATCATAAGTATACTTTTTTTTCATTCTCACCATCCTGAAATTCCTTTGTGCTATTTAGGTTAGGTGCTCTCTCTCTCTCTCTCTCTCTCTCTCTCTCTCTCTCTCTCTCTCTCTCTCTCTCTCTCTCTCTCTCTCTCTCTCTCTCTCTCTCTCTCTCTCTCTCTCTCTCTCTCTCTCTCTCTCTCTCTCTCTCTGCCTGTGCTTTAAGATGTTCCAGACAACCTTCACTTTTGCTGGGGGATTGAAATAGCTCCCCCCATGGCGATTTTTTTTTTCTTCCTTCGTCTTCCTGTTCTTGTTTCCTTTCTTCTCTTGTACGTCCTTTTTTTTTTTCTTCCTCTCGATTTTTACTCTCTCGTTTTCGTTTACTTTCCACGATACATATATGGTGTCACTGATCGAGAGAGAGAGAGAGAGAGAGAGCATTTGGACCCCCTTACCTTTACTGTCATGGGAGCTTTAAAGGTTAATTAGTTTGTCTTATCGCTTGTTCTATCGATGACCGTCTGGTAATTCATTGCCTCCAGCCCTCTTCCTCTATAATCCTGCCTTTATCCTCCATTCTCTCCCTTTCCTCAATTTTCACCCTTCTTTCCTCCATTTCCTTTCACTTTTCCCTACATTCCCTTTTTCATTTCCTCCTTTCTTCTCCTTTTTCCCTTCTTTTTCTATCTTTATTCCTATTTTCCTTCCTTCATCCCTCCATTCCTTCCTTCCTTTTCCTTCATTCTCTTCTTTCTTATCTCTATTTCTTTCTTCTTCCCTCTCTTCCTTCCCTTTCTTCTCTCCTTTCTTTCCTTCCCCCTTTCCTCCATTCCCTCCATTCCCTCCCTCCCGGTGAGTCATTGACGGAAGGCGAAGAAAAGGGAAAAGGAGACGCGGATAATGAGGATTTTTACATTCGCGAGAGAACAATGAGTGATTACAGGAGTGACAAGGGGAATGAGAGGGAAAGGGGAAGATAGACAGGGAGAGGGGAGGGAGACAGGGAGAGGAGGAAAGAGAGAGAGAGGGAAGGAGGATCGAACTGCAAGCTGGTGTTATCAAATGGTCAATACAACGTGATGAACTTCCGGTTTCAAGTACTTTTTCTTTTTCCTTAAAAGTGGTGGTGGTGGTAGTGGTGGTGGTGGTAGTGGTGTGAGGTTTACTGATATATAAGTAATGGTGTTGATGTTTTTTCTAATATTTTTGTCATGTTTTTGTTGTTGGTGGTGGTGTTGGTTGTTGTTGTTTGTGGTGATGATTAAGATAGATAGATAGATAGATAAAGAGAGAGAGAGAGAGAGAGAGAGAGAGAGAGAGAGAGAGAGAGAGAGAGAGAGAGAGAGAGAGAGAGAGAGAGAGATGAAAGCAATTATGTTGATGTACATTCGTAGTAGTTGTACTGTAGTAGAGGATGGAAGCAATTGTGTTGATGTATATTTGTAATGCTTCTAGCTTATCCCAGTCGTTGATATTGTACTGTACTTGGTTATAGCACTAGTAATACCCAATCTCAGGTAAATTCGTCCCGTCTTTCCCCGTCTCTCCACCCCACCCACTAACATACCACACCGCAAACTGTCCCTGTCCTTCTCAGAAAAGAAAAATAAATAGATTGATAAATAAATGAACTTAAATAGAATGAGGGTATTGATAAAGAAAATAATATACAAAAAAAAGTTGATCCTTCGTATGGTAGATTAAGTTACGGTTAGTTTGCCGAATTATTGTGAGTGGTAACGGTGAAATACGCGTGAAGGAGAGGATGAGATGGTGGTGGTGGTGGTGGTGGTGTCGTGTGGCGGCGAGACTGGTGACGCTGGTAGCAGATATAGGTGACAGTTGTGGTGGTGGTGGCGGCGGTAAGTGTGGTGGAGTAGCACTGACCACCTGCTCTCTGGTGGAAAATATCAGTTTACAGGTCAGAGAGGAAGGGAGAGAGAGAGAGAGAGAGAAAGATAGAACAGCTGCGTGATGGAGAAGTGTGCTCTCTCTCTTTCTCTCTCTCTCTCTCTCTCTCTCTCTCTCTCTCTCTCTCTCTCTCTCTCTCCACCAAATTGTCTTGTATATTTCATTCAGAACTTCAAATACACAAACTTTTTTTTCTCTTTCCGTCGAATCCTTTTTTTAACTTGATTTTTCCATGACTTTCCTCTTTCTCTCCTTCCTTTCTATCCTCTTTTATTTCTCTTTCCTTCCTTCTTTTCTTTTTTCTCTCAGTATATCATTTTTCTTTCTTTATTTTCTTTTTCTCGCCATTATAAGGCCAAGTGTAAACATTTCACATTTCTCCTGATTTTATTTTTCGAACGGAATGGTGTTCGTGGATGTAATTTTTTTATTTCCTTTGTTTTTGGTTTTCACGTTGTGTTGAAGTATAGGTTCTTTTTCCTTTTTTGTTTCCCGTGTGTGTGTGTGTGTGTGTGTGTGTGTGTGTGTGTGTGTGTGTGTGTGTTGCAGTGATAAAACTGTTGCATCATGCCCTCTGTATTTGGAACGAGGGAGTGGTGTGTGTGTGTGTGTGTGTGTGTGTGTGTGTGTGTGTGTGTGTGTGTGTGTGTGTGTGTGTGTGTGTGTGTGTGTGTGTGTGTGTGTGTGTGTGTGTGTGTGTGTGTGTGTGTTAGTGTCCGTTTGCCTGTGTCTGTGTGTCTGTTTAATGTTGCCCTTTTACGGCTTACTGCTGTGTTGTGCTGGTAGCGATGCAGGATGTTTTTACTGCATCGTCAGAGAGAGAGAGAGAGAGAGAGAGAGAGAGAGAGAGAGAGAGAGAGAGAGAGAACTCCGCCCGGGTCGTTGGTTTTTCTCCCACGTTCCTGCTGTGCTCCTGCTGTGCTCTTGTGTTATTTGTGCTTCCATCCCCTCCCCCCTGCTGCTCTTTTCCCTTGCCTTACCTTCCTTTTCCTTTTCTTCTTTCCTTCCTTTCTTCTTTCCTACTTTTCTTTCTTTATTTTTTTCTTCCTTTCTCCAATCCTCCTCTTTCTTGGTGCGTCTGTCGTACTGGTGCTCCTTTGGTCTTTTCTCTCTCCTCCTCCTCCTCCTCTTGCCACTGCGCCAGAAATCGACAACGGCCGCTGCTTTTCCCCTGAATCACACTGGCACTTATTGGCGAGAACTTTATATAATTAGATTTTCACGTGCAGCGAGCAAGTCTGTTCTACTCCTGCTCCTCCTTCTTTCCCTTCTCAACCTCCTCCTTCTCCTCCTCGTTCTCCCGTCCTTCTCCTTTTCCTACTTCTCCTCCTCCTCCTCCTCCTCCTCCTCCTCCTCCTCCTCCTCCTCCTCCTCCTCCTCTTGCTGCACTACCTCCCTTGTCCTCTCTTTCCATGTGGTTCTTTCTACTCTCATTCATTTTTTCCTTTTCTTCCTTCTTCTCTTTATTAACTTTATCTTTAATTTTTGTTTATGACTACTACTACTACTACTACTACTACTAATAATAATAATAATAATAAAATAATGATACTACTACTACTACTACTACTACTACTACTACTACTACTACTACTACTACCACCGCCACCATTACTGGCCATGTATGCCATTTTTATTGCTAGCGTCGATCATGAAAGTTTAAAATGAATAAATTTACAAACATTTTTTTCTTTTTGAATGAGTGAGTGACTGTCTTTGTTCAGTCATCCTTGCAACGCGAATTACTGATCCCGTATTAATTAACAAGGGCTGTATGATTACACTTTTTGCCTCGCTATATTGCACGTAGCAGTATACTCTCTTGTTAACAACCGCAGGAGTAGTAATAACAGGAGCACCAGCAGCAGCAACAACAGCAGCAGCAGCAGTGCAATAGCAACAGCAGCAGTAGTGGTAGTAGCAGTGGCCACTTTCCTCCTTCCCTTTCCCTGCTTCCCTCTAATTCGGATACTTAAATAAGAACTTTTTTAACCGGGCACCCAAAAAATTTGACACTAATCCGGAAGCGACGTGACTTTTACTGCGCAGTGACGAAATCTCTTTCCCGGATACTTTTCCCCTTCCGTCCCTTTTCCTGTCACCGTTTATTTGACCCAAAATTATGACGACCATTTATAATTTTCCCGAAGTTCCTGCCGTCAGATCCCCCTTACTTCCCTCCCTCTCGCCAGGTAAACCCTCCTTCCATCTCCCTCCTCTCCCCTCTTCCTCTTTCCAGGTGTTCGTTCTCCCCGCTGGGCGTGAAGTGTCCGCTGACGTACCCGTGTCCCTCTCCCCCTCTCTCACTCTACTCTCCTACTCTTTCTCCCTTTCTCTCCCTCTCTCTCCTGCTTCTGGGTGCCGCTCGCCCGTCACTGGCCGCGTGCTCAGAGCTTAGAGAAGAGAAGGTTTATTTTCATTATTTCTTTGTGTTCTTTTCACTCACTTATTTAATATTGTTGGTTTGGTGGTGT
>NC_059278.1:9461721-9469221 GCF_017591435.1 Portunus trituberculatus | reverse complement strand
TGACCTAGGAGCTGGCGTGGGCTGTGGTTTACCTTTTTTCATAATTACACGTGCATGATACCCTTTGACTTTCATGTTCATGTTTTATATTTTCTCTTCTATTGTACTGAAGTTTATCCTGTCGATCATACACTCAGCGGTGCAAAAGATTAAAAAATAAGTAAAGAAAATGAAGAATTAAAAAAACAGCGAAAATGTCAGAAGGTAAGCAATTATTACTTTTCCAGTGAGTGGGAGAAGAGTGGGTGGTAGATGAATGAGAAAGAGAGAGAGAGAGAGAGAGAGAGAGAGAGAGAGAGAGAGAGAGAGAGAGAGAGAGAGAGAGAGAAAATTTCCATCTCCCAATCGAAAGAGTAATCTATCCTTTGCCTTCGGTTGCCTGCTGTCATGTTTCATATTTTCTGCAATCAGTTGCAATCACTCTGCCTCTTTTATTTTCATATCCACGTATTCAGTATTCTCCTTTCAGTATCCTCATATATCTTTATCCTTCTTTCTTCCCATTTTTTTCCTTTTTTTGCAAGCAAGTTTGGTAGCCTACACTGACTCGCGTCTTTTCTACATCTGACTTAACTTGACATTGTCGCGCCTCAACAGTAACTCCAACAAATTTCCCATGGCAGTTACTTACATGCGTCTGATTTTCGCCTATTTTCTTCAATCTAACATCTCGCTTTCTCTTTTTCAGGTATTTCAAGTTGTCCTTTTATCGTCATCTCATATTTCTTTATCTTCATTAGTATTGTTTTCGATCCCGTACTCCTATTGCGTATTTACAGCGTCTGGCATGCAGGTTTTAGAAACTATATTTCTTTAAGAATTTTGTCTACGTTTTCAGAAGTATAATTTTACACTTTTCCAGCAACCTTTTTATTTGGTAACCTACATAGAAATTACGACAAAATAGGATTTGGAAAGTTTGTTAAGTTTCTCTTTGCTAACTTTCCATGCATGGTTAACTTTCGACTTTCTACTTTTCTTATTTGCACAAGTACAAAGGTTTCTTTTCCACTCTATTAATCTACTACGGCTTTTGACTCACCACTTCATATACCTTATACGCACCTATATTCTCTCTTTCTCGCAGCTATCACTTACCTGCACTCTGACTCATTCACCCGTCACCTCTTCAGGTATCTTATTTGGTTCCTTATTCATTCTTTTTCCATTTTGTTCCTTACCTACAACTTGTGACTCATTCGCAGGCCCAATCATCTCTTCAGATTTCTTATTTGCACCTTTATTCACTCTTTTTCCCCCCTCTGTCATTTATTTACCTGCAACCTATGACTCATAGATAATCCCAGTCACTGTATCACGCTGTTCCCACGCTCCCCTCGCACCCTCGTACCCTTCCCATACTTGACTCACGTTTTTAGCACCCTTGTACACCCTACCACTTCCTTCCTTTCCACTTCGTCAGACCCTCAAGTGCTTCGGCTACACCCTCTCATGCTCCGTCCCGCTGCCCCTCCATGCATGCCTGGCTCCATGTACTCCCACTTAAACAAGACTAGTGATTTATGTTTCTGGAGCAGACTAAGGACGATTTACGAGTTACTGGTACAAGAATACAAATTGCTACGTCCCCATGAATTACGAGTTATCCCAGAGAAAAAAGAATGAAATATGTACAGATCTCAAAATAGACAAAGACGGTGAGAAAAGATTATTTGAACAGACAAGAGCGGTTAGTACTCTGAAGCGGGAATGACAAGAGTAATCCTGTTGGTGTTTGATGTAGAGTTTGTCTTCTGTAAATATGTATAAAAAGTAGAGAGAGGAATAAAAAAGATACTTAGTCGGTAACGTTTTGTTTGTTCGACCGTGTGTGTGTGTGTGTGTGTGTGTGTGTGTGTGTGTGTGTGTGTGTGTGCATGCGCTTGTGCTCACGTGGCTCAGGTGTTGCGCGAGTAGCTCCCTCAACGCAAGTGTTTAGGTTAATTACGTTTTATTATGCAGGTGACCAACTGGCTCCACAGGTACATAAAACTAACTCACAGGTGTTTATACTGAGAGAGAGAGAGAGAGAGAGAGAGAGAGAGAGAGAGAGAGAGAGAGAGAGAGACAAAGAGATGGAAGAGAAGAGAAACACGAAAGGTAAGAAAGATTGGAAACAAATCAACTTAGAAAGAGGGTGCGGCCAGTAGAAAGGGAGGAATGAAGGGAGAAAGAGAGAAGAGCACATAAGTGGGAAGGAAAGAGAGTAGAACAGAAGAGGGAGAGGCAGAGCAAGGGAAGAGAGAGAGAAGGGGGACACTCGAACACACGCCCTCTGCCTCCCGGGACAACTCAACACTAATTGTTCCTGAACCTTGTGTCCGAAATCCAGGAGGTTTCGGACAAAGCACGCTTCTCGCTCACTAGAGTTCGTGAGCCTTTGAGTGCGTCCACCTCCTACCCTGCACCACACAACCCACCCCTTGACCTTACTATTAAAAGAAAATTACAATACAAATAGCACCACATGTCAAAAGACTATAATGAAAATTCTTCTTTCATATGTTTGCTTTTAAAAATTGATATAAATTGGTGTTGTTCAGAATCACGTTTATTATGATTGAAACTCGCGTATGCCACCCCGGAGCGCAGTTCGTCCTGACTTCCTGCCGCCGATCACGGAACAAGGGCTGTGCTGAAACCATTAACGTAAAGATAATTTTCTTTTTCATCGTGTTTCTACCACAAAAAAAAAAAAAAATCCCGTTTTCTAGTAGGTATGTGTTCTTGTAAAATACAGTTGCCTGGAGGTTCGTACGTAGAGAGAGCAAATGTCATTCCACTTTTGTCTTTCCCAACTGCAAAGGTTGGGATCAAAAAAAGAAAATTCCACTTTTTTTCAGCCTATTCAGATCCATTCGACTTTTATTTTCATTTCAGTAAACGTACTTTTTTTTTATTTTTTCTACTTTACTTTTATGTTTGTTGATTTACGAGAGGCTGCCCTTTTATTTCAAGCATTTTTTGTTCACTGAGTAAATTTTTGGCTTTTCATGTTATTTCCTCATAGTGCCCATCAGCAATTTCGTTCGTCAAACATTTCATTAACAACTCGGAAAAAAAAAATATGTAGAGTTAGATTATCTCAATTAAACAGAAGTGTACAAAAAACGAATCCATTTAATTTCAACCAAATTTAACCAGATCGATTCGAACTCATCACCTGCATTTGCCCGGTGTAGCAGTTACAAGTGAAGTCCCGGGTAGAAGTGAAGTCTTTTTCAAACATATTGTACTGCACCACTCAGTCGGGTCTGAGAGCCCGTGACGTGCGGAGGGTGATGTTATTAGTCTAATACAGAGCAGAATGGCTGTGAATACATATGCGGGCTGCCGACCATGATGATATTAATGAAAAGAGTAAGGAGAGGAAACTGAGGAGACGCGAATATAAGCAATAATAACGCACTTAGGTCGAGTACTGGAAATATATATATATATATATATATATATATATATATATATATATATATATATATATATATATATATATATATATATATATATATATATATATATATGCAGAGAAATCTGAAGTAATAACTGAGTCCAATAGTTAAAGGATTTGACTCGTTGCCTTCACTTATGATATCCTATTCATAACGTTTATAAATGGTAAAATATAGATGACATCTCTCTCTCTCTCTCTCTCTCTCTCTCTCTCTCTCTCTCTCTCTCTCTCTCTCTCTCTCTCTCTCTCTCTATCTCTCTCGATAGCAACATGTTAGGTTGAGCCAAGGCCCCGAGGGTAAATAACACGGGGACCTCGGCCAGAGGGTGAAAAGGTCTCTGACATGGGCAAAACCATGGAAACTTTGGAATATTCATAATTTCAGCTGCATTTCTTCGATTATAATATCATTATATTATATTATATTATTACTTGATAGCTAACTAGCTAGGTCTGTAATGTACGTAGGCCTATATAGTGTTTCATGAGAAGCCGTTATTAATTACTTCACAAAGGTAGTATATTTAGTTCAATAAAGGCAATTAATTTCAAATAAATAACTTATTTAAAAGTTCCTTTTCTTCAGAGATTTTCAGACCGAAACAGACACAAATTTTGGAGAACTGCGGTCACAACAAACTGAAGCTTACGTCTGGCAGCTGCCGCGAGGAGTACTTCACTTCTACCCGGGACTTCACTTGTAACTGCTACACTGGAACAGAACATATATTATCCTCCAGCTAAACACACTTGAAATATGGCAAATTTAAAGGAACTCACCGAACTCAACCGAACTTGACCGAACCAGACCGAAATATACCGAACTCAACTGAATCCTTCAATAGTTATTTATTCCTGTGTCCCAGAAAATGATTTTCGGCTTTCATCATTATCCTCAGTCAGTACGGACAGGAAACAGTATTTCCGTCAATTTGGTCCTTTGAAACCCTCAAGATGGGTTTTCCGTACGTACGTATGTGTGTATGTTCTGGAGTATGTCTGTGTGTATGATGAGAGAGAGAGAGAGAGAGAGAGAGAGAGAGAGATTTTTTGTGTGTGTGTGTGTGTGTGGGTGATGAGGATCAATGAGAATATTCATACATCAGTTTTATATGTGCATAACTTTCTTAACTACAGCCACCAGTGCTGATACTTACGATACACCCACCACCACAACTAACAAGACCACCACCATCATCAATAACAATAACAGTTCCTGCAACGACCAACGCCTACACAACCAAAGACCACCACCACCACCACCACCACCAGGCCTCAAGAGCAACACGGGAATAAAACGTAAATAAACCAAGGCCCAGCAAGCTCTTCGCGACACAGCAGTGACGTCACGGGAGTTAAGTTTGCGAAGGAGGGACTCGAGAACAACTAACAATGCGGCTTCACTAAAGTTATGAGTTGTGAAATCTTGTGATGAAGGAAAGAGGCGAAGGACGTGGAGGAGGAGGAGGAGGAGGAGGCGAAGAAGCACGGAGAGGGTTGAGATGTTGAGTAAAATGAGGAAGAAGGAGAAGGAGGAAGAGGAGGAAAGGAAAGACTGAAAGGTCGAGAGGAGGGTAAGGAGAAGAAGTGGGAGGAAGAAAAAGAAAAGGTGAAGGAAAGATATGCAATGGGAAACGTTAGAAATGAACGATAAAAATAAGAAATAAGAAAATAAAAACAAGAAAGCACGTTGGAGAAACACATTTTTACTGTTGCATTTCATGTAATCACTTCCAAGAACATTTCATCTTCCTCCCCCCCAAAAAAAATTCTAACGTGCGTAAAAGTTAGAAAAAAGATCACAGTAAAGGACCAAATTTGTAAGAGTTTCCTCCCCGTGCTTGTTCAGAAATTAAACGCCAAAAAACGCGACGTTCTATATAATACCCAATTTCAATTTCCAGGATTAATTTTCTCTCTGTTTCCGATTCTAGCCAAATTGTTTCCCCAGAATAAATAAGTAAATATATTGACGAATAAATAAACAACGCGCGGAATAACAACACCGCTACCACGAATACTGCGACTACTGCTACTGCTGCTGCTACTGCTACTACTACTACTACTACTACTACTACTACTACTACTACTATAGTACTGCTGCTGCTGCTGCTGCTGCTCCTGCTGCTTTTATAACTATTACAACTTCTATAATGGTAGTATTTACTACTCCTATTGCTGCTGTTGTTGTTGTTATTTGGTGATGATGGTGGTAGTGGTAGTTACTACTACTACTACTACTACTACTACTACTACTACTACTGTTGCTATTGCTACTAATAGAACAACAACAACAACAACAACAACAACAACTACTACTACTACTACTACTACTACTACTACTACTACTACTACTACTACTACTACTACTACTACTACTACTACTACTACTACTACAATTGCTGTTGCTACTGCTACTAATTGAACTACTACTACTACTACTACTACTACGGCTTCTGCTGCTACTATTATTGGTACTTTTAATACTGCTGCTGCTACAGATAATGAAAATTATATTGATAATGGTAATAAGAAAAGACAAAACGATAATAATCGCAATTCTAATATTACTGATGATGATAATGATTATAATAATGATATAAATAATAATGATAATGATGATAATAAAAATAATAATAATAATAATAATGATAATAATAATAACAATAATAATGATACAATAGCAACAACAGGTACTACTAGTACTACTAGTACTATTACTACTAATAATAATAATAATTATTATAATAATAATAATAATAGTAATAATAATAATGATAATGGTAATGATATTAATAATAATAATAATAACTATTATTATTATCATTATTATTATTATTATTATTATTATTGTTATTTCTAAATAGAAATAATACCACTGCCGCCAACAATAACAACAATACAAAGAATCATTCATCAGGCAATTTATTTAATTGTATGTTTTCTTAACAAAAGCAGTATTTTCTCTTATAATTTTCAACTCCTGCCAATATTTCATTTTTAATTATTTTAACAGAAAGCATATAAATTTGAAAGGTAGCCCCTCTTGCTTTAATATTCTTCTTTTTCTTTTTTCTTTTTAGTATATTCACTTCCCCAACGTGGAAAAAGGAAAAACAGATGTACAAAGAATGCAAATACAAGAATTAAAAGGGCCGTGTATTTATCCACATGGTCCTATAAAAATACAATTACAACTTTTTCAGTTGTCAAGCAGAGGACGAGAGAGAGAGAGAGAGAGAGTCATCGGGGAAACAAGGACATTAAAAGGGAGGCAGAGAGGGAAAACAGGAAACGAGAGGAGTAGAATAAAGAGGGACAGATAAGGGTTAGCAAAAAGGAGAAATAGTGGATGGATAAAGAGAGCAAAAATGACGTGGACGGGGAGAGACCCGGGAGTAGTTGAGGGACTTCCCTAGGGGGCAGAGCAGCTCAGCAAAATATTAACTTTTTTTTACTATGATATACATTTTCCCTGCACCATATGTCAGGGGAAACAGGCACGACTTTTTCATATATATATTTTTTCCTTTTTATTTATTTATTTTATTTTTTTTCAATCTCTCGCTCTCTATCTCTCTCTCTCTCGACTGTCACTGTGTTGGAGCCATATTGTTCACAGTTTTATTAATTATATATGTTTTTTTAGGGGGTTTAAACGGTGGTGGCATTATGTATATTAAGTATATTGAGGAAGTGTGTACGTTGTGTAATGTGTGTGTGTGTGTGTGTGTGTGTGTGTGTGTGTGTGTGTGTGTGTGTGTGTGTGTGTAGACGCGCCCGCTATGAATGATTCGTGTTTAATTTGTTTGACCTCTTTCTTCCTCACATTTCTTCCTCTTATCATTCGCCGTCGCTTCCTCTCCCACTGACGCAGAGAGAATAAGAAAACAAATGGGAGCACGAAGATTAGGTTAACCGTGTCTTGGAAATGATGGAAACAAGAATTATGAAGGAAAGGAAGGAAGATGAGAAGGAATAAATAAGAGAACTTGATGAAATTTGGGGAAGGGAAGGAGACGGGAAGGATGACGGTAAATGAGAGAGAT
>NC_059278.1:9441721-9454221 GCF_017591435.1 Portunus trituberculatus | reverse complement strand
GAGAAAATGGTCACTTGGAACTGTGATTGTTTGTGTGTGTGTGTGTGTGTGTGTGTGTGTGTGTCTGTAAGACTTTAAACCTTTACCTAACTGATCCTCTTCCACCTCCTCCTCTTTTACCACCATATCCTCCCCCCCCCCACCCTTTCCTCCTCTTCTTCCTCGTCTTCCACCTCCTCATTTTGGTGATAGATGCAAACTTCTTCCCGCAACTGGAGAAACTGATTTCGAGTCCACGAGAAGGCGGAGGAAGAGGAGGAAGGAAACGAAAAGAAAGATAACAAAAAAAAAAAAACTAAAAACTTGTGAATTTAAGTTTGTTTATCTCTCAGAAGGGAACCAGGAAAAACAGTAAGCCACAAAATCAGTCTGGATGGGGACACTGGAGGAAACCGACGTTCTGGAGTCTTAAAAAGTCCGTAAGAAAGTCCCGCTCAAGAGAATTAGCATGAGAGAGAGAGAGAGAGAGAGAGAGAGAGAGAGAGAGTTGCTGGATCAGACGTTGAGAATCTTGTGTTCCTGTTAGTATTTTTCTTTGTGCTATGTTTTATGTATGATTGGAGTGGAAGTTACTTGCAGGTATGTTGTGTGTGTGTGTGTGTGTGTGTGTGTGTGTGTGTGTGTGTGTGTGTGTGTGTGTGTGTGTGTGTGTGTGTGTGTGTGTGTGTGAGAGAGAGAGAGAGAGAGAGAGAGAGAGAGAGAGAGAGAGAGAGAGAGAGAGAGAGAGAAGAGGGGGGTGGAGAGAGATTGGATGTAGTAAAATGCGACTTGCAAACGCACTCAGCTTGACAGTGTGCAAGAAAAATTGAAACAAATGAACGAGACGTGAAACCAGTTGCATTCGAGACAATCCAATAACACACACACACACACACACACACACACACACACACACACACACACACACACACACACACACACACACACACACACACACAGAACGGGTGGCGGCTGCAGTGCAAGATGTGAGAATAACTTAATCAGAACTCTCATTAAGAATCAGAATAAACACGGGTCCCACTCTAGCTCGTGGAGAGAGATCAGAGAGGGCGTGGTGAGTGGCCTTGAGAGGGAGGGGAGAGGAGGCGCTGGGCTAAATCTGGAGGGCGCTTGAGAAATTGGAGGGGCCAAGAAGGGAAGGAGGGAAGGAGGATCGCTTCAAAGGTTCACGAGAAGGAGAGGGTGGCGGCGAATAAGGGTTAGAAAGTAAAGGAAAAAGGAAAGAATAGAGGATTACGGGGAACAGAAGCAGGAGTAATGGCAGGAGAGTGGAGTTAAGAGTGTAGGTAATGTAGGAGAAGAAGAAAGGAATGAAAGGAGGAAAGATATCAATAGAAAAGGAAGGGAAATTGATGAACGAAGAAGGGGAAGAAATAATTAAGAGAAGTAATGAAAGGCAAATTGTATGCTTGTGTTTGTGCGTGTACACGTGTGTGTGTATGAGAGAGAGAGAGAGAGAGAGAGAGAGAGAGAGAGAGAGAGAGAGAGAGAGAGAGAGAGAGAGAGAGAGAGAGAGAGAGAGATCACTTTCTTTCAAATCAAGGGTATGTACCACAATGAATAATTTTTTTTATTTTGCACACACACACACACACACACGCCCGGTAGCTCATTGGTTAGAGCGCTGGCTTCACAAGCCAGAGGACCGGGGTTCGATTCCCCGGCCGGGTGGAGATATTTGGGTGTGTCTCCTCTCACGTGTAGCCCCTGTTCACCTAGCAGTGAGTAGGTATGGGATGTAAATCGAGGAGTTGTGACCTTGTTGTCCCGGTGTGTGGTGTGTGCCTGGTCTCAGGCCTATCCCAAGATCGGAAATAATGAGCTCTGAGCTCATTCCGTAGGGTAACGTCTGGCTGTCTCGTCAGAGACTGCAGCAGATCAAACAATGAAACACACACACACACACACACACAGCAGGTCATGTTCCAGCGCACAACCTGTTCCGATACAAAACCATTATTAGCTCTTTTGCAAACTTTGAAAATTTCCACAAATCGGGTGGAACCTAATTACACTCGACAACTTTAAAGTTTGACGCACGCGCACACACACACACACACACACACACACACACACACACACACACACACACACACACACACACACACACACACACACACACACACACACACACACACACACACACACACATAAATTACAGTGTTATTTATTGCCATGAAATCTCTTTGAGCTTGCATGTATCATTGTCATCATAGAGTCCCACAAAATTATCTATACATGCATTCTTAGTTTCAAAAGAACTTCAAATGGAATATCACAACCAAACTTTCCGAACCGCTGAGTTATTAACATTTGTTCTGCATGAGGGCGGTAGATGTAAGCCCCACACTAAAAGTATCAAATATTGAAAAAGAGGTCAGCTTCCTCTCGTCCAGCCACTGGACCCAAATAATTTCTCCTTCTAAATATAGGTGACCATGATGCAGCCAGACTATTTGGACTGGGTGATCAAATTTTGTGTACATGTTGAAATTTTCGTATTTAGGTTATAGGAAATACACGTAGAAATTTCTGTATAAAACATAGTTGACAGTTTCCATCTCTGATTTAGCATTTGGTGTGGGGCCGATGTGATACAGAGGGACCACGCACTTTAATGACCGGGAGGTCAAACGCACGGGTTCGAATCCTGGTCACGGTCCGAGGGTAGGAAGGACATCCACCCTGAGTAACGGTTTTCAGATGGCAAATCAAAGTAAATCATTAGTCATTCCTAACCATAACAAACTAGAAAAACTTACGTATAGGCGAAATAGAAAATAGCGATTGGTGTAGTTAATTTAGTACGAATATCGATACGTCTTGGCGTACGTAATTTCCTCGTAAAACTCTTTACGAGAAAAAAAATTTAAGAATTTACTTCAGGATTCATTATATTTCATTAAGGCAAACGGAAATACTGCAGCATTGTTATGATCGGTTTAGCGGACATATCAATAGAAGAGGTGCGCAATTATCTGTGAGAGAAAGGGATTGTTTTGTAATCATTTTATGAACTTTTATGTACAAGTAAAACATAGTGAATGTTTGGAAGCATTTTATTATTGTTGTTACTACTACTACTACTACTACTACTACTACTACTAATAATAATAATAATAATAATAATATTATTATTATCACTACTATTATTATTATTATTATTATTATTATTATTATTATTATTATTATTATTATTATTATTATTATTATTATTATTATTATTATTATTATTATTATTATTATTATTATTATTATTATTATTGTTGTTATTATTATCGTTTATATCATTATTATTTTCATTACTATTATTGGTATTATTATTATTATTATTATTATTTATTATTATTATTATTATTATTATTATTATAATTATTATTATTATTATTATTATTATTATTATTATTATTATTATTATTACTATTATCATTATTATTATCATCTTTATTATCATCATTATTATCATCACTTTGTTAATATACATATTAGACTTGCAACATATTCTCTTAATTTGTTAGTCAAAATATCCTCATAATTTGTTAAAAGTCAATGCTTTAACATTTTCTAGTGATTATTACATTTGAGCACAAGTTTATTGTCACGGATTTCAAAACAATAAATACTCATTTCTTTAGTTTGGAAGAGGAAGAGAGAGAAGAAAAAAAGTAGGAAATTTACTCTGGTGATCATTACATTTGAGGAAGGTTTAGCACCTCATGTCCTCGGTAACAGGAAGACAGGTAAACATTTATCACCTGTGCGTGTGTAATGGCGACGTAAGGATCAGTAAATATAGCCTGGAATGTGATGCAAGCAATAAAGTGTAATGCATCGCTTTCTTCATGCTGCCATTCCAGAATTCGTTGCTGGATGAGCTTTACATTGAGTTATTTGATGAAGTGATGAGAATTTCTCTTTCTCCGTAATGGGAATCTGCCGTTTTCTTATACTTATTTGTTGCACTTTAAAATAATAATGTGACGGATGGCTTAAAGGAAAGAAACATGTCGTGATGTGTATGCAGTTATATTTTCCTCTAAGGCACTTCAGTGTACATTTATGACTGGTAAGGGAGTCTCTTTATCTCTTACACTTGCCAGAGTCCCCCAGGAAATATTAACATAAATTTTGACGTGAAAAGTATCAAGCGTTGACTGTATATTCCATTAACCCAACTTCTGCTCTTGACATCACGACACTTGTTACTTCAGTTCATCAACGCTAAAAGATATTAGTGATAAAAAATTCAATTTATTTGAGCTGTGTCCATTAGGTACCACATCGGATCATCTTCCTCCAACGCTCTCCTTCCGCTCCTTCTTCACCAATGATCATTACAAGGATGTCTTCTTTCACTACCTGAACTTATTTTACGAAACAAAAGTATAATTAGATTGACTAAAAAAGATTCACTGACAAGTTCTTTTGTTTCTACCTTGAAATTATAACCTAAACTCACATAGGATCATTTAGGTTTTATTTCAGAACCCATATCAGTTAAAGTAATTCAATGTTTTAATACCCATATTCTTTGACATTCTAACAAAGGAGGAAGTGGATAAGATAAGGTTTTAAATGGAGTAGACTCTTGAGGACTTTATGAGAGAGTAGAGGTGCTCAAAGACTCGCAAGTAAAAACAGGTTATTTATAAGTTTTGTCATGTCGTGTTTGCATTAGTGTTGAATAAGAGAGAACGGTCTGCCTGTCCGCGTGATGGTTAGATGAGGCATATTTATCAAGTGGAATCACGTAATCACTTTAAATATGTAAACACGGCACATTAAGACTATTTCAGCTAACACACACACACACACACACACACACACACACACACACACACTATAATATTCACCATGATTTAGTGTTTTATGTCTATTTTTCACTGAACTTCCATTAGGCTAAACATGAAGCAGTGACATTATTCATATTGTTATTCATATTGTTCTGAACGACTGTGTGTAAGTGGGCCGGTGGGTGTCCATGATAACAGTAGTGAATGGCTTGGTGTATAGTGATGGAAAGGATGCACTCACTACTACACCCACTCATCCAGCAGCATGTGGTGACGTGAGGACTCATGGTAAATATCCACGTCACGTCACACACGTCAAATTTGTCCTCGTCATTAAAGGCAGACATAAGGAGGGAGAGTGAAAGAAAATTGTGTCTTGGAGAGAGAGAGAGAGAGAGAGAGAGAGAGAGAGAGAGAGAGAGAGAGAGAGAGATTATGCCTTCGTGTTAGTACATACATACATACATACATTCATACATACATACATACATACATACATACATACATACATACATCCATAAACACGTCCATACACATATATTCACTTGTAAGCATTGACTTCCATTTGAATTAAAGCCATGAGTCAGTTGAGAAAGGAAAAATTACAGTGGATGGATTAAAATATGGTAACACAATAAACAATGAGGGGCGTAATCGGCTTCATGGATTTCAAAGTAGTAATAGTAATAATAGCAGCAGCAGTAACAACAACAGCAGCAGCAGCAGTAATAGATAGTAGAAGTAGTTGTAGAAGTAATAGTAGTAGGGGCAGTAGTAATAGTAGTAGTAGTAGTAGTAGTAGTAGTAGTAGTAGTAGTAGTAGTAGTAGTAGTAGTAATAGCAATAACAACAAAAATAACAACAGCCAGTCTTACAAAGCAGCATAACCACAGCGGCGTCAAAGCAAAAGACATGTCGTTATTTTTTCTCACATTTTTTTTTCTCATCCTTTCTTTTTTCTCTCTTTTAATAAAATAAACACCGCGGCGGGAGAGGCTCGGTATATCATCAGCGTGGCATGTGCTTGCGAAGATGTATGTCCACACCTTGTTTGCCCTCAGGTGGCGGATGCGCGCTGACTGCCTCAAATGAAGAAAGGCTCTCTCTCTCTCTCTCTCTCTCTCTCTCTCTCTCTCTCTCTCTCTCTCTCTCTCTCTGTGTGTGTGTGTGTGTGTGTGTGTGTGTGTGTGTGTGAAAAAAATGTTTGTGCGTCTTTTAGGGAAGAAATGCATACTCAGTGTGTGTGTGTGTGTGTGTGTGTGTGTGTGTGTGTGTGTGTGTGTGTGTGTGTGTGTGTGTGTGTGTGTGTGTGTGTTATAATGCGGTAAAGGTTTTATTTCAATTAATGTTTATATATGATAGTTCTGTGCCTGAAGTTAGATGCAAAAAAAAATATTATTATAATGTGGATGCACAAGACACACTCTCTCTCTCTCTCTCTCTCTCTCTCTCTCTCTCTCTCTCTCTCTCTCTCTCTCTCTCTCTCTCTCTCTCTCTCTCTCTCTCTCTCTCTCTGTGTGTGTGTGTGTGTGTGTGTGTGTGTGTGTGTGTGTGTGTGTGTGTGTGTGTGTGTGTGTGTGTCTTCGTGGTAAAGAAGAGTCACGTTGCTCTCATCAATGGCCGGAGTAATACCTCGCCGGTAGTGACGTCACCTTGTCAACACGAACTAGGGGAGGGGGAGAAGGAGAGAGAGAGAGAGAGAGTGGTGGAGGGCGACCTTCGGGACCTGCGTCTGGAGAGAATTTATGTGAACGTTGAATTTATGGTATGTGGATGGAAGAGAATATAGAAGAAGCACACACACACACACACACACACACACAGTATGAGTTCTGAGCTCTCTCCGTAGGGGATCGACTGACTGGGAGACCAGCAGACGACTGTAGATGAATGACACACACACACACACACACACACACACACACACTGTAACAAACATGCCAGCAGAGTTGTGGAATCATATTCACTATCGCTGTATTGCATTCCACTAAATTTAACATGCACAGTACCAACCACAGTATAGTCATCAGCAGCAGCATTACAAAGAGAAAGAAAGAAATATTCAACTGATTAATTGATCATGTCACGTGGGGGGAATACTTTTGGTAAGCAGGTTCATTGACGTTCTTGCGGAGTTATTTTTACCTTTCCTTTATTTATTTATTTTTTTATTTGTGTGTGTGTGTGTGTGTGTGTGTGTGTGTGTGTGTGTGTGTGTGTGTGTGTGTGTTTATCTATCTGTGTGTGTGTGTGTGTGTGTGTGTGTGTGTGTGTGGCTTATTAAGGATTAGCTGGGCTAGTGTGGCCACTGGCTGGTTGCGCGGCGGCAGGAACGAGGCTGCTGGAGTGCCGTAATGATGGCCGGGCCGTTAATGACTGTCCGCTGAGGATGGAACTTTGATAAAACGGAGTGTAAGTAGAGGAGCAACCCAGCTGGATGAGGAGAGCATGCGCCCGAGGGCACGGCGGGATGACGGCTAGCTCGGCGCCCCGCCACCTCGCCCCTGCACCTCCCTCCTTCTTATAATATATATGGAGTAAGTTTTTCCCTGTTTTTCAAGTTAGGTAGCTAATGGGGTGGTGTGAGGCGTGTACATGACTTGGAGGACAAATAGGGAGGACAATCAATAGGGCCGAGGACAGGCTAGGCCGACTTCTCTCGTGGACGGAGCTCCGAGACCCAGTTCTCTCTCTGCCGTGGTTGAGTGAGGACGTGCTGCTCGGGCGCACGTGCATGTGTTTGCGCTCGGGTGACGCGCCTCGTTTCAGGTGTTACGCCGAATTCTCAAATGCATGGAAAGGTACATGACCGCCACAGCGAAATGGAGTCTTTAAGTGAAAGCGTGCCCAGTTTACTGAAGATTTTCCTGAACTAACTGAACTTTTGGGCTTGTTTTCCCTCTCCCATTCGCTCAATCTTGATGAAAAGTTTTCCCCAAGTGAGAAAAAGATGACAAGTTGTCGTGCAAATGTCCTTAGTTTTGAACACGTCCTCTGAGGTGACCGGTGACGTACCTCGTCCAATACCCGTTCTTACCTGAGTTCTTTTTGTGGCGTGTGACGGAGAGAGGGTGAGGGAGAGAGGAGACCATTCCCTGACTCCTTGACCACCTATACGAGATAGTGATGATGGTAGTGGCCAGACCATGGACTCGCCTCGCCTTCGCCCTCACCATCTCTATCACCATCATCGCCGCCACCGTCACGCAGGAGCTTTATGAGGACGATGGCGAGGAGGCCGAGGAGGAGACGGATCCCAATGATGAATTCAAGAACAGTGAGTTGCTTATTCTCTCTTATCACGCCTCATCTCGCGTCCTTGGCACATTAGTAATACAAACATGACCCTTCTCCCTTTACATGATTCCCTCTCTCTCTCTCTTTCGATCCTCCTCTCACTCTTTCTCTTAGTGACGGTTCCCCATGACAGTGACATACTCTATTTTCAGTGTAACATTTTCTTTCTCCGTGTAACTTTTCTCATTCTCCCTCACGGAAACAAGTTCCCTCTCAGAACAAGTCTTTGTAGCTCATTACACCTTCCTCCGGGAACTCGGCCTCATTGCAACACTCCCTCTTATAGTAACGGTGTAACACTTGCATCACTTCTGTGCAGTATTATTTTCTTTCTCGGTCTTAGTACCGCAGCACTCCTCCATGTCCTACTTCCTTCTCCACTCTTTTTCTCTCCCTTAAATATAGCTCCAGTGTATGAGTATTACACTGCAGCACCACATAACACTCCTTCACCTTCATTCTCTCCTTGCTTCAAAATACTTTATCTTGCCATATCTACTCCCTCCCCTTCAACTTTTCCCTCCCTTTACACTCCTACGCAAAATTTAACCCCAGTTGGAAAAATTGTCTTGTTATTTCTTTATTATTATTTTTGTTGTTGTTGTTATTATTATTATTATTATTATTATTATTATTATTATTATTATTATTATTTTATCATATTGAAGTGATTCGGAAATAAAAGCACCTCTTCTTATTTTTATTTCTCTCTTCCTCTCCTTGTCCAATCTTTTCTTGTGTGAAACTGTTTACTTTTCCTCATCTTTCTATCCTTTTTCTCTTTCACATTTCCCTCCAAATTTTTTCTTCTCTAAATCACTTTTCTTATTTTCTCCTTTGCTTTTCCTTTCCTCCTCCTCTCCCTCCACGGAACTTTCCTTCTCATGGCAAACATTTGTAACTCGAGTCCTTTCGTTACCAAATAGTCTGAGAAATAGTTTGTGTGTCAGTGTCCTTCGTCATTTCTCTCTCTCTCTCTCTCTCTCTCTCTCTCTCTCTCTCTCTCTCTCTCTCTCTCTCTCTCTCTCTCTTTGCTCGGTAGCTGTTCTACTGATTTTGAAAGGTCAGAATGGAGTAAGTCCTGGTTTGTGGAGCTGTGGAACCTTATGACCTACTCGTAAATGTACCTTTTACAATTTGTACATTAGGTGCTGATGCGATGTATGCTCATTGATGTGGTGATCAAGATGTGTTTTCGTAGAGATCATAAGTTCCAAGTGCATGTTGAGGGACTTTTACAATGTGCATTTTATTGGTAATTTCATGATAATCTTTCAACATTTTTTCGTTCATGGTGCGTGTTCATAAATTCATCACTTCAATGGAAATATTCAGCCGGTGTCAAAAATCGCTGAGGTAGGAATGATGTTTTGTAAAAAGGACAAAGAGAGAGAGAGAGAGAGAGAGAGAGAGAGAGAGAGAGAGAGAGAGAGAGAGAGAGAGTGTGTGTGTGTGTGTGTGTGTGGTAGTGTTTTCATTTTGTGAGCGCGCGCGTGTGGATGTATATGTGGGTGTGCGGTGAAGGAGTGTCCTCATTGTGTGTGTGTGTGTGTGTGTGTGTGTGTGTGTGTGTGTGTGTGTGTGTGTCTGCGTACATGCGTGCATATGTGTGTGTGTGTGTGTGTGTGTGTGTGTGTGTGTGTGTTGTGTCTGCGTACATGCGTATGTATGTGTGTGTGTGTGTGTGTGTGTGTGTGTGTGTGTGTGTGTGTGTGTGTGTGTGTGTGTGTGTGTGTGTGTGTGTGTGTGTGTGTTTTCCCACTTTTATACTGTGTGTGTGTGTGTGTGTGTGTGTGTGTGTGTGTGTGTGTGTGTGTGTGTGTGTTTTTCCCCACTTTTATACTATAGTGTGTGTGTGTGTGTGTGTGTGTGTGTGTGTGTGTGTGTGTGTATGTGTGTGTGTGTGTGTGTGTGTGTGTAGGATTGTATGTGTAAAAGTGTGTGTGTGTGTGTGTGTGTGTGTGTGTGTGTGTAGAAGTGTGTGTGTGTGTATGTGTGTGTGTGTGTGTGTGTGTGTGTGTGTGTGTGTGTGTGTGTGTGTGTGTGTGTGTGTGTGTGTGTGTGTGTGTGTGTGTGTGTGTGTGTGTGTGTGTGTGTGTGTGTATAGGAATGAGTGCAAAATTGTGTGTGTGTGTGTGTGTGTGTGTGTGTGTGTGTGTGTGTGTGTGTGTGTGTGTGTGTGTGTGTGTGTGTGTGTGTGTGTGAAAGGAAAAATTGTGTTTAGCTTCAACAGTCACCCTCCAGTATTCACTATAAACCCTTCACCGAGGTAGACTTGATTGGCTTTGAAAAAAAAAAAAAAGGGAAAAGACTACGTTATTATTATCATATGGAGGAGTTTTCTGAAATAATTGTACGAATATATTAACTGTCAGAAATTCGTCGAAATGAGTGTAGATAGTTTTAGAAAATACTAAACCCTACCATTAGCATGTGGAAAAGTGCTCATAAACGTTATTTTGAGTAACTTACCATAAGAAAAATTGTGCCGTAACCTCAACATTCAGCGAGCAATATTCAATCAATGAAAGCCAGACAGGGGATTGGTGGGCTGATCAGTTTACGTAGGAGAGGTGAGAAAAAGTAATGGGTGTGTGTTGACGTCCCCTCGCTGCTCCTCACGCCCCTCACGCCCCCGGGAGACTAGGGCAGAAGAGGAGCCTCCAATCTGTCCACGATAACTGAGTGACCATTTCGCTTCTCTCTCCCTGGGGCTCCACTCTCGATGCTCCTCGTTAAAACGATTCGAACCCTGAAGGGGAAAAAATTGTATTGTTATTTACACTCCCATTTTTATTAGACATGTTGCAACGGCCCTTCTATGTACGTATCTAGTGTGTGCGTGTGTGTGTGTGTGTGTGTGTGTGTGTGTGTGTGTGTGTGTGTGTGTGTGTGTTAGGGTAGTTATTTTTACATGTCTTTCTTTTATCGTTCAAGGTAAAAACTGAGTGCATTCAAATCCGATGAGTTATTTTCTAAAATCTCGGCTTTCACGTGCGAGTACTGTGTACACATGTATTTTTTCATAGATCTCTCTCTCTCTCTCTCTCTCTCTCTCTCTCTCTCTCTCTCTCTCTCTCTCTCTCTCTCTCTCTCTCTCTCTCTCTCTCTGGCTTACACGCAGCCTCCCTACTCCCTAGTCTTTCCATGCCATCCCTATAACGGCCTGGAACTTTTAATCCAGCTCCCCCGCTCCCCACCAGCCACTGCCCTCCACCCATTCCACACCGGGTTCCCTTTTTTTTTTTTTTTTTTTTATAGTTATGTTTTCCACCTTTTCCCTTTCCACATTACCTTCCATCTGGTTTTCATACCCGTCTTCCATTTTCTCTAGCTAAACAGACTTACCCGTCCACTCTCCCCCAGTGTCTATTACCTGTACCCCTCCCTCCTTTCCGTCCCTTCCCTTCTTTTCCTTTCCTCCAACACGCCTCCTCTCATCACCATTTTCCCTCAGCAGACCACACCGTCCCATCCCTACACCGTATACCCCCTCCCTTCCAGCCCACATGCCATCCACACTTGCCATCCACACGCCCAGTACAGCGGCAGACAGACTTCCTCACTCCACCGCACAGCTGCCACTCCTTCCACTCCACCAGCAGGCGTCCAAACCCACTCACCGAGACCGCTTACAATATTTTCCTCCATCCACTGCAGCCACTAACCTCCCACTGTTCATTTGCCTCTCCCAGACTCTCTATATCCTCCTCCTCCTCCTCCTCCTCCTCATTCCTTCATTATCCGCTTTATCTTATCTACCTTATTTATACTTGATTATCTTGGCCATAAGGAATGAATGTCTTGTTTAAAGGATGTAGAATAATAATGAAGCAGTAACAGGAGGAGGAGGTGACGGAGAGGAAAGGAAAGAGGAAGTGTATAAGGAAGAAGAGGGGTAGAAGTAATAGTTGTTGTTGTTGTTGTTGCTGTTGTTGTTGTTGTATTTCTTGTTCTTGTAAGCAGAAGAAGAAGGAGTTATAGTCATTGAAAGCATTGTGTTGGCAGTGAAATTAAGTCTGGAATACCACTGGAGGGAGGAGTGAGGATGGGGGGCTGAGGGTGTTTATTTCACTAGGCACTCATAATTCACAAACTTTGGATGGAGGTCGGGTGGGAGTTATCATTAATGTGTTATGAGAGCCTTGTAAGGTTATTCATGCCCTTCGGTATTTATTCAAGGCGGGTCGTCGGGAGTTATTCAGGATGTGCGCAAGTTATTCATCGTTATCTGGAAACCATTCACGGCAGATACAAGTCCTTGGCATCTGGGAGCTATTAGAGGATGTGATATTCATGGCGGCACAAGTTCAAGGCTCACTGACGTATAGTAAACTTATTCATCATATAATTCATGAGTCTGTAAGGTTAATGGAGAAAGTTTGTAGCGAGAAGAGCAACAAGGAAATA
>NC_059278.1:9429221-9436721 GCF_017591435.1 Portunus trituberculatus | reverse complement strand
ATTAGATTGATGATTGTGATTATAATGCGTTTGTGTCTGTATGTGTTCCTGTTGCCGGATTTATGTAGTGTTTATGTAGCGATTGAAACCACTGCGCCAGAGAGAGATAGATAGATAGATAGAGAGAGAGAGAGAGAGAGAGAGAGAGAGAGAGAGAGAGAGAGAGAGAGAGAGAGAGAGAGAGACAGACAGACAGACAGACAGACAGACAGAGAGACAGAGAGAGAGAGAGAGAGAGAGAGAGAGAGAGAGAGAGAGAGAGAGAGAGAAAGAAAGGAATGCACTGATAACATGGAACAGAGGGAAAAAAAAAACAAGAAGATGCAGACAGGGAGAAAGAAGAGAACATATAGCAGGATAAGAGAGAGAGAGAGAGAGAGAGAGAGAGAGAGAGAGAGAAAGGAATGCACTGATAACATGGAACAGAGGGGAAAACAAAAACAAGAAGATGCAGACAGGGAAAAAGAAGAGAACATATAGCAGGATAAGAGAGAGAGAGAGAGAGAGAGAGAGAGAGAGAGAGAGCCAGCCGGGGGTTTAGGCATGAGCGTGGTGTTGATTGTTCATTGGACGAAGGTGGGTTGGCATTAATGACCTTGCAGGCTTTTAGATAATAACAGTAATTATGCAGTAACAGTAATAGTAACGATTCCTGTTTTACTACTACTGTTCCTGCTGTATTACTACCATTTTAACACTAACTACGACTACTACTACTACTACTATTGCGGCTATTACTGCCAGTGCTGCTATTACTACTACTACTACTACTACTACTACTACTACTACTACTACTACTACTACTACTACGACTACTGCTTCTATTGCGATTATTACTGCTATTACTACTACTTGTTACTACTACTACTACTACTACTACTACTACTACTACTACTACTACTACTACTGCTACTACTGCTTCTGCATCATTAGTAGTCACCTCAGCTGTGCGTATTATAATTGCAGCTGATAGCGTGGTGAGAACGCCTTTGTAGTGCTGGTAATTAAGGATATACGAAGGCTCATTCTCTCTCTCTCTCTCTCTCTCTCTCTCTCTCTCTCTCTCTCTCTCTCTCTCTCTCTCTCTCTCTCTCTCTCTCTCTCTTTATCTCTTATCTTGCTACATAGCCTCTTTTCTTCCCATTTCTGCATCTTCCTTTTTTCTTTCTTTTTTTTTTGTCGGTTTCATGTTATCAGTGCTTTCCTTTCGCCGCCCCCCCTTCTCTCTCTCTCTCTCTCTCTCTCTCTCTCTCTCTCTCTCTCTCTCTCTCTCTCTCTCTCTCTCTCTCTCTCAACAAAAGGTTAGAACAGCCGGAAGAGTCACAGCGCCATCTGGATTACTTAAGAAGTCACAGGTAATTACAAACACCCGACACGTTATGACTCGGGGCAGGTGTTTTAGGTGTAATTTTAACGTTAATTTTGGCAGCCATGTTCGTGTGTGCCTTACATTCGTTTCTTCGGCGTCCTGTGGGTGGCAATTTGACTTCTATATGTTTGTGTTCTTTCGCTTTCTCAATTTCATGGTCGGGTGTTACAGGACAGTAATCTCCTCCTCACAGATGTCACTCGTGTAATTGAAATCGTTCACCTGACAGCTTCCTCCGTCTAACTGACAGTCCTTGGTGTTGAAATAGAGTGGATTAACCAATGTTTCTTTTCCAGGTTATAGATGGAGTGTGAAAAAGCAATGGTAAAAAAAAGAAGTTCAGGGAAGAAATATAATGAGATAGTAGGTGTTTATACTATAGACACCTGGGATAGATGGGCAGCTGATAAAGAACTGCATAGAGATGATTAGAGATTGAATGAAAATTTTGCTCGAATTCCTGGAATAGACGAACAAATGACAAAGTTCAATAGAGAAGTGAGATGACTAAGGAAGTAGATGTAGGCATTAGGTGAATTTTGCTGAAGATGTTAAAGAGAAAACTCGAGTTGGAGATAATGCGAAATTAGTGAAAAAAAAAAAAACGTTTTGCTGGAATGACTTGGAATAGAGAGGAAGAATAATAATGCGAAATTAGTGAAAGCGTTTTGCTGGAATGACTTGGAATAGAGAGGAAGAGAGAAATAGACGAAAAGAATATTACGTGATTGGGTGACTGGATATAAAGTTTCGATACGTGTACTGAAGTGGACTATGGACAAAGAATAAAGATGAGTGAAGAAAGTTTAGCAAGAAATTCTAAAAGGCTGATAATGAGGAAAATAATGTCCTCCTTCATACATTGTTATATTTTCTAGCATAGCTCTTTTCCTGCAGCTTTCTGGGACCATCTTTCTTCATTAGAGTTAAGTAATGTCTTCGAAGTGTCCTTACATGGTTTGTCAGGCAGCGGACAGGTAATTACTGAGGTGATAATGCAAAGTCTACGAAGGGAGCTGATTACTTTGTCTCTTATTCAACACGTAAGTCCACAAGGTGTCTCTAAAATAGAAACACAGACCTGTTTTCTAATCGTTCGCTGGTCTCTCTCTCTCTCTCTCTCTCTCTCTCTCTCTCTCTCTCTCTCTCTCTCTCTCTCTCTCTCTCTCTCTCTCTCTCTCTCTCTCGATGCGAACAATACATACTAGTGAGATTGTGTAAAAAAAGTTGCATATTTTTCTATTTCTCTCTGGCTGTGACCCACTTTTGTGCCTGGTTTCTCTCTCTCTCTCTCTCTCTCTCTCTCTCTCTCTCTCTCTCTCTCTCTCTCTCTCTCTCTCTCTCTCTCTCTCTCTGTGTGTGTGTGTGTGTGTGTGTGTGTGTGTGTGTGTGTGTGTGTGTGTGTGTGTGTGTGTGTGTGTGTGTGTGTGTCTCGTACGCTTCTATTTTCTTTCTTTTTCCCTCCATTTCTTCCTTTATCTCACACTAACAATTTCCCGGGAGACTTACAATGAACACAGCACAACGCAGCAGCGACGGCCTTGACATAGTTATTTTCTGATTAACATGAAGCAACGGGCAATCCACTTAAACATTTTCGCTCGCGACGATTAGGACACCATTGCCGGCGCAGCTCACGCGACACGCTCATTATTATAGTCTGCTTGCCTTGGAAAGTGAGATGTCAGGTTATTTATTTTTTTCCTCTTGTTTCGCCTCTTTTTTGTTTAATCTACATTTTTTTTTGTTAGAGCATAGGTAATTTAGATTTAAGTGTTCTGTTATTTTTTTCCTGTGATCTCTTTAGTTTTCTTTAAGTTAGGCTTGCTTTTCTTATTTTTCGATCTTGTTTCTTGCGATTACGTTTGTTATACACTGTTTTGCGACAGAAATCGGTGCACTGAGAACTGTACCAAGGTTTCATATCTTTGCTTTTTTTGTGTGTGTGTTAGCCATTCTTAGTTAATCGACATTTTGTATCCTGACTGAACTTTGTCCTTGATCTAAGTTTCGGTTTTGACTTGCAGTTTATAAGAATATTAGATAGATTTTGTTTCGACCTTGAACTTTTCTTTATGATAATTCCCACGGTCGCTAACGTAACTTACATAACTTTGTCACTTTCGCCTCCAAGATAAGTTTCTCCCCGTCTTCTCCGAGTAATTTCGTCACCCCTTCCCTGGAATAGTGTTACCTTATCTCGGAACAGAACTTCAGGGACCTCACCACCCTCACTTCAGCATAACTTTCTCGCCTTCCTTTCTCCTTAACCTTCTTGCTCCTCCTTCCAGATACCGCCTTGAGAATGTTGACACAAGCGCTTCCTTCTCGCATTCCTCTGATTTCCTCCTTTTTTCTTTCTCTTCTTTAGGGATAACTTGCGTCATTGTGTCGTGGGGTGTCATTCAAAGGCGATTCTTCCCTTCAAGAAAGTGTAGTGTATTGACTCGAGGAAATCCGTGCCTTCGTGAGCTTAAAAACAAGTTACTGGAAAACTTCAAACTCCTCCAGACACAATCTCAGTCTTCCAGAGAGTATTTTCTGAGCGAAGCACGCACTCACGCACGCACGCACCCACACGCACACACACGCACGCAAGGTGACATTAGCTTCCAACTTCGCCTTTAACTCCTAAGAATCTTCCAAAATCTTGAATAAAAATGTACCAGATGAAGCAACTCGTTGCTCTGCCTCGCTCCTTCTGTCTCTTGGGAATTTATTGAGTTCTGTTTCAAGTTACGCTTTTTTTTCTGCAAGAGGATAATGAAGAAAGTGCATTATATTTGGAAAGAAAAACTGGAATTGCAGGAAAACAGGTACGCAGTCAGTGAGAATAAACGAAAAAAAGGAAAAAATACTAAGAATTTTCCTCTTTTAATCTCCTTTACGTGGTAACTTTATTATTCGTGACTTTTAATATAAGTACGTACCTTTGATGGATTGTGTGTGTGTGTGTGTGTGTGTGTGTGTGTGTGTGTGTGTGTGTGTGTGTGTGTGTGTGTGTGTGTGTGTGTGTGTGTGTGTGTGAGGTGGCTGGCATGGGGTGCAGGCGTGGGCGTGTGCGTGGGGGTAATGGCTGTGGTGTGTGCGTGTTAAGTGGCGTGCGTCGGAATGGTGCAATTTAATGTGCTGGATCATGGTGGGATTAGAGGAAGGTGGTGACAAGAACTAAGAGCCTCCACACACACACACACACACACACACACACACACACACACACACACACACACACACGCCCGGTAGCTCAGTGGTTAGAGCGCTGGCTTCACAAGCCAGAGGACCGGGGTTCGATTCCCCGGCCGGGTGGAGATATTTGGGTGTGTCTCCTTTCACGTGTAGCCCCTGTTCACCTAGCAGTGAGGTAGTGTACAGTTGTGTGTGTGATTGTGTGTGTGTGTGTGTGTGTGTAGTAATCGATCTTACTCGTGACCTTTCATGCCACGGGGTCAACTCTTGAGGAAGTGAGAGGCAAGGTCGTATGACTCTCTCTCTCTCTCTCTCTCTCTCTCTCTCTCTCTCTCTCTCTCTCTCTCTCTCTCTCTCTTCAATACACTCAATGAATTATCATTTGTCGCTCGTAATTAAACATGGTGCTTGGGTTACTCTCACAACGTGTAGTGTTAAATTGAACTAAGTTAATTAGTTTTACGAGGAGAATTGACTGTGTGTGTGTGTGTGTGTGTGTGTGTGTGTGTGTGTGTGTGTGTGTGTGTGTGTGTGTGTGTGTGTGTGTGTGTGTGTGCGTGTACGCATAAATACCATGAAAACATTTTTACTTTTTTTCCTTTGAAGTCTTGTTTCCACAGGTATACAAACTTCCTCCGATGTTTGAGAAAGAATTTATGAGTATTTGTGTGTGTGTGTGTGTGGGTGGGTGGGTGGGTAGGTGGGTGGGCTGACCCACAACCCCTCCAGAGGCAGGTCACGGCGCCCACTCCCCCCAATAATCCATTAAAGGCACGACAAGACTGACCAATAGGAAAGTCGTGTGGAGCAGGAACCTCCATGCGCCCTCTTGATTGGCTAGCACATGTGAGGCATAGCGCGCACGTCATTGGCTGAGACAGATGACCCAGACGGCTTTCGCAACCAATAGAAACGAAGCATGCAACCTGCCACACTCGGGTAAATTTAAAAAGTCATCTAATTTCGTCGGAAAAGAAAAAAACCTGACTAGAGAGGCAAGGCAGAAGGCACAGGGTTTTAAGAACACGTAAGAATAAGATATGTCGCCTCGCACCAGGACGGGGAAGCACACGCGAGAATTATAGACAAAAGAAGAATGAATTATGTGGCGGCGGGATAAAATGCACACCAAGAGTTGTGTTTACATTCCACGCATGAAGAATTTTTAACTCTGAAAAGAGAGACAAACATGCTATTTTTCACGTTCCCGCATCCAGACCTCCTCACACATACGAAAAGAAAAAAAGAAGATAAAACGAAGAATTGTAAGAATCTTAGGATAAAATTTCCCGATTGTTTTACTGAATCTGATAAAAGTAAGAATTAGAAGATGTATGAGTGTTCCTTCACGCACCACTGTTTCCAAGTTGAGTCTTCCTCGGGTGCAGTTCAATCCCCTAACCTTAGAAGTGAACGCTCTGCCCTCTCTTTCACTCTTCCCTCGTTCCTCGACACTGTTTCTTGCTTGGAGTTAAGGACAAAATAGTTGGAACGCGCAGCTCCTGAAGACTCGGCCATCTGGGGAAGATTAGGATAAAAGACTCTTCCGTCCTCTTGCAGAAGGAATGCCTCGATCTAGGGCGTCTCTGGAGTGAAGGGAAAGAAAGAAGGAGGGAAGGTTAAAAGTTGCTGAGTTTGCGGGAGGCTCTGTCCAATATAAGAGTTCCGATAAAAGCTCAGTCTGCTGTAGTCCTTTTAGGCACTCCTTGGACTTGTCATAGAAAGCCCAGAAGAGTCGTAGGAAGAGAGTCCCATCTGACCATGGCTCACAACTCTGTCGAAATCCGGTCATATTCTCCCTGACTTTTATGCACCTGAGATATTGCTCCGAAAACTGCCTGTGACCCTCGTACGGACTGTGACATAACCACGCTCCTCGCTCGTGGCTGAAATATCGCGTGTGACAGGTGGCGGCCACGTAGAACCCAGTTTGCCCTCCCACCTCTTTCCTCTGGTGGTGGTGATGCAGCGAAAGACCCTCCACTGTCCCACCAACACCTCGTCGCGCTTCTATCAGTCTCCTCCATTACTCTGCAGTAAAAAGCGCGGGAACACCAATGAATAAATGAATAAAGAATCCATAAAAGAACACACAGCTGCTCTCTGCTCTACTCTGCTTCACTGAGCGTTTTCTGCTGAAAGCAAACACAAATCCATTTCCAGTAATTATTTTTCTTTCCACCTCGAATGCCTTTGAGGGAATCACAGACGAAAGATATAAAAATAAAATGTGAAAGTCACTGAGCTAATAACCTGTACCCGTTGCCTTGGGGGATGGAGTGGGAGGTGGGAGGGGAAGCCAATGGTTCGCCGCTGAAGGAGTGCCTCTGCGTGCCTGTGTGCGCCTCAAGTGCCTCCCTGGCCGTAATAGAAGAGTCCTCAGGATATTCCGCCTTGAATGACCCTAAGCGACGTGGATTAAAGATGACTTGCTTTCTGGGCTTCGATGTGGATATGATGGTTCTTATTGTGGCCATCCGTCAGCCCCGTGCGTCCCTGTACTTGTCCTTTGTATATCCAAGTCCGTGTTCGTAGCCATTTTTTTTTCTTTGTCTTCTCTTTTTTTCAATTTTCCGATCCATCTTATCGAGTGCTCGCTTTCGCTTTCCTCTTTTTCTTTCAGTTTTCGATTCCTCACTCTCTTTCTGTTCCTCCTCATTCTCCTCCTTTTTCTTCTTCTCCTTCCTCCTTCACTTTTTCCTCTTCTTCCTTTTCTCCCTTCTTCTTCCCTCCTCCTCCTCCTCCTCCTCCTCCTTTTTTTCTATCACTTCGCACACATTCGTCTTATGGCTGCGTTTTGTGATATGTGTGTGTGTGTGTGTGTGTGTGTGTGTGTGTGTGTGTGTGTGTGTGTGTGTGTGTGTGTGTGTGTGTGTGTCTTCATAACCAACCTGCATTTTCTCACTCTTTTTCTTTCCTTTCCCTTTTATTTCCGGTCCTTCAGC
>NC_059278.1:9389221-9404221 GCF_017591435.1 Portunus trituberculatus | reverse complement strand
AAGGTTCCAGTAATAATGGATGTATGCCGCACCTGTCTGTCATCGCTTCTTCCGAGGCTACACACCAGAATTGGCTGTACTACTCCACACTCACTGAAGCTTACCAGGTTAATTTGTCATTTTTATAGGTATGTAATTTTTTTTTTTTTTTTTTTTTTTTACAATAATGTTTATGAGCTGAAGAATAATATATGTTTTTCATTGCTATCCAAAAGGTTTACAGAATCATACTGATACTGGAACTGCTCCAAAACGTGTTCTTGTCCAGAAAAAAAGAATACATTTATCTGACAACTGGAAACTATTTTTACACGTAGCATTTACAAATGACACTTTTCAAAACTCTTTCATCTGCCACATTTTTCTTTATTTCGAGTGGCAGAATATTGGAAAAAATAGAATTCTTGAAAATTCAAGCGATAGATTTTAAATCTAGATGAATTTCCTGAATGAATATTCATTACATTATGATAAACATATTTACACATCTTCGGACATTGAATTGAATTGAAAATGGATCTTTGTGAAATATACATTAAAGCAAAGAAAGAAAGAAAGAAAGGGGTTGGATATTATAGAAATTTCAATGAAATCCACCAAAATTTCTAAAAATCACTAGACTATACCAACATCGACCAAATGATAATGGAAATCTATCCATTGTACCAAAACGTAGGCACTTGAAAATCAGTAAAACCTGATACACAAACACAAACTTATTTCAATACACCTCAGTAAAAGAAAATTGTAGCAGCGTCACTGAAATACCAAATGGAGTGTTCATAGTTAAATCTACACGGAGGCTGTCCATAAAAGGTGGGTTGGTCCCAATAAAGTGGTGTATTTCGTCCCAAATGTGGAAACCTTACTTATAGCAGGAATCCATCTGGAGGTTCCGTGGTCACCAATTAATTTTTATCGTCCCTTCCCTTTGAACCTGAATACGAAAAACATTTTCATTTGAATGCCAGAGAGAGAGAGAGAGAGAGAGAGAGAGAGAGAGAGCGTGTGGTGTGAACATAAGCGCTAGTAACAGTATTGCATTATTTAGTAATCTTCCTCTGGTCTCTTTGTGTATATCCATTTATTGTTATTTTTATGATATCGTGTGTTTGTTGTGTTTATCTGCTTCCCGTTTTCTGGCGAGAGGTGTGAGGGAGAAATTGTCCTTCGATAGAGTCTGGGATTTGCATAATGCTCCAGATTGCCGCTAGAAATTGCATGCTCCTTGCCTCGTCTCTCTTCTTTTGCCTCTCCTTCATTCTCACTCTATTCTGTTCCTCCTCCTCCTCCTCCTCCTCCTCCTCCTCCTCCTCCTCCTCCTCCTCCTCCTCCTCCTCCTCCTCCTCCTCCTTTTCCTCCTCCTCCTCCTCCTCCTCCTCCTCCTCCTCCTCCTCCAAACAAAACTACAGAAAATGTTTGTCGAACTGGTACTAACAACTCGAACTAGTTTATATACCTTTTTTTACGTTTTTTTCCCGTGTGTGTGTGTGTGTGTGTGTGTGTGTGTGTGTGTGTGTGTGTGTGTGTGTGTGTGTGTGTGTGTGTGTTTTGTTATGTTTGTTTAAAAATAAGTAACTGGAGGTGTGTTTTTGCGCGTTTATTTTTTCCACCAGGGAAGGTGTATGATTTTGATTGTACATATAGTTTGTGTGTGTGTGTGTGTGTGTGTGTGTGTGTGTGTGTGTGTGTGTGTGTGTGTGTGTACATGATACCTGCCCGTAATGTCTGCCACCGGGAGCAGTGTGGCGCAGAGGTAAATGCTGCAACCCGTCTCCTTGCTGGGGTTTGGGTGTTTGAGTCCCAAGGGTCATTTGGTTTGAGAGGCAGCACGCTGTTGTAGCCCTACCGGCGTCACGTGACTTTCCTCGCCTTGCTGAGTGGAATTTTTATGTTGTGTACTCGTGGCATGTTTGTACGTAATAGCATAAGACTTGCACATCTATAGAGTATTCTACGATCATACACACACTCATACACTCTTACCTGCACACATGCACACTCTAGCAAACTTTCGTAATACCACAAACAACTTCCAAGGCAGTATCAGCTAACAAGATACATTATCTTTGATGTGATCTGCGCGGCACTGCAATCGATACAGAGAGAGAGAGAGAGAGAGAGAGGATGCAAACATGAATACTAGCTAAAATCGGTGAAGCTTCGTCAATTAAACTTATATTCATATTAAATCAACAATGTCAGTTATTTGGGCTTGTGCATCACTCACCCCCTCCCATTATCCCCTCTCTCTCTCTCTCTCTCTCTCTCTCTCTCTCTCTCTCTCTCTCTCTCTCTCTCTCTCTCTCTCTCTCTCTCTCTCTGCTTGTGGCGTTCTTTTGAATAATTATTCCTTCCTCCATACATTTCCGACATCAAAAAATTATTCCTTCTCTTACCTTCTTGCACTTTCCTCCTCTTTTTTCCTCCTTTCTTTTCGTCCTTGTTATCTTCAGCAATTTTTCGATCCTCCTTCCCTCCTCTCCCTTTCACCTTTCTAGCATTCCACACTTCCTCTTTTTCTTATGCATTTTTCCTTACTTCTATTGAATATCTCCTTTGTTCTCTCTCCTGTCGCTTCTCTCTTCTATCTTTTCTCATTTTCTTTATTTTCTCCACTGGTCCCTTTTTCCTTACCTCTCTCACCTCTCCTATTCAATTTGCCTTTTGTTCTCGTTTCCTTTCCACACATTTCCAGTTTCATAAAAGTGTAAGAACTCGACATTACCTAATGCACGTTTACTCACACTCTCTCTCTCTCTCTCTCTCTCTCTCTCTCTCTCTCTCTCTCTCTCTCTCTCTCTCTCTCTCTCTCTCTCTCTCTCTCTCTCTCTGTGTGTGTGTGTGTGTGTGTGTGTGTGTGTGTGTGTGTGTGTGTGTGTGTGTGTGTGTGTGTGTGTGTGTGTGTGTGTGTGTGTGTGTGTGTGTGTGTGTGTGTGTGTGTGTGTGTGTGTGTGTGTGTGTGTGTGTGTGTGTGTGTGTGTGTGTGTGTGTGTGTGTGTGTGTGTGTGCTAGTGATAATGGTAATGATAAATAATCTGCGTTTTGTTGTGTTTGTTTTAAAAATAAGTGACCGCAAGTGTATATTTGCGCCTTTCAGTGTGTGTGTGTGTGTGTGTGTGTGTGTGTGTGTGTGTGTGTGTGTGTGTGTGTGTGTGTGTGTAAAAATATTTTGCTCTGTAGTTAAATCTGAAACGTAAACACTAGAGCGTTTCGTTGGTGGTGGTGGTGGTGGCGGCGTTTTTCTGCAGTGTCCGCAGCCGGCAGTTACCAGGAGAGGAAATTGGGGACAGGTGGAAGAGAAAAGGAAGGTGATAGGAAGGAAATGGGAGAGATAGGACCGTGGAGCGGGATTGGTGTGGGTCAGAGAGTGAAGAGGGAAAGGAAAGGAAATAGGAGGTGAGGGAGAGGAGTAGGTTAGAGAGCTAGTGGAGGGAGAAAAGGAAGGAAATACGGAGGAAGAAGGGAAAGGCGGAGGAAAGGAAGGAAATACAGAGCAGAGGAGCGCAAGAAGAAAATGGAGGAAATGGGAGTGCGAGGCGCTGACTGTGTGGGCCAAGGGAGGGAAGTATCAATATTCAGTTCATATGACATCACAAACTCCTGTAGCATTTCAATAAAGGGCGACATGATCATAAAGTTTGGCGTCAGTATACACACATCATTGCTCAGAGCGCGGCCTCAGATTTATGTGCCGGCAACATCCAGGATGCGATCTAAATAATAGAATTATTTCACCGTAATTATAATCAATTTTAATATGCAAATAGGAAGGATTTAACTGGAGTTTTACGTTTGATCTATTTCAACATTAATTGCTGGAAGCGTTGGCCACCGTTTGCATGCGCAGGACATCAACGCACATCCCGGCTTATCATGGCGTACGAGGGACAGGGAACGGAAACAAAGACTCCACATCGATTTCAGGATTCCAGTCCAGTGGTGTCTTTTGTGGGCGCAGCCTCCCATTCCCAGGAGTTAGTAGCGAGCAGAGGAGGGAAGCTGCTGACACTCCCTGGAGATATCGACGACTTAACGCTGTCATGGCCCGTCTGTGGCATCGATTCCACAGTGTTATGCATCACCGTGGACAAACACCGCCAAACGTGACGTGCTAAGGTCCCGCCATTCATTCTTACGAGGAGTCGGTCAGTCGATAGCGAGAGAGAGAGAGAGAGAGAGAGAGAGAGAGAGGATTGAGGTGATGACAAGGAGAAAAAAGTTGAAGATGAGGTAACCATAAAGACTTTGAAATATAAGTGTGAGTGACTAAATATAGATGAAGGTGTAGATTTAGAGAGAGAGAGAGAGAGAGAGAGAGAGAGAGAGAGAGAGAGAGAGAGAGAGAGAGAGAATAGCAGCCCCATGAACTTTTAGTGAGTGGTGTCAAAAGGTAATTAAAAGTGGAATAATGTAGCGTTGTTACTGTAACTTTCACACTTTCTGCCTGACAGCACACACACACACACACACACACACACACACACACACACACACACACACACACACACACACACACACACACACACACACACACATGCACACTCACGCACACAAAGCATGACCTAAAAAATATCAAACACTCAAAATTTCGCTCATTAAGCCCCAAGCACAGGTCTCGCACACACATTCTCACGCACGCGAGAATAGAGACAGGCTCGTGCCACTCCTCTTGCGTGTGAACAAAATTGGTTCTTGGCTCTATCAAAGGGGTGACCTCTTGCATGCAGGTGGGAAGGGGGGCTAGGGTTAGGCTGCGCGGCGCGGAAGGCAAGGTCGCGGGGCAGAAAAGCAAGAGTGTTGTGTTGAATTTTAAGGCGCGACGCATTGGGAGGAGTACTGTATTTGTAGAAGTGACTGTAGCAGGTAGAAGGAAAAGTGCAATAGCTGTAGGAAGGAAACAAGTAAGAATGTTGATTCAAGTAAGATACAGTAAAAGGAGTGCAGTGCTTGAAAAATCATGCAAGGGAGCACGTGTTGATTCGGGATTGGTTTTTATACCTTTCCCTTAAAAAAAATTGAAGGTTGACTTCAGAAATGTGGGGCTTCATTACTTTCCCGTTTGCTCCACCATATGAAACAAGGAGTGTAAAAAAGAACACCAGACAAGTCGTGTTGACTCGAGTACTAGTTAGCGTTATTTTCACCGGATGGATTAAATGTGGACTCTAAAACTGTGTACTCTGGGATTTGTTTACACATTCCCACTCTGCAAACAAAAATATATACTCAAGAACAGTGTGGTGGAAGAAAAAGCAAAAAAAAAACAAGACGAGAGTAAATAACTTTGTAGTAACCGAGGCGAAGTAACATGGAACGAGGGCTGGTTTTGCGTTGCTTTCAGCGGAGAAGTGTATGGCGGGTGGTAAAAAGTAAGTATGGTGAAGATAAACAAGACAGCGAGGGCAGCTTTAAACACACACAAGCGAAGGAAGGCAAATAAGCAAGCAATTAATCACGCAGGTAAACAGACAGCCTGTGCACTGCTGGCGAAGTCGACGTAGAAGAAAAATTAAGAGGAGGCAAAAAAAATTTGAAAAAATGTCTTGCAGTGCAACCTCCGCCCAAATGGAATTCAAAGAAGGAGAGGAAGAAAAACAATATGCAATATGTAGCTCAGAATTTCACTTACAATAACGAACGTAGTAAGTGATATGAACCGAGTCTCTCTCTCTCTCTCTCTCTCTCTCTCTCTCTCTCTCTCTCTCTCTCTCTCTCTCTCTCTCTCTCTCTCTCTCTCTCTCTCTCTCTCTCTCTCTCTCTCTCTCTCTCGTGCCCTTCATTCATTCAACAAGTATATTTTTTCTCATTTTTTTCCCCACCATCAACATTCCGAGTCGAGGCGAAGTCGGTCTTTTCAGAGTAAATGACGAGATATCACCCGCAGCAATTTCGTCTTGGTCTGAAAACTGCATTCCATATCTCTTTTCTCTTCCTTCCTTTTATTCTCTCTCTCTCTCTCTCTCTCTCTCTCTCTCTCTCTCTCTCTCTCTCTCTCTCTCTCTCTCTCTCTCTCTCTCGTTAAGAATGTTCAGGACACGTCACGATCTCGCTCTATTTTTCAGACCAAAGCGCTCCTCTTCCGATCCCGCACCTTTCCCCCCCTCTTCCTTCCCTCACTTCATCCTCTTCCTCTTTCCCCACTTCTTCCTTCCTTCCCTGTATCTACTTATCATCCTGAGCTCTTCTCTTCCTCGCTTTTCCTTCCCAGTCCTCCGTAGATCTTCCTTACCCTATTTTTACTGGTTCTCTTTCTTCTTAGTCTAATATTGTTCTTTTATTCTCCGTACATTATCCTATTCCTCTCAGTACTCTTCTCTTCCTCTTTGCTCCGTCTCCTTCTTCAAACAGTGTCTACTTATTTTTTTCCCTTCCATTCGTAATCTAATGCATTTCATCATAATCGCACCTTCTTTTCTCCGTTTATTTTCCTCTTCTTACCTCTCCATCCCTTCCTCTCCCCCATCCGCCATAGTTCTTTTCCTCCTCCTCCTCCTCCTCCTCCTCCTCCTCCTCCTCCTCCTCCTCCTCCTCCTCCTCCTCCTTCCTCTCACTGCGTATTACTGTGAGTGGGTGGAAAAATTTGCCTTGTAAATTTTGGCGGAATTATTATGGTCTTTATTCTCCGTGAAAATGTGCATGTGTCTGGCGGCCATGGAAATTGTGATGATAGCGATGATGATAATAATGATATATTAGTAATAATAATGATAATAATGAAAATAATAATGATAATAGTAATAATGATAATGATAATAATACTAATGATGATGATAATAATGCATGTGTGTGTGTGATAGTATTGATAATGATAATGATGTGTATTATAATGACTCACCACCACCGCTCCTGCCGCCGCCGCCGCCGTCGCCGCCATCACGACCACAACCTCAGCGGTACAAATGGATTCTCTTGAGATTCTTACCATGAAAATACTGAAAGATGCTCCTCCATTTTGCTGCAGCGCTGACAGAGCACGGCCATTACATGCGTGTGTCTGTCTGAGTAAGCCCAAGGGGAGGGTGTATATTGTGTGTCTCCAGGTATGATTACTTACCTGGTTTCCCGCGCCTACCTGTCTGTGTTTACGTGCGTTCATTAATATACCTTTGTTTTCTCGTATCTATATTTTTTTTCTTATGCTTTCACTTTTGTTTTCTTCTGGTTCGTTTTTTCACTTTTCCTTATCTTTACTTTTGTATTCTTACATTTATTTTTAGTTTTTCGTCGCTTTTTTTTTCCCCCCTAGAACTATTCTGAGTCAGCATGCGCTATTTTGCATACAATTTTTCTTACGGATCCGCCAGAAACTATTTGCCCCTGACGCGTTAGTTGTTGGCGAGGTCCTGAAAGATAAATTGTTTGACATTTGACTTGGGTGAAGTTCAGAATGAGAGATGCATCCTGGCTGCCTCTGCGCAGCCTTCACTACATTGCTACATTTTTCGTTCTGTTTTCTGGAATGTTTCACCTCGGCTAGTTTGCTAACACATTTTTTTTCCAGGGTCAAACGGGTTTCGGGTCAGAATATAGATCCTTTACAGTTTCATGTACCGAAATATTTGAAAGTTTTTTTTTTCTGTCGGATTCAGCTGTATGTTGCATTGAAGTAGTCTGTGAGTGTGTTGAAAGTATGAGACGTTTCTTAATTCATGGTACGATCGATATTACTCTTGAAGTATCTTTCGATAGTTTATCTCATAGTTCAGTAGCTTAACTTTTCTTTGGCAAGTTTTATTTTCTTCCTTAATGTGTGTTACAAAAGAGACTGAACGGTGGTGATTATGATAATAAAGAAATAAAAGTCTACAACAAGAGTACCAATCTTGAAACATTTGTATTGTCAGAAGTTTATCTTTTATATATATATTGATGTTATGTTTTGTGATTTTCTAAACTTTTCATTAGTTTATCTGGTTAATTTATTTAATAACGAGATATAAAACTTCCCTCTGAAGTACAACAAGGAGTTAAACTTACTTGTATCCCATTAGCGACTGAATCAAAAACTCTAGTTGCTCTTAAAAATGTAGACTAAGTAGCAAATGGAGAAGCTTCTCTCATCCTTATTTTTTTTCTTACGGTGTCACGTTTTTTTTTTTTTTCCAAGATTCTTAAAAATGTCCATACTTTCTTTTCTAAAAATTACAGAATTCACTAACTTAAGAATATATATTTTTAAGAATTATCTTTTTTGTCAGTTATTAAGGATCCAAGCAGTATAACATGCTATGCTAATTAATATTCATGCAACCTTTAAGTCTGGACACCTTGAATGTTGCCAAAAAAATGACAGAGCGCCAGGAAAGGTCGTACATATGCTAAAAATAGATAGTAGACTTATGTGATACCATGAAATACATATTTATCCAGGTTATTTTGGTATATTTACATTAATATCTTGTAGTGTTTAATGTCTAATTTTCATATATTTTAAGTGTAGCATAGTATGAAATAAACAAAATAACGAAGGAAGAATAAAATGCTGCAGAACATTTAGCCCTGACAAGTGCGTTTAGCGAAATACTGCACAGTGTAATCTTGAGTAAGAGAGTGTGGTAGTAAAGGACAAAGCTCCTCCAGGGGATCTCTTATAATCTTGAGTGGCACACCTCCCGTACCCCATAAACCATAATTCTCGTGGCGATCCATAATTTACAACAGTGTACGTGATGTCCACTGAGACAGGGCTCTTACTGCCGCCTTAAAGTGTCCTCAGCCTACCTCATCTACACCTGTGTACACTCGTCACTTCCATCCAGCCACTCTAATGACACTAAGAACACAAGAAGATACAGGAAGGTCCAATAAGTCATCAGGCTTAAATGTGGCAGTCCCAGTATAAAAAATACCTATACCTATTTCTTCCTCCTGTCGTCCCCATTCATATGTCCGTATAATCTTTGTTATTTACTCGGCATTGACAGTCTTCCATTCTTCTATAACCATATAAGAATTTTTTGTTTGCGTTATTACTGACCACACTACACTCACTTACGTGCGATTACAGCTCTTAAGTACTGGCAAAGCAACAGCGTCATCCAGCGGGAATTTTGGCAACAATGAGGATCCTCCCCTCTGAAGAAGAACCAATAGATCCTGACATACTGAAGTGTTTGTTTGTGAGGCAGGCGTGTCCAGTACACTTAAGGAACACACTTGTGCCTGAATCTATTGACGGAAGACGTTCGCTATTGGACAGGAATTCAGTGGGATTCATTACCTGATCGATGGCGGAAATTTCGTGTGTGGCCTCACTGAATTATGCACCGAGTGTTTAGTTAGCGGCGCAGGTCGTCGATATTGAGATCATTGCATTTCCCAAAGGTGATAATTAATCGCGTGTCACCTTTGCCCGAATGAAGCATGTCAGTAACGTTAATGAGGCACTCAGGTAATCCTTTCTCCTCTGAATGTGATGGATTGAGACTCGCAAGACACATGCGGTCCCGAACACAGAAAGGAATGGTGGTTAATCATTCCCAGAAGCGCTTCATGTTGTCAGGTTACATTTTTTTTTACCTGTGATTATTATTCTTTTTAGCTGTAAGGAAATGTGTGGTGTGTGTGTGTGTGTGTGTGTGTGTGTGTGTGTGTGTGTGTGTGTGTGTGTGTGCGTGTGTGTGTGTGCCAAAGATTGATCGTCGCCTTTTAAGGGGGATGTAAGGGAAGGAGTGTCTGTCATACCTTCTGGTTTTCCCGCGAAGAAGTCAGGATTAGGGGAGGATGAATGGATTATGTTATCGACCGTCTTGTCTACGGTGTGGATGGAAGGTGTCTTCTTGTACGCGTGTGTGAGGAAATGGTTGATTCTCTCTCTCTCTCTCTCTCTCTCTCTCTCTCTCTCTCTCTCTCTCTCTCTCTCTCTCTCTCTCTCTCTCTCTCTCTCTCTCTCTCTCACCACAAATCACACTTCATTTTTTTCACTTTTTTCTGTTTTTTTTCTCCACAATATTTATGTTTTATTAACTTGATTTACATTGATGGCTCAGAGTCTTAATCTGGAGCTAACTGCCGCAGGGAATGTCTGGTGACATTATTCATTTATTTTATCCATTCTTCAGTATTATAGAAATGAGCATAAACTTTTCATTTTAACATTTGCAAAGCGGGAGTGTGTTTTATTGAAGATCGTTCCCTGTCTGCCTTATCGTCCAGCGTCTTTTTTTGTTCTTCCGTGAAAGAAGAATAGAAAAGAAAAAATGTTTGCATAAAATGTTTGAAGGATGTTTTTTTTCTTTTCCCTTCCCAGCTTCCCTTTATTCTGATCCTTTCGGCGCTTCATCAAATATATCCATGTTTCCCTGATCTCTTGAAACAGCGTATTAGAAGACACATTTCCCAAGAAACGTCAATACATGCACGGGAACAATAAGTTGCCCTGCGTAGAGTAGACAGTGGCTCAGTGGTAATGCATCGCTCTTGAAAGCCTCGTGTACCCTGGTTCGAATCCCTGCTGTGGGAATCACCATTTGCACAAGGTTGCTAATGGTTTTTACTGCGAACGCGTCAACCATTAGCCACAGCTTTTACTGCCTTGCCCCGTGTTGGGAGAATCACGGTGAGGGGACCACGAGCTTAAACCAGCGCTGCCATAAACACGCCGTCTGCCTCGCTACTGCCGCTGCTCAACGACACACCCAACACGGAACTTCTGGGGTAAAGGGGAAATTTACCTGAGTTTCCGTGGTGGCGTAATCCTGAACCTTCCCTGGATATTTTCTCTTTTGTTTTCCGGAAGTAATTTTAGTCCCACTTTGCATGTGATTCATTTTGATGCAATTCGTATCGTTTCATTTATTTATTCCTTTCTCTTTGTGTGCGCCTGCAACTCTAAACTGGAATGCATTTGTAAGTTGGACTACGACACTATTTAAAATCAATGTATATATATTATTTTTACTTTTCTTTCCCTACATTACGCGTTAACACGAAGTAGACGTTAGCTGGCTGTGCAGAAATTCCATAACGGCACAATGACATCGAAACCAAACACTTTATTAGGTTAATGTAACTTTTAAAGCCGTAACTCCCTGCAGAACTTATGATAGTAGGGAAAAGTTTCGGCGTGATCTTGCCCTGTGCTTCATTTTGTATCTGTGATATATGAGTAATAATGGCACCACTATCACCCCCCCAACCACCACCACCACCACCACCACCACCACCACCACCACCACCACCAACCCCATCCCCACCAACACCATCCCCACCAACACCACCACCACCACCACCATCAACAGCGGAATCAAATGCCACGCTGGATCTAACGCTCAGCAGTGGTAGAAGTTCGTGATTTCAAAACTTATGGGCTGGACTTTATTGTTTACTCTTCTGCCATTCTTACTTTATGGCCTTTTCCTATGCATTTCTCTCTCTCTCTCTCTCTCTCTCTCTCTCTCTCTCTCTCTCTCTCTCTCTCTCTCTCTCTCTCTCTCTCTCTCTCTCTCTCTCTCTCTCTCTCTTCTCTCTCTCTCTCTCTCTCTCTCTCTCTCTCTTCATCTTTGTCGCTGTCTACTTCTCCTCCTCCTCCTCCTCCTCCTCCTCCTCCTCCTCCTCCTCCTCCTCCTCCTCCTCCTCCTCCTCCTCCTCCTCCTGCTCCTCCTCCTCCTCCTCCTCCTCCTTTATCTTTCATTCTCGCTCCACTTTTCAATTTTCCACAGGTGTCGCTCAAACAGCACAGGGTCTACGTTGGCCCCTGTGGCACCCTCGTGAACCCCTAGCAATTCTGCATCGACTCAGCTACGTCCCTATTGTGCTCCTGAACTTTTTTAGTGCCAGCTCGAACAATAAAGAAAAATGGAGAAAGGAACTAAATATACATCCATTCCTTTCTTCCTCTCGTGCGTTATAATTTCCTATACCCGATAACTGATCATGAAGGCAGTAATTACATGTCCCTGGTCAGTCTCAGCAGGTATTGGCAGAAAGACTGAATAGCATTAATTGGAATGTATAATTAATGACGCACCAGCACACGGTAGGAATTTTCTCCCTTTTTTTTAGATTTTTTGAAATTGATGTATTATTGTTTTTCATGTGCTTGCGACCGACTGTGAGTGTGGGTGTGTTATTTCAGGATATAATAGATGTCATGAGAACTTTCGTCGATGCTCTCTCATTCTTTCGTTCACTTTTTTTTTTTTTTGTATGAGAATATAAAACTCGTTATCGCTTCGTATATTTTTAGTTGTATTTTTTTTTTTTTTTTTACATTTATGTGTATTTTCACGAGAGAACATTTGCATCTCAACATTCCCCATCTCACTCCCCAATTTTTTCATTACTAGATCTCTTCACATTTATTCACATATAGCTCTGAATATTTTCATGTTTCCTTTTTCCATTGATAATATTTTCTCTCAATTCTGTCTATGAAAAGATATATTGATAATAACTTTGATCTTTTCTCTTAACGTCTCTCCTCTCAGGGCTTCAGAATAAAAGATACTTAACACACACACACACACACACACACACACACACACACACACACACACACACACACACACACACACACACACACACACACACACACAAAGGAAGCATTTAACTCCTTTCCCGACACTTAATTGACGAGTAGCAATTAAATGTTCAGAAAAGAGAATCATTCCGCCAATTCCACCTGTCTTTGTCCAGAATCAACGACTCTCTGTCCTTGTGTCTATGTATTTATTCTTATTTCAGAGCGGTAGCAGTGTCTCTTTTTTTATGTGTCAAGAGTGGAGAGCAAATTTATTCATGGAAAGATTTACGTGCGACTGTCAACTGTAAAATGGTTCCTCGCTTGAGGTCGCCAAGTTGAAGCGTCTTGTGGTCGTCACCGTGTTGATGCGCAATGAAAGAGGCGCCTGTCAATAGCGGCGATACTTCCCGGCACACACACACACACACACACACACACACACACACACACACACACACACACACACACACACACACACACACACACACACACACTACTGGATCCTCTTTTAAGTCGACAGTAGCGCATTTGGTGACGCACAAAAGACCCTCAGAAGCGGATTAAGTATTTATGTTTTGTTTTTATTTTTCATATGTAGAGTTTTAATACCTTTGAGTGTTTTTTTTTTTTTAATTCTCTATTCTCGTTTTTCTTTTGTTTATTGGATGGGCTCGATACTCATTCTTTTCTCTATTCTTTCTTTCCTTTTGTAACGTGGTCTTTTATTTGTCTTTTTGTTTCAGTTTTCTCTTGATGGTGATGGTGATGATACTGTTGGTGGTGCTGGTTTGATGATTCTATATGCTTGATCTTATTTATTTTTGCTTTGCTCTTTTGTAATTTTTCTTCTATCTTTTTACCTTCTTTCGTATGTACATGAATCTAATGTTTATTAATTAATTCTGTAGTATTTTTACGTGTTCACTGATGCTGTTTGATGTGTGTTTCTGGTGTGCCAGAAGAATCAGTAATTTCCTGTATTTTTTATAGTTTGCCTTTAAAGCTGGATTTTTCCCTTGCCTTTGACCGTGTTTGATGTGAAGAATTTTTTTTTTTCTTTCCATCTTCCTCTTTCCGATCATTTGCGTTTGATTCTTGGATGCGTTTAATCGGGTAGAAGAGATCCTCATTTGTTTGTTTTTTTATATATGTTTATGCCTTTTGGAGCTGCGTTTTTTCTTTCATCTTAATTAGTGCTAAGTTGAGCGTTTTGTATTAATGCTGAATTATAGATTTAAACATTTCTAATCTTTTTCAAAGGGGATCAGACAGTGCTTAGCCAGATGACAGTCAGGAGTTACAGATCTTTACTGTTTAATACAATTTCGCTTTTGCATTGAATATTTTGCTCTTCATTTATTAGGACTGATGAATTCATCTTACGGGTCTATTTTGCATTCAGGCTGATGAGAGTTGATCGGGAAAGACTGACTGGAGATCTTCAACTATTTGGTTCTGTAATTTTTTTCTTTTTTTTTTCCTTGCTTCACTTTTTTTCTTTTTGCGTAGATGTTAACTTCATTTGTCGGCAGATTACTTTGTCACCTTACTTAATCTTGTGAACCAGTTTACTTTTCATCTTTCTAATCTGAAATGCATCCTGATGATGTTTGGTTGGAAAGGACTGAAGTTTCTTTTCTATTTGATTAAATGCACTGCCCTTAATTTCCATTGGTCTTACTCCAGCTTGCTTTAATGCTTGTTTTCATCAGGTCATTCATCTCGAATGTGACCTGATCGTGCTTGGTTAAGGAGGACAGGAATTTCTTATCTTTTTATCCCTTTTTTACTATTTCGTCTTGGTTAGTTGCATACTTTAATTTCTGCGTGTTTGACCTTGCACTGAATGTAAAAGTTATATATATATATATATATATATATATATATATATATATATATATATATATATATATATATATATATATATATATATATATATATATATATATATATATTCTTTTAGCCATTTTAAACATAACTTTAATATTTATTTTTTAATGTTTACTCCTCGGAACGGAGCACTATCCTTGATTCTACTGATTCTACATGTTTTATTACCTTTTATCCCGAACACTTTAAATATTCACGTTTGGCATCGTGTTGAATAGAATTTATTTTTTCATTGTTCTAACCCATCTGGAATGCAATCCAATATTTTTGGTCAGAAGAAAGGATCATGAATGTTTTGTCTGTTTTATTTTTATGCATTTCCCTCTTACGTTTTATACATTCTACCTTTCTTTCTTAGCGGGCCCCGCATTTAATAGCTTATAGTCATGATATTTTGTAATCCATCTCAGGTGCGGCTTGATAGTGTTTGATGAGAGGTGCTGGGAGCGTCTTATCGATTTCTTCCTCTTTTTGCGTTCAATTTTCATAGCCTTTTACCTTCCTTTCATGAGAGCAGTCAAACTCTTTTTAATCTAACTGGAATACTTTCAGATAGTTCAAAGTATTGGTAACTCATATTTTCTTTCTTCTCTTTAACTTCGGAGACGTGCTTTTCCATCTTAATTAGCCATCATTTAAGCTTG